>NW_024412376.1:92976607-93206134 GCF_014898765.1 Herpailurus yagouaroundi | reverse complement strand
ATATATATATATATATATATATATATATATATATATATATCACATTTTGTTTATCCATTCATCTGGGGATGGGCACTGACTTGTTTCTACTTTTGGCTTTTATGAATAATGCTACTATGAACATAGGCTAGAGGGAGGGGTAAGTGAGGAGTTGTTGTTTAATGGGTATAGACTTTTAGCTGCAAGGTGAAAAGGGTTTTGGAAATGGATGATGGTGAAGGGTGCACAACAATATGAATGTACTTAATACCACTGAACTGTACACTTAAAAATGATTAAGGTGGTAAATTTTATGCTACGTGTATTTTACCACAATTAAAAGAAAATAAAAAAAGCAAGTAAATATTTTTTTAAAAAATCAAACAAGAAAGATACGAAAAAAATAGAGGTGATAACAAACTATTTCATTAGCTAAGATGTAGAATAATAAGGACTCAAACTTTATCAAAACACATTGCTATTCATCTATTTTGTCAATACATTCTCTGTTGAGAATCTGTTGATTTCTAAGTAGTATGCCATAAACAGTAATCATTGGTGTAGTGTGTGTGCACGCGCGCGTGTGTGTGTGTGTGTGTGATAGGCTGTGTGTGGTGAAGGGAAGACTGACATTTAAAGTGAAGATTATCATATATTTCTCTAGTTATATCATAGAGTTATGTTTAGGCATAAAGACACAACTCACTGCCATTAGGAAGGATCTCTAGAAATGATGTTTTATAGACAAACAAATCACTCTGGTTGACAGAAATATTGGAAGCAGGAGGATTACTATGTACAAAATATAGTAGTGAAGAATATTGCACATTTGGAGAACTAAATATGCTACAATGTGGTTGGAATAAAGTGTAGAGTCAGTGAAGTAGTGAGTCATGACATTGGAAACAGGTGTATTCCTTAAAAGAATTATCAACCAATATATTGCTCTGCACTGTTCTGTCAGAAATATAACTCTTGTTTTTTTTTCTGTTTAATTAGGTCATTTATTTTGTGATTAATGGTTTTAAGAAATGTAATCAGGTCTATATTTTAAAAAGTGTGATGTTTCCGATTCTGTGTCTCCCTCTCTCTCTGCCCCTCCCCCGTTCATGCTCTGTCTCTCTCTGTCCCAAAAATAAATAAACGTTGAAAAAAAAATTAAAAAAAAAAAAGGGGGCGTCTGGGTGGCGCAGTCGGTTAAGCGTCTGACTTCAGTCAGGTCACGATCTCGCGGTCCGTGAGTTCGAGCCCCACGTCGGGCTCTGGGCTGATGGCTCAGAGCCTGGAGCCTGTTTCCGATTCTGTGTCTCCCTCTCTCTCTGCCCCTCGCCCGTTCATGCTCTGTCTCTCTCTGTCCCAAAAATAAATAAACGTTGAAAAAAAAATTTTTTTTAAAAAGTGTGAAAAAATAGTACAAATGAAAGTATACTATTGAGAACATTCATTTTGTCACTTTGATGGGAGATATTTCTCCATGGGTCTCTAGTGTTTTTCCATGTTCTGTGAGCAAAGTCACTGTCTTTGTTACAGAACTGTCTTTTCTTTTTTTTTTAATTTTTTTCAACGTTTTTTATTTATTTTTGGGACAGAGAGAGACAGAGCATGAACGGGGGAGGGGCAGATAGAGAGGGAGACACAGAATCGGAAACAGGCTCCAGGCTCTGAGCCATCAGCCCAGAGCCCGACGTGGGGCTCGAACCCACGGACTGCGAGATCGTGACCTGGCTGAAGTCGGACGCTTAACCAACTGCGCCACCCAGGCGCCCCCAGAACTGTCTTTTCAAGGATATTTGTATAGAGAATAGCCTTAGAAGAAACAGTGTCTTTCCTTTGGAAGTAAGGAAAGGCATAATTACTATCCATTGTAAAATATCTGAGTTTTTAAGTTTACAGCTCCTCTCCTATAATGCAACCCACTCCATGTACAGATGTTACTTGTCTCCCTTTGTATTTCTTTGTGGGAATTTAGGCTCAGAATTGGCATTAGAGAAGGCTGATACTCTAGACATGGTGATAGCTGTGAATAATAAAGTCCTTTTTCTCTTACTGAGGAGTCTTACTGCTTCTGTGAGTATCCGTGAAAGTGTGACCAGTAACTTGAAAGCTTATAAGTAAGGTAAAATCTTAGACCCTGAATAGTTACTGACAGTTTTGGCTCTGAGGATGAGATGCTGACAGAGATTTTATTTCTGGAAAGGGATGGAGGAGTGTTTATTAACAGGATTTGAGGAAAGTCTACAGGACTTGGTAGCAAACCTGTTGACTAGATTATATGGTCAACCAGGCAATAAATGGTTCTCGTTTCAATTGCCTTTTAATAAGGAGGTATTGGAAAGGTGGTTGCAGCTGGAGACTAGGGAGTAGGTCTTCTTGACAGTGCAGGAGTTGTTGCAAGCCCTCCTCTTCACAAGTTGGGAAGGAGAATTTCCTTGCCTTTCTGGTTGTCAGTCTAAAGTATGCCTGGTTGAAACACATAGAACCAAGATTTTTCCTGGATGGACAGAGTTCCACCCCCTTTGAAAAAACAGTTACAGAATCTTGCACAGTTACTGAAGATGAAGGTAGAGGAATTTGTGCCTGAGATACACAGAAACAGGTAAATCATTGCAACTTGGGCTGGCTTACTTGGGAAATGAGAGCCCTGAGAATATAATAATGGCAGCACTTGGTTGTTTTATGGTTCAGTCCCTCTTTGCAGTCTACCCAACCTTATATATATTCAGACATGACAGTAAAATGTCTTGGAGTGATTTTTTAGTGGGTTCTAGAGGCTTATAGGGTGTTTGACTCAGTGAGATTTCTGAGAGAGACTCCCGTGGTAAACTGCAGATGAAGTAGTGACTAGTATTCAGGCTTATACTGCCATGGATCGGATTTGCAGTGCCTAATGAAGTTGACCCACTGGGAGAATGAGACACCGACCCAAATTTTTTTAGATGAATTCTGGCTCAGAGTCCTGCTACCCAGGATAATTCCCCTAGCCTTTATGATGAAACCAGGTGAGAACTTCAGAGATGTTATGGCAGTGAGGCAGCAAGTGATATGGATTAATGTGGACTCCTTAAAAGATTTGCTGCTGTAAGGGTCAAGCCCAAGTCAGCCAAAGAAGGTGCCATGTTGGAGGCATTGTCAATTTGTGTTCCCCATTTGGAAAGGGTAAAAATGGTTAAAAACACTTTCATTCCTAGGGCACCATATGTGGCTCTGGTATTACATTATTTGTGTAGAAGCCAGGAATTAACTTGCCTCTTGACATGCATTATAGGTATGGTCATAATTGACCTTATGATATTTAAGGAAATATTACCAGTAGATCATGCAGCTGTCAGATGACTGTAGAGATCTCTCTCCAAATTTAGGCTGTCTGTGGTTACTGGGGGGTTTTCACAGAGGAATAAGTGACTCAGTATTAATGTGCACTTTTTGTGCAGTTATCCCTACAATGGAAACCACCAGTTCAAAACGGTGGTACAATATTTCTCCTTGCTTTCAGCTGCAGTGATCAATGCTATGACTTTGGCTTTTGACGGATTCAGGTTAGCCTCAACTCACTGACCAGGGTAATTATTAGGTGATAGATTTGCCCTAGACTTTCTCCTTGCCAGCCAAATGAGTCTGTGCAATCTTTAAGACTTCCTTGTTTACCTGAGTTAATGTCTTGGGTCAAATGGAAAGGTCAATACAGAAAGCCACTAGGTTTTTTAAAGACAGTTCTTGATGAGTTGTAGGATTTGTTCAGCCTTCTGGGTCTGGGACCCAGGGGGTCATGGTTGAATTCAGCTCTGCAACACAGCCTCATGTCATTACTCAGAGACTTGTTGTTAGTAGCCTTAATTAAATGGTGTATAGGATGAATTGGATGGATTTTGTCACAGCTCTGCCAGTCAAATTAATCAGAGAAGCCAACAGGGTGTTATAGTGATGGGAAATTTCTTCAAAAATTAAGCTATTCTAGAAAAGAGTTGGATATTGTTAAAAAAAAAACACAACAGTATTCTCCATGGATCTCTCATACTTTGGTATCTCTTGCAAGCAGAGGCACTCACTACTTTATGCCAGAATATTTTTCAAGAATGTTTAATTTTGGACAGACTTGGAAGATATAGTGTCTTATTCTGAAACAAATTGCAGGTGTGCTTACTGTCCATTATCAAAGATTTGCATATTACCTGTACCCCTCAAGCCAGGCTTGTCTTCTGTAATACAACCAAGTGCATTGCACATATCACATGGCTCTCTTTGTGTTGACTTGTGGGAAATGGTACTTAGGAAATTAGCACACATACACAAAAGTTATTTGTGTCTGACCCAAAGTCTTGTGTCTTCCTAGCAGATATAAAACTGTGGTAGGCTAAAGGTTAGCTTGCAGATAGGGTAAAATAGATACTTCATACACACTTCCTTATAGACTTGTTATATTTGAAGTTATAAAATAATATTAATGTGTTATTGAAGATAATTTTCAGAGAGGGGATATCCCACTAACATTTATGACTAGGTAATAAAATCTCACTTTTACTGAAATTTAGCTCCATAAAATCTTTGTTATCCAAAATCTGAACATGTGCCAAACTATCAGTCAATACTGCACATAGTATAATTAGGTGAAAGTGGTAGATAAATTATGTGTAGTCTGGGTAGCAGAATCCTAAATCATTCTAATGAAAAATGGATTGTATCAGTGATATATAAATAGAAAAGAGCCATGGTCTCCAAGGAAAATACCAGTAGCACATCAAAAGCTGTCAATTTGTTGGAAAAAATAACATCTGAGAGATGGAATTAAACCAAATAACGAGACAATACATAGAAGTAAATATTGCCAAAAATTTAATAATAGGACTTACATTAAGCATGTTGTGAATATCATGTTCAACATAGGTGTAGGAAACCTAGTGGAACTCAGTGTAACATTTTCTTAGAGATTAAAGTAACTGAGATGAGTGGTTTTACTGAATAAACAAATATGATTTGAAATAGACAATAATTAGGGAAATTAACTGTGAATGGTAAATTTCCATAGAAAAATATTTGTAGTTAAATTTTTAAAAACTGTAACTTTTAATGGAAATAGGGTAAATAATAGAAATAACATCATTATCATTTTTCTTTGTCACAATTTTGTGTTTCATCTCTAATTTCTCCTTGCCATTTAGCTGTTTGTTCTTCCCTATCAATATACTTTGCCATTCATTCATTCACTCATTCCTTCATTTGGCAAGTATTTATTAAAAATCTATTATTCATTGAGCATCACTTTTCAGGTATTTGTGGCATTACTTAGAATTTAATAATTTTAGATTTCTGGAAATTCCTAGATCTGCTGGCACTGAGCTGACCTCTGCTTAACAATAGAGAGTGTTTGTGAATGGGCCAGTTATTTTTAGGTCTAGCAGAACTAAAGTGCATACTTGATAGCAAGAATTAAGAAGTAATATTTACAAAGCATTGTACAATTTTCTTTCAGAATTTTATCCTAACAACCAATGTGAGCTAGTTGAGGAGGTCTGATTGTTTCCATTTTACAGTCAAAGAACTTAAGTCTTTAAGAGGAAGTGATCCAAAGCTAGGTTGCATGGTCAAAATTCGAATTTCACAAAAAAAATCGTGTGTCCTCTATGTTCTTTTGGCAGATGACAGAATGGGTTAAAATAATTCTAATTGCAATATGGAATCAATTTTTATGTACCTACTGGCAAAGTATATTGCCAATATGAGAGTCAGTAATGCCAATGATAAAAAGAAATAGAGACCTGCTAAAAGATAGAAACACAAGACTATTTAAAGTCTATACTAGAGGGACAATTAGGAAATTGCAGTATTTAAAGACAAAATCAGAAGAATAAGGAGCATATGAAGTAAGAGTAAACACAGAATGAGAATTTATTAGGATAAACTGGGCTTATGTGGTGCTAAAAAGTAAAGCAAGAAAACTCCATTGCTTAAACACAACACAAATGTATTTCTTGCCCACACAAAATCCAGCATGGATCTGGCAAGCCAGTAGGGCATTGCTGCTTTGTGTTGTGACTCAGAAGCTTTCTTTATTTTGGATTGTCATCTTAATGTATGGATTTCTGGATTATCTGGACAGGGGGAGATAATTTTGGAGATTTATATGGGGTGGTTTGAAGGTCAGAACCCGGTCACATGCCTCTAAAATAACTCCAGGGCACTCTGGATTATGTGGGTTAATGTCCATCTATAAGAAAAGTGAACAAAATTGTGGGGTTATGAAACAAAAAGAATATTTCCTCAATGTGAGATAACCATGTGAAGCACACTCTGAAGACTTAGTCACGTCTCTTGGGCACCAATGACTAAACTGTTTTCCCACATGATTAGTGGTCATGAAGGAGATAAAATACTTTGAATATAAGGGAGGAGGGACAATGGTATATCAGAGGAGCTGTTTGCTTCATACGGTGAGGGCGACTGGTGATAACAGAGTTAAGACGGGGTTATGGAAACTTTTGAAATAAACAAATGGCAATGTAACTTTCTATTTTTTTTAATGTTTGTTTATTTTTGAGACAGAGAGAGACAGAGCATGAGCAGGGGAGGGGCAGAGAGAGAGAGGGAGACACAGAATCCGAAACAGGCTCCAGGCTCTGAGCTGTCAGCACAGAGCTTGATGCGGGGCTTGAACTCATGAACCGTGAGATCATGACCTGAGCGGAAGTCAGTGCTTAACTGACTGAGCCACCCGGACGCCCCTGGCAATTTAACTTTCTATATTGGTATGCATATGACATGGTTAAGAATGAGAGATATTCTCAGAATTATACAAAAGCACCAGTAGTTGTGATAAACATTCTGTATGTCTCAGAAAGTGGTTAACTAAAAGGAAGTGGTATTTCATAGGGTGAGTGGGTGAAGAAGCTGAAATGAGAAAATGATAAAAATGGATTCCTGTCTTCTTATAAAAATAAATACAGATTCAGTGTATCTTCTGGTACTAATTTTGATAAATTTTAAACAGTAGTATTGCATTAAATACAATAGTATGAAGCCATTAATGATCTTTACGTTCAAGACATTTGATATATTATTACTTTATTATTTGTGTCTTCACATAGATTTCTATTAATTTTTATATATTTGCCTGTTAATTATATGTGGAAAGATGAGACATTTAGACATTTAACCTCAATTGAAATTGTTTTGCCACCCAAAGTACATTTAAATTATTTGATTTTCATAGCTATTCAAAACATTATTCCACTGTCTATTACCTAGGTCCAGCCATGTGAGGAGAAGTTGTCATCCCTCTCTTTAAAACATTTAATTGACAACGATTTTCCGTCTCCATGTCCTAGGGGAGAATTAAAGTTTCATTTATGATGGCGTGACTTTCTTAGGGACAGACATCTAATGAATAGCCAATTCATTTAAGAAGTGTGAGATACTGTGCTCTCTCTCCATGTTCCCCAAAGGTTTAAAGTCCGTTAGGGACAATAAATAATTCAAGAACTGATTGCAATGAAGTAAAAAGTGCTAAAACGGAAATAAACCTAAATGATGTGAGGACATAAAGAAGATGTTTAGCCCAGCCCAGACAGTTGGACATGGGTGGTACCTACGACTGTTGGCCAAGCCAATGTCAAAGTCTTCAAAAAATGCGGCAGGAGCAGAGAACTAACAATGACAAAACATATGCCTCCTGTGGTCAAGGAATATTATATGAGGACTGAGTAGCTCTAGCTGGAATGTAAGTCTGGGAGACTGGTCTTACCCAGCTACCACTACACACCCATGTGGTAATTAGGATTCTGGATAATTCGGGCAGAAGGGAACAACCAGGTAGAACTTCGTTTTAATATTCCAAATTACTTTGGAGTGTTCATTTTAAGACACAAAAGATTTTTTATTTCATCCTTCTCCAAGACCTTCCTCAAATTTATGAAGCACATTTGAAAGGTCTGAGTCTTTTAGAAATAGTAGTACATTTTATAGAAAAATGATTAAAGCAATAGCTTCATAAAAACACAAAGGCTGATTTCATGTTTACTTTGTGTGATATATATGTGGATATTATATATAAAATGCAAACAAATTAAGATGTAACTGTATCACATCTTCTGTTTGTTTGCTTTTTAATTCTTTCACCCCAAAGAATATCATGGTGGATGCAGAATTAATAATGGCCATTTTTTTTCCCACAAATGTAATGATATGCTATGAAGCAAAAAAAAGAAAGAAGGGGAAAATTGCTTAATGAATGCATTTTGGGGTAATGATCATAAAATTAAATTTTAATCTGTAATCATAAGAATGAAAGAAAAATGAGTTGCTAGAGGTTAAAAAAGTCTATAGTAATATTGTAAAGCAACTATAATTACATTTAAAAATTTAATTTGTTTAATTGATGTTTCTCTAAACCTACATTTTTAAAAATCTTCATCATTTATACACCCCCAATCATTATAATATAAATTCCATTAATGTACATATTAGTAAGTTGAATTGTTTGGTTTGTATTGATGGGGTTTGAATATTCAACTACATTTCTGTTAATTATGCAGCTCTTTAGGGGTGCTTGGGTGGCTCAGTTGGCTGAGCATCTGACTTTGGCTCAGGTCAATGGCTTGTGAGTTTGAGCCCAGCATCAGGCTCTGTGCTGACAGCTCAGAACCTGGAGCTTGCTTCAGATTCTGTGTCTTCCTCTCTCTCTGACTCCTCCCCTACTTGTGGTCTGTCTCTCTCAAAAATAAATAAACATTAAAAAATTTTAAAAAAAATCATGCAGCTCTTTATTTACTTAGAATTCTTCGTAGTCTAGGTGTATATAGTAAAAACTGATGCCAGTAGTTGGATAAGGTATTCCAATTTTGTCTTTAATTTTGCAAGTGATTTAGATACAATAAAAATATTTATTTAAATTTTATATTGATCTAAGCAGAGGGATAAGTTCATTTGAAAATCCTTATATCCAGTCCATAATTTAGCAAACAAGACAAACTAAAGAAATGAACCAATTCTATTATGTCTGAATTCTCATGGCAATTATTTTCCTAATTTGCACCCTAATGATATTTACTTGTTCTCTACATTTTAGATGCAGTTAATATTGACATGTGTTTGATAATTATGAATATATTTATTGTATGACTATATGTTTTTATAAGAGCATATGTCAATATTATATGTTTTAAACTAATCCTTCAAGTAGGATATAGGACTATGTATATCTTTATAGATCACAATAGATATTGAAGCACTAAAGATAATTGCTCTGATGATAAACCACTTCTAAACTTGTTATGTCCATATCTTAATGTTGGTGAAATGTTTGTTCTTCTTTGAATGATGTAATACTATTTTTATTTTAATCATTAAAATACATGGGAGCGCCTGGGTGGCGCAGTCGGTTAAGCGTCCGACTTCAGCCAGGTCACGATCTCGCGGTCCGTGAGTTCGAGCCCCGCGTCAGGCTCTGGGCTGATGGCTCAGAGCCTGGAGCCTGTTTCCGATTCTGTGTCTCCCTCTCTCTCTGCCCCTCCCCCGTTCATGCTCTGTCTCTCTCTGTCCCAAAAATAAATAAACGTTGAAAAAAAAAATTAAAAAAAAAAATACAATTCTTTCCATCATATAAAGCAATATAAATTTAATGTTTCAAATAGATAGGAAGTTATCATTTTATGAAGAAGAAAAAGGTACCCTGCACTTGCTTCTCGTGTGCGACTTATGAGGTTTTATTTCTTTGTATTTAAATACAAAGTACATTAATATGGAAATGATTCAGGAAGTGAAATTATTTTGCTTCCCAACCAGCTCCAATATGATACTTTCAACACATTGAAATATAAAAATTATTTAACTTAACTATAGATTTCTCATGAAGTCGGAAAATTCTCTAACTTATATACTATACTGTTCTAGTCAACAAGTTCAGAGTTCGAGACAGTGTGTTACTTGCCTAGTACCTGACATACAGAAGTTTTTCAATAAATATTAATTGAATTAAATTATTAATGTATGTGCTAAGTGCTATGGGAGCTTCAAAGGGAGAATAATACACCATGTTTACTTTCAAAATGATGTAAATGAGACTAATATTATAATCTACATGGGAAAAATTAATGTTAGTAATTTTTTAAAGTTTTTATTTAAATTCTATTTAGTTGGGGTCCAGTAGGTTAAGTGTCAGACTCTTGATTTTGGCTCAGGTCATGATCTCTCCACTTGTGAGATCAAGTCCTGTGTGAAAATCTCTCCCTCTCTCTCTGACCCCCCCCCCTCCATTCTTTCCCTCAAAATAAATAAATATTAAAAATGCCAGTTAACATACAGTGTAATATTAATTTCAAGTGAACAATATAGTTATTTAGCACTTCTATACAACACCCAGTGCTCATCACAAATGCACTCCTTAATCCCCATCCTAATGTTAGTAATTTTTTAGCTTACAGAAATTGTTAAGCACATGAAGATGAATCTTCAAAGGAATGGAACATTAATTGGACCTTGGTGGAAATGTAAATAGGAAACACATGTGGTTCAATTTGCAACTGTGGGAAAGAAAGGAAGTGTCAAGCAACATTTGAAAGGTTACATTTTATTTTACCATATTCAAAGGGCATAGGGGAGGGTCATTTGTGTGTGAAAGGAATTATGGATAGGGAAAGTAGTTTATCAGGGATGAATAGTCCTCATTTTAAGGAAAGTGAATTATCGCCCAAAGAGATCAGTTAACTAGTTTGAGATTCCATAGAACTTAGAAAAAATGGGAGTGTAACTGGGAAGTTTTAGGGAAGCCAGTCTAGACTTCTTTTTCAAAACTATAAATATGTCCAAACATCTAGTAAAATGCTAGTAGCCTTAAGCAAACAAACAACAGTTCTTGGTATTTGAGAGGATTTCCTTTAATAGCTACAAGAACCCCTTCCTATTGTGCACACACTCAGTAGCTCACTCACATCACTTGAAGGGAAGCTTGGAGAAACTTTTATTCTTCAGGCAAGCATATTTAAATCTTGGTTCTGCAACTTTTTGTATCATGGCCAGTTATTTAATTCTTCTAACCCTCAGGCTTTTCATGTGTAAGACAATGCATGCCATTATGACTGTTAGGATCCATTAGAAAATGTTTTCTCACAATGAATTCATGGCAGAGTGGTCAGAATGATTTTCCTAAAATGTATATTTAAGCATGTCAGTCTCCAATGATGTAAACGTTCCTCACTTGCCTGAAAGGTATTAACAGATGACCCAGACTGCTAATCTGTTGTGATGCCCTCACCTGTCTCCCCCGCTCAAACCATTCTAGCTTTCTGTCTGCCCTAACATACTAGCTCACACCCACCTTCGATGATTTGCATATATTATTTCTTCTGTTAGGAATGCTTTCCCTCTGGGGTTTTCATATGGCTGCTTATTATTCATGACTCAGCCCTAATGACACCTTTAGAAGGGCCTTCCCTGCCTACCTTATGTAAAGTAGCTGCCTCCCATAACAAGTGAATATTAGTATTTTTTTTAAATAGCATTTATCAGTAGCTCAAATTATCTTATGTATTTGCTAATATATTTACTGTCTAGATTAGGAAACTTTCTCTCCTGTTGTTCAAGATTTAGTGCACCTGGTAAACCTTCAATAAATATTGTTAAATAAGGAAATAAATACATTTTTGTTACCAGAATGATGAGTCCAATATGGAAAATTTGGGGATAAGTAGAAGAAGATAACCAATAAGTCTTTATCTCAGACAACACATACAGTATTTCCATGTATATTGTATTTGTGAATAACTAGTTTGTTATTAAAAAGTAAACATTGATATAAAAAAAACAAAACTCAGGGGTGCCTGGGTGGCTCAGTCAGTTAAGCATCCGACTTTGGCTCAGGTCATGATCTCAGGGCTCATGGGTTCGAGCCCCACGTTGGGCTGGGTGCTGACAGCTCAGAGCCTGGAACCTGCTTCTGATTCTGTGTCTCCCTCTCTCTCTACCCCTCCCCCACTCCTGGTCTGTCTCTGCCTCTCTTTCTCAAATAAATGAACAGTAAAAAAAGAATAAAAACAACTCACATTGATATTTTTCCATCTGCAGATATGGCTCTAGAATCTAAGAAAACATTATATGACATGTTTCTTTTTTTATTTAGGCTTAGCCGTTTAAGACAAAATTAGTTCACTAGCCACGCCCTGCTTATGGAAACATAGTATATGTGTGATGAAGAATTGAGCCTTTCCCAAAAAGAAGTGTGGCTTTTGCCCTTAGCTTATTAGGGACAGCCTATATCATACTTCATTGTATTATATTTACTTAGAGTGGGGAGCTGGCCACACCAGATCTTAAATGGGACTGAACATATCTGGCATATCATATGAGGCTGGCCATGCTAGAAAGACTTATCAAATAATTTAGAAATTTCAGGTCATTTGATACCAGATAACCTGGGGGATAGATCAACCATGTAGTCAGTCAATTAATTATACCTATATAATGAAGTCCAGTTAACTCTGGACACTGAAGCTTGAGTGAGTTTCTCTTGTTGGCAATACTTGCTGTGCATTTTGACCTGTCGATTCTGGGGGAGTAATACTTCATGTGTATGAGGGAAGCTTTGCATTTGGAACCCTCCCAGACTCTACACACCTCTTCCTTTGCCTGATTTTAGGCCTGGACTCTTTCCCTGTTACAAATCCTAATTGTGAACGTAGCTTTCAGTGAATTCTGTGAGGCTTTCCAGTGAATTATTGTACTTGAGGGTGTTTTGGAAACATTCTAAACTTTCTGTTGCTGTCAGAAGTAAGAGCAGCTTTGGGGAATGTGCCCATAGACTTTGCAGTTTGTTTGAATCTCTATAGTGTATGATCGTGGGAAAGAAGCTCACAGTTGTCTTATAGATTTTAACATTTGAAATTGTGTGGAATTACAGAGAATAACTATTCTAATCATCTCATGAAAGGGCATCAAAGAGGTTATGATTTGCTTTGGTTCACAGAGCTAGTTTGGTGCCTGGATCAGGGTTCAGAATCAGGTTTATTGACCCCAGTAATTTGGATTTCCCACTGTACTGTGTTATTTGGCACAAGTTTGATACAAGTATCATTGGATATCTTTGATTCCTGTTTCATAAATAAAATTATTATAACTCTTAATTTATGAGTCAGTAATAGATTTATCAATTTTATAGTATCTTACATACATATAAAGATAAACCTAGAATAAAACCTAAGACTTAAATTATAGAAAAACTATATCTAAAATTACCTAATATTTCTCTGGAACAGTTATCCTCATCTGGAATGTATTGATTTTGTTCTGTGGTTAACATTGTGGTCAGTGGTTTAACAAATTTGTGTATTAGATTTTCTTTGGCAAATTCTAATTCAGCATATTGGAATAGTGGAGTGATGGGAATCTCCTACAATTTTCAGAACCACTGATAATGGTAAAAAATATGTATTTTCGGTGAGACTAAAATGACAGCTTAAAAAGAAAGCTCACACCTTAAAAATTCTAAAACAACTAAACTAGTGTAGGCCTAGTAATTAAAAGTCCTTAAGCATTCCTCTGTATTATACATGAATGCTTTTTCTGTATAACATATTTTCCTTAACACAACTAATGGTTGTTTTTTTTAAAAAAACATGTTTTTTTAAAAAAAATGTTTTTTTTTAAAACTATGTAGCACAAAGAATGAGGCAGTACTGTATGTTTTTCTCCAGCAGGAAGTACAATGAGTACTCCATATTATTTCCTTGGGAAAAGCACTCTGCTTAGTGTGGGTACAGTTTGTGAGTTTGTGTTTCACGAGAACCAGTACATATTGCACATAAAGGGAGTTTTTTTAGAGAAAGGTTTTTAAACTTTCCTATCAGTAAATATTCCTGTCAAGAAACATTTTTAGTACATATTAGAAGTAGTGTTGTAAAAAATGCCTGTGATATAATAAAGTATAAATATGTTATCTTGTATTTGTTCTTCAGGCATTTGGGGCAAGAGGATATATTCCGTGCAATGAAAGAAATGCAAATGGCATTTTCATAAAAGAACAAATGTGATTGGTTGTAGTAAGTTTGCAGGAAGCAATTTTGGAGAGGTAGATAGAGATCATATTATGGGGTTTCGAATGATAATAATTAGTATTTATTCTATAGACACATACCATTGATATATTTTTCTGTGTTAGATAAGGAGAGAATATATAAAAATGAATACTTTCATAAGGATAATCTCAGAGAAGTGTGTAGTGAAAATTGAAGAATTGTAATGGTCCTTGGCAAAAAGTTGACAGGGACACCAATTACAAGATAATATGGTATACTTCATGACTTTGAAATGCTCAATTCCCCTATTACACAAATAAGAATGAAGGCTAGAAATAATTATCTCTGTCTATAATATATTTTTATAAATATTAGAATTTCAGGGGCACCTGGGTGGCTCAGTTGGTTAAGCGTCTAAATTTGGGTTTCAGCTGGGGTCATGATCTCGTGGCTCGTCAGTTCGAGCCCGCATGAGGCTCCATGATGACAGTGCGGAGCCTACTGGGGATTCTCTCTCTCCCTCTGTCTCTGCCCCTCACCATGCTCACTCTGTCTCTCAAAATAAATAAACTCAAAAAATTATTTTTAGATATTAGGATTTCAAGCATTCTAATTATTAGAGCATTCTCTTTCACGTTACCATGTTCATCTCTAGTCAGTTACACATGGTATAATTGGAGTATTTTATACTACATTTATACTACAAGCATACAAATGTTGCTTTCGTTGGAGATAAGACTACTTGATAAACACTATTTGTGTTACTTTATTGATAATGGAACAAACTGATATAGTCAGGTTTAGAATCTAGGAGATGGCATCTGTGACATTGGGTCTAATTTGTCATGAAAAGAGAACCCCAAAAGATACTATTTTTCCCTTCTTATTTTAAATGATGCTAAGGAAAAATATGCACCTTAACTTTTAAATTTCAATTTTTAAATTGAGTACAGTTGAGATACAATGTTACATTCATTTCAGGTGTAAAATATAGTGATTCAATTTATCTATATATTATGCTGTTCTTTCCACAAGTGTAGCTACTCTCTGTCACAGTGCAACACTATCAAAGTACTACTGCTTATGTTCCCTATGCTGTGCCTTTTATTCCTGTGACTTACTCATTCCACAACTGGAAGCCTGTGTCTCTCACTCCTCTTCACTCATTTTGCCCATCACCTCACCCCCCCTTCCCTCTGGTGACCATTAGTTTGTTATTTGTAAAAACACCCATTTTAAAACTTAACAGCAATTATTATATTTTAATTTTGAGTTATGAAGTTTGATAATTATGTAATATATCTACACTTTCTAGTTTCCTATTTTATTCCTTAATAATGAAATTAACTTTATTTCCTTGCATAGATTAAAATTTTGTGTGAATTCAGATATTGGGTTCAGATAAAATCTATGGTTATATGAATGTGTATAAATGTTAAATTTCCTAAAAATATTGAAATATGAAATATTTTAGCATATTTGTTTTATTTTAGTACTTATATCATTGTTATATTAATATAAAAGGAAAAATTAGCAACTCTGGGCAGAACTTTAAGAATCTCATTTTGCTGGGGCACCTGGGTAGCTCAGTCAGTTGAGCATCAGACTCTTGATTTCAGCTCAGGTCATGATTGCAGGGTGGTGCAAGCCCCGAGTTGGGCTCTGCACTGAGCGTGAAGCCTGCCTGAGATTCTTTCTCTCTCTCTCTCTCTCTCCCTCCCTCCCTCCCTCTCCCCCTTTCCCCCTTCTCTGAAAAATAAAAGAATCTCATTTTGTTAAATATTTCATATTTAAATACAAAAAACATGTTAATCAAAATACAATATTATTCTTTGCACATATGTATAATGACAATATATATTTTAATGAATTCATAAGATCACTATTCGTATTTGCAAAATGTATGTCTTTGGACTTATGGGAAGTCTTATGAATAAGTGTTGATAGAATTAAGACATTTTTGATAATATTTATTAAAAATATATTTTGAACTACATAAATTCATACAGTAAATCTATACCTAACAAAGAGCAAGCTGTGTTTAGAAATATTTCACAGCTGCTATGTTGAAAGGTGAAGGTAATTCTATCATAATGATTGAGTGTGCTTTCTTTACCCAATCAGAAAAATCAAAATCAAATAACTATCCTCAGAGCAGTAGTTATAAAATATTATTGTGTTAATTTCTCTTTTGAAAAAAATAGTGGAATCATATTGTTGAAAACATATGCATGTATTAGTGTATTTTCTTTTCGTTTTCATTACATATATAGATGTGCATATATAAGTGCTTAACTCATAAAAGTATGAGTACCCATCCTATTCTGATGACTGTTTTTGATGATGTGTGTACCTCACCACTTCTACACTTCTCATTTTTTTATAGTTTGTGTGATTTATCTTTTGGGGATAATATGAATTATTTAAAGACACTAGCCAAGTTAGTGGCTCTAATCATTTTTGCTGAATAAATGCAAATATAATTAATTATAAGGCAAATCTCAAAATGTATTATTAGGTTCACACAGAGAAGTTTGACTGAGGCCTTCTACAATTGTTACATCGTACATTTTTGATAATAAAATAATATTTTCCTTTTGGTTAATATTGGGAAACTTCTATGATTAGAATATTGGAGAATTATATGTATATTCTAGACACGCTGCTTATAATGGAAGATGATTAAAAGAAGAATGCAGACCAGATTAACAATGCCTTTTTAATTTGCATAGTTATCTCTTCACTTTTAGATCAAGTAATGACCAGAGCAGTTCTATGTCAATTACATATTTTGTAAACAGCTATGAAAGTCCAGTCCAGGGTGCCATATCTTGCATCTTGCAACTTTAGAGAAGTTAAGCCTATTTGGATAATCCTTTGACTAAAATACAGCAGTATAAACATGCAATTAATGACATCTTCATAATGCCACAATTAAAGAATGTGTTAATAATTTAATAATCTCCTTTGATGGAATTCTTTCTTTTTAAAGCAGTGCTTCCTTGTGTAGTGACATGTCTCAGCTTTATTTTTAGCAGGATCATAATTATTATCTTTATTGCAATAAAGAAATGCTAAAGGGTTATTTTGGAGTGTGTTTAATGGATTGGTTTCATATTAACGTATGATCACAGCTTGTTTTTTCAACTTAGTAACTTTGAAAATTCAATTTTAGTATTTCAGCCAATAGCAACAAGGCTCTAGAGAATTGCTTCACACTAACCAAACACAGGAGATTGATGTATTAAAAAAAAAACCTACTTTATTTATTTAAAAAAATGGTATTCTTTACTAGAAGACAGTTATCTGTAAGGTCTATGAGGAAAGAAACTATGCTCTGTTCGGTTCGTTGTTATATCCCTAGAGTTTAGAAGATTAATTTTTGAATTACTTCCTTAAACATTTTTTAGTTTACTTTTAATGGGTCAAAGTCATTTGGCAGATTACCCGAGTAATCAGTGCTATTGATCGATTTTTAAATGTCTATTTAGAGAATACCTAGTAGTAATTGTGCTTGATTTAATATCCAGTTTATTAATATTGTGAATTTAGTAAATAATTAGTATTTTATTGCAATTAAACAATCAATTCTTTTCAAACTACCCACATGAATGTTACATACCAATAAAATAGAATATGGATTAAATTACATTTTCCATGGCCTTTTAACACTGGTTTAAATTTTGTATAATTCTTCCTGATGAGTTATTAAAATACCAAATCTAACATGACAATTTATCTTTTTTAAAAAAAGCCCCGACGTGGGGCTTGAACTCACACACAGACTGTGAGATCATGACCTGAGCTAAAGTTGGACGCTTAACCAACTGAGCCACCCAGGGGCCCCAAACATGACAATTTATCTTAAATGCTTTAGCCACTTTAAAAAAAAAAAAAAAAAACATATATATAGATATATATATACACACACACACACACACATACATATTACAATAATCCCAAAGCCTGTCATATGCTTATCTTTAAACTGGTTACTAGTGTGCTAATACTAGGGATATCTTTTTTTCTTCTTTTACGTTGCTGATGTGGAAATTTTCCTATTTCCCTAGGATTTCAAAGATATTGGAGACTATTTCAAAGATATCGGAAGCTTTCCTAAGATTCAGTAACCATGCTAGAATTAGAAGAAAAAGAAAGTTATCTCTTAGATTTACAAATTCTGGGTTTTTTATTAGAAAATTTTTTGTCTAGTCATTGCATTGGAATTTGCTGTATATTCAGAGATGGTTCACATAAGGATATTAGCCATCAGGTTGGACTTTCTTTTTACAATTAAAATCTACTTGCTATATGCCCTTATGCCTTTATTTAGAGTTCAAGCCTAGTTTTTAATTTTGTGCAATATTGGTGTTTCCTCACAAAATGATTTGTTTTTTAAGTCCAAACTGCTTGTGCTACAAAACAATTTCCCTGTTATTATGATATATAGGTCTGGTGTATGAATGTTATTAAAAACTCATGCACTTTCATTAGTATATCTTCATTATGTAGAGCTACCTGACTTTTTATCTTTTAGGAGATGCGAGACTATTTCTGCTTAGTTACCACTTCTATTTATTCCACTAATTTATCGCATGTTTCAAACACACAGTTCTGCTCTGTTAGATGTGGGGTATGATCACTAGTGTTAATTAACTGCTGGACTTCTTTTCCACTTGGTTATTATGTGTGACCATAAGTGGTGATCAACCTTTCCTGTTTCTGGTACAGAATTTTGATGTTACTACTTTGATGTTTGCAGGTCTTTCCTTTCACTAATGGAAAGAAATACATGTCTTATTATAAACATACATATAATCAGAAAAACAAAATACCTGCATATTAACTATTGAAGACAATAGAAATTAAATATACTTCTCTGTATTTACTTTTTGTGTATATTATGAGCAACTTTTTAAAAAAATGTTTCAAGTGTCTCTCTCTCTATATATAATTTTTATATTTTATAAAAAATTTATATTTATATTATATATGTATATATATATTGTATATATATTTAATTTAACTTCAAGTTAGTTAATATACAGTGTAGTCTTGAATTCAGGAGTAGAACCCAGTGGTTTATCTCTTACATATGACACCCAGTGCTCATCCTAAACGTGCCCTCCTTAATGCTCATCACCCATTTAACCCATCCCCCCACCCACCTCCCTGTAGCATTCTGCAGTTTGTTCTCTGTATTTAAGAGTCTCATATGGTTTGCCTCCCTCTCCGTTTTTATCTTTTATTTATTTATTTATTTATTTATTTATTTATTTATTTATTTATTTCTGGTCAGGTTTTAATTTAAATTCCAGTTAGTTAACATATAGTGTAATACTAGTTTCAGTAGTGGAATTTAGTGATTCATCACTTACTTAAAATTTAACCCAGTATGAGTGCCTCTTTATGCCCCTCATATCAACATTTCTGTTTAAGTATTATGAACTCTTAACCTTCAACAGACTCAAGCTGTTTAATTGAGCCACATATATATATTTTCATGTTCATATGTCAGAGATTAGCCAGGGAGAAGCCATTTACATTGCTTTCCTTAGCCTTTCAAAACTGCCTCTGACTTTTTTTTTTTTTAGATGAAACTTGTTTTCTGGCAACAAAAGAATGAAACAGAATTATTCTATATTTTTCTTTCCTTTTTTCCCCTTTCCTTAATACCTAAGGAGCCCTGGTTCTTTGTTGGTGGATACTGAGCAGTGAGTATCTGGTTTGCCTGTAAGTGCTGGCTGGGGCCAAAAGTATTGCTGCTGTGGTTGGTCTCTTTTAAGGAGAAATCAGGAAAACATATTTTTAGGTTATGAATTCACATTGATTTTCTTCTCAAACATATCATGTTGCTGCATTTTCTCTTCTTTGATTATGAGAGTTTACCAGCTTCAAAGACTCCACTACATTAACAGGAGTGCTTTGTAAGCAAGATATCAATGCAAGGCTATTTAGAATTAGGAGATTTAAGAGCAATTCATCTAGATCGGTGGCAAATAGACCCATCCTAGTCCAAAGGTCAAGGGTCACTTACAAAATGTGAATAAAATTGGAACAATGCAGTTAAGTTTTCCAAATTTTATTTGTTCAGTTTCTTGGTGTTATATTCTTAAATTAAATGTAGGACAGGGTTTTTAAATATTTCCTTGTGGGGGTGCCTGTGTGGCTCAGTTTGTTAAGCGTCCGACTTTGGCTCAGGTCATGATCTCACGGTTCCTGAGTTCGAGCCCAGAATCAGGCTCTGTACTGACAGCTCAGAGTCTGGAACCTGCTTCAGATTCTGTGTGTGTCTCTCTCTCTGCCCCTACCCTGCTCGCACTGTCTCTCTCTCTTTCTCTCAAAAATAAAACATTTAAAAATTTTTAAAAATATTTTCTTGTTAAAAAAAAAAAAAACAAAACCAGAAACAAAAAAACACTTCTTCAAAAAATTTATTTGTCAAACTTTTGATGGATGTATTAACTTTCAAAGTTTAATTTTTTTAATGTTTATTTTTGAGAGAGAGATAGAGAGAGAGGGAGAGGGAGAGACAAAGCACAAGTGGAGGAGGGGCAGAGAGGGAGACACAGAATCTGAAGCAGACTCCAGGCTCCAAGCTGGCAGCACAGAGCCTGACACGGGGATCAAACTCACAGACAGTGAGATCATAACCTGAGCTGAAGACAGACACTTAACTGACTGAGCCATCCAGGCACTCCTCAAAATTCAAAATTTAAAATTCAACCTTGAAAAGATCACGTATGCCTTTGGACCTCTGGAATTCCTAGAACCAGGAGCCAGAATACCTGCTACTATGACATTTTTAAAAATTTTCAAGTAGACTTAGAGTGGTCATAGCTATATAATGAAACCCAAAGCCTCTGTGATGACATTATTTTGCTACTTGTGATATCTATCACCAAACAGAAACTTTTCTCATTTGTACAGTAAAATTGTCAGTAAGTTTGGTTATGATGTCCCATCTTCGATCATCCACCAAAGACAGGAGTTTGACTCATGTAAACACCTGGTACCTTCTTCTGGTACCCTAGCTCTGTGGGTTGGGCAGTGCAGTTCCAAGTAGAAGAGGGAAATGCTATGCAAACCATAGAACCCTACTGTTACGCCAGTCCTTACTGGGTGTAACAACAACAAAAAGGTGACAGTCATCTATAAGGCACTCATTTCTTTCTTTTCTTTCTTTGTTCCAACTTTCATTGTTTTCTAAATGTTGTTGGCAGTATTAGTTTGCTGGGGCTGCCATAACAAAACCACAGAGGTGGTGTTTTTAGGTGGCTTAAACAATAGAAAATTACTTTCTTATCATTTCTGTAGGATGAAAATCCAAGATCACAGTGTAGGCAGATTTGTTTTCTCCTGAAGTCTCTCTCCTTGGCCTACAGATGGTTCCCTCTTGTGTCCTCACATGATTGTCCTTCTGTTTGTGTTGCCTGAGTCCTAATATTCTCTTCTTATAAGAGCACTAGTCCTATTGGATTAGGGCCCGTCCATGCAACCTGATTTAACTATAATTTTTTCTTTAAGGGTTCTGTGTCCAAACACTTCACATTGTAAGATACTGGGTCTTAGTACTTCACCATATGAATTTTGGATAGAAACAAGACTATAATATTATTCAATGAAATTCAAAATATAAGACTAAAATTATTTAGACTAATTTGAAGCTAGTAAAGCACTACATTTTCACTATGAAACAATTTTTTTTTTTTTTTTTTACAAAATTACTCTGGACTCTCACATTAAGATTCCTTCATTTAGATAGTGCTTAATAGACATTAATAATAGTGTCTTTACCAAATCTCCCTTTCTTATCCCCATTCAACTTGAATTATGCTTCTTTTGTTGTTTTAATACTCTCTTTTGTATTTTTTGAGGAAGACAGCTTATCTTTTGTTGCCTGTATCTTATATCATCTTTTGATGCTATATAAATAAGTAACTTATTCTCAGTAGACTATTCCTGCCACAGTGTATCATAAAACTACCAGTAAACACTTGATTATCTTATAGTTTAAATTACTAGTTACCTTGTAATTAATACAGATAAAATAGAATTCAACATAATGCAATGAATAATGAGTTTTTATAACTTTCATTTGTCGAGAGAAGCAGTTGTATTTGGGGATATTTATCACTTTTGAAACTTTATTGTGCTCTATTCACAGATAACACATGATTCTAAAGTTTAATGATGTTTAATTCTTTTTTTTTTTTTTTTTTTTACAGTCAGAGTAATTTATTTAAAAGCCAGAGTGTCCTTACTTTCAATCCCCAGAACTAAGGTGTTCAGTGTTCATTTGACAATATCACTGGGCTTTTCTTAATGTGTATTTAGTTCTTTAAACTTAAATTATGGTATCATTCAAATTAGTAGAAAAAGTTGTTCAAGATGTGGTGTCATTTACTACATGTAGCATCGTGTACATTTGTACAAAAGTACAAAACATACTTTTTAAAAATTTCAATCTAATTTTTAATAGTGCTTTTTCTTAATATAGTCACTACTCATCTGTATACGTACCTCCCTCAAGAATTCCTACCTCTACACATCACTGTTTCCCCTCAAAACTTCTCTATATACCCTTCTGTTTTCCCTCTGAGTGAGAGGAGAAAAGAAAAAAACATGTAATCTAGCTCTAATGTTTATAGCATTATGAAAGTCAATAATTAATTTTTAATCTTATTGACATTTATTTCTTCTGTTCATCTCTCCCAATCTTAAGCAAATGATTAGGAAATGGTAACTGGATCTTCACTTCCAAGTATGGTCTAAATTAATATCTCACGGTTGGCACTGTATACAAATTTGTTTGAGAAACAGTTCATTAAATGTATCAGAAGAATGTCATTCAGATTTGAAAGATAAATATAAAAAAATAATCTTAAGTTTCAGTTTACAAACTTCTATACATTTGAAAAGCCTTTATATTCTCTTTAGGAGTTTTAGTGAGAGTTAAGATTTTTATAATAATGTTTGGAATTTTTTATTGGGCTGATAATGTTAAAGCCTATGGGATAGTCAAATGACTTCTGGGATTCAGCTAAAACTTTTCATTTCTATTTATTTTCTTCATGGCATCTGTATGTGGGTATTTCCTCAATTTTTCAGTGTTTTGGTCTCTAACTATTGATTTTGCTCTTTCTTCAGGATGTTTTGAATAATTTGGGATCTTGTGAACTGGATGAAGATGATCTAATGCTTGATCTGGAATTTTTAGAGGAACAGAATCTTCATCCTTCAGGTGAGTGCTAAATGCACCATAACATACAATTTTGATCCTACTCACTTAGCTTTCATTGATAAACTTCATATTATTTAGGATGCACTCAGTCTTTTCCATCTCCAGTTTTGTATATTATATGTGCAAGGCACATGCTAGGTACCATAGACACATGATTCTGGTGATCTTAAAATCTGTTATGAAATATAAATCCAGTGGGAATATAATTATAAAATAAGAAAAACCTATGAAGACATTTCAAAGAAGGAAATTATAATTTAACACATAATGGAAAAGTTAGTATTTTCTCTTTCTAAAGGAAAAAAAAAACAATCATAATCCCATTTTTCATTTATTTTATATAATCAAATGGAAGTTTTGCAGATCAAGGTTTACTCTTCAAAATCTTAGCCACTTCATGGGGCGCCTGGGTGGTGCAGTCGGTTAAGCGTCCGACTTCAGCCAGGTCACGATCTCCCGTCCAGGAGTTCGAGCCCCGCGTCAGGCTCTGGGCTGATGGCTCAGAGCCTGGAGCCTGTTTCCGATTCTGTGTCTCCCTCTCTCTCTGCCCCTCCCCCGTTCATGCTCTGTCTCTCTCTGTCCCAAAAATAAATAAACGTTGAAAAAAAAAAAAATCTTAGCCACTTCAGTAATAATTGCATAGGTTAATGTTTTTTCTTTATTTTTTTTAATGTTTATTTATTTTTGAGACAGAGAGAGACAGAGCACGAATGGGGGAGGGTCAGAGAGAGAGGGAGACACAGAATCCGAAACACGCTCCAGGCTCTGAGTGGTCAGCACAGAGCCTGATGCAGGGCTCGAACTCACGGACCCCGAGATCATGACCTGAGCTGAAGCCCGACGCCCAACCGACTTAGCCACCCAGGCGCCCCTGCATAGGTTAATGTTGATACAATAAAGTTGACCTCAAAATTAATAACTGCCAATAGCAGCGACAAACATACACTAATAAACACATAAATACACAGAATTGTAGTATGAGATAAATTCATGTTGAATGAATTAAGAAGGGAGCCCATTATATTTGTAATACTTTAAGTTTATATCAAAGCATAAATTGCCATGTCTTCAAATACAAAAATTAATCCTGTTGAAGTAAGTTATAAGAATTAATTGTATATTCAAATTTAGATATTTGAGTACAAAGACCAGCTCTTACTTACTTTTGTAATATTGCTTTTAACACCTTTAATGTAGTCATTTTCAAACTAAAGTAGAAATAACATTAAACTGAAACTTTAAAATCTTAGTCTTACTGCATACATTTGAGAAAATCAACAGATTGGATTTCAGTGTCCTTATTTTTAACTTTTTGGAATTAGACATAATGTCTAAGATTATATATTTTTTTGTTTATGCACTATTTTTATATTATAGATAATACATTAAAAATTATCAAAAGAAGGCAATGCTTATATTTTAAATTTTACAATGTTTATATTTCATTACTCCGTATTATAGGCTAATATCAAAAGAAGCTACTTAAAAATTTTTTCTGTTTGAATATGAATTTAGAATAATCATTTTTTAAAACAGTCTTCCAGCAGTTGATTTGACAGATACTCTTTTTAAAAAATGCAGATTTTTCTCACTTTTATACAGATACAATACACAATTTTGTCATTTTTGTGTATGTATCTTAAAAGAATTACATACAGTGAAAATGTACACCCTCTTGGAGGGAAATTTGTCAGTATTTAGCAAAACTATATACGCATTTGCTTTTAGATTCAACTATCCAACTTCTAGAAATTTTTTTTATTTTTTTTTTAAATTTTTTTTTCAACGTTTTTATTTATTTTTGGGACAGAGAGAGACAGAGCATGAACGGGGGAGGGGCAGAGAGAGAGGGAAACACAGAATCGGAAACAGGCTCCAGGCTCTGAGCCATCAGCCCAGAGCCCGACGCGGGGCTCGATCTCACGGACCGCGAGATCGTGACCTGGCTGAAGTCGGATGCTTAACTGACTGCGCCACCCAGGCGCCCCTCCAACTTCTAGAAATTTAATCCTAAAACACTGAAACATATAGAGTAATGTATGCAAACAACTCTTCGTTACAAAATATTTGTAATAAATATTCTTCAATAGGACATTTGTTAAATATACAGTGGTATACTAAGCAGTCATTTAAAGAATAATGAAAATGTCTGTGTGTGCATGGCATGGCTGTCAGGATATGTTGTTAATGAGAATTTTGTAGTGTTAGATTAGACTGGTAATACCTAAATTCACTGATCACTAACATCCCTGAAAGTGAACAACTAGACATTTTGTCTCTCTTAATGCAATGCCTGGAGAAGTACATAGTAACACCACTCCTGCCCACAAGTATTTCATTCTACTCAATTATTTCTAATAAATTGTGATTTTATAGGAAATATTGGGATGGGAGTGGGGGACAGTGAATGTTAAATAGCATGATGAAATTGCCAGCAACCAAATATGAGAAGTGAGGAATTCTACAGGATAATGGTCTGGTTCTTTAAACAAATAAAGTGCATGATAAAAATGGGAGAGGTGTTGTAGCTTTAAAGAGGCAAATGCAGGGGCGCCTGGGTGGCTCAATCTGTTAAGTGTCTGACTCTTGATTTCTGCTCAGATCATGGTCTTGCAGTTTGTGAGTTTGTCCCCAAATGCAGCTCTGTGCTGATGGTGTGGAGCTTGCTTAGGATTCTCTCTCTCCTTCCTTCCTTCTCTCCTTCTCTCTGCCCCTTTCCTGCTTGTACTCACTCTTTCTCAAAATAGGTAAATAAACTTAAAAAAAAAAAAACAAAAACAGGCAATGTGACATCTTTGTTGGCACATTTCTTGAAAAACTTAAAACACTATAAAAGTATATTTCTTGGTCAATCAGATAAATTTGAGAAATGAATAAATTATTACAGAAATATTTTTTTATTTTGTTGGGTATTGAACATTTTTGTTTTGTTTTATTTTTTAAAGAAAACTTTAGAGAGATGCATGTGGTTGAGACAACATGATATCTGGGGTATACTTTGCCAACATGCATGGATGGAAGAGGGAATAGATAAAACAAAGTTGAAAAGTTGTTGAAAATTATCAAAGCAGAGCAGTAGGTGTTTGAGGTGAAAGGTTCAAGTATTAATTATAATATTTTCTCTGTGTTTTGCATTTTTAAAGATTTTCAAAGTAAAAATAAAACTAATAATTAAAAAGAATAATAGATAATGTAGTGATGTTAGTTATGTTTGGTAGGCAATTGTGATAAAGAGCTAAGTGTGACTTAGCTCAATTTATTTGCTTGGGAACAAAAACAAACGTTATTTTTGTAATTAATTAATAAGTTTTTTAATGTTTTTATTTATTTTTGAGAGAGAGAGAGAGCATGTAGCAGTGAGGGGCAGAGAGAGGGGAAGGAGAGAGAGAATCCCAAGCAAGCTCTGCGCTGTCAGCACAGAGCCTGATACGGGCTGGAACCCATGAGCCATGAAATCATGACCTAAGCTGAAATCAAGAGCCAGACTCTTAACCGAATGAGCCACCCAGCATCCCAAAAGTTTAGTTTTTTTTTTATTTTCAGAGAAAGGGAGGTGAGGAAGGGGAGAGAGAGAGGGAGAGAGAAAGAATCTCGAGCAGGCTCCACATTGACAGTGTGGTGCTCAAACTGAAGAAACCGTGAGATCATGACTTGAGATGAAATCAGGGGTTGGACACTTAACCGACAGAGCCATATAGGCGCTCCTAAAAACAAATATTTTTAAATCTAAATTTCTTGTTTTATAAAGTAATGAGTGTTATGTACTTTACTGTAAATAAAAGAATGATATGTTAAAAACTGTAAATGTCCTGAGTCTACTTCAGGATGTAGATAACTTGGTTAAAGCCAATACTAGAGTACCCTTTGAATCAATGGAGTCTACCACCTTTTTATAAAGTAAATGATGTCATTTTGCATACTTGAAGTACAATTCTGATAAATGAAATACTCCTTAGAGTAACTTGGGTGTGTTCAATGTTATTTACTAAAATATTTTTTGAAAATCTATTTCACTTTGGATGTCATATTGTAGGGTTTGAAAAAAGTCACAACTATCTGTTTATGCACATTAGCTCAGAATGAATTTCTGCGTGAATAGGTGATACAATTTATTTTTTTAAGCAACATGATTAAAGGTCTTCTCAGTATATAAGAAGCTCATTGATAACTGATATTGATAAAAAGCTCATTAATGCTAATCATTTTTAAATGATGATTTAAATAAAAGTTATTTTTAAAAGTCTGGAAACTAAAGTAATGATACCTTTAAATTCTGTTATTTACATTAGTGAAGATCATTGGAGGGTTTAAAAAATTTGTTAGCGTAAAACATTTCAATTTTTGGCTCTAGAGTCCTATTAAAGCAAAGATTTATAGCAATTTATAGTACAGGTTAATATAATGGCCAAGATGATTTTTGTAAAACCCCAGAGAAATATTTTTATTTTGAAAATATTCAGTCAAATATTTTTAGTAATTTTCATGTGTGACATTTATAAATTTTATTCAACTTAACATATAATTATTAATGGTTAAATTTGCAAAGACTAGAGAAATCCTCATAAATAGAAAGTGCAGAATTTCTGCTGTCCCTTTTACTACAGTAATTTGTATATAGTAGATGCTCAATTGCTATCTATTAATGTGATTTTATTTAATACAGCCAGAAATCTTTGGCCATGTATATAGTGAGTAAAAAAGGATTAAAAAATACAAACAAAAATTAGTAAAGCTCAATCATTTTATTTTTTTCTACAGAAAATCAAACACTTTAATTAGGAAATCTATTTACCACACAGAGTTTGAAACTCTGAAATAAAAAGAAATTCCTTGCACTTTTTTTTCAACATGTATATATTGAACAGCGCTCACATTAAGTGATTTAACGTGCAAAGAGACATTCTAATGTCAGTAGAATGCATAATGAGTGTACACAGTTAATATTCATATAATATTAATCATTGTTAGTTGATGTATTACTTGTAGTATTAGGGATATGAACTAAAGTATATCAACCAGGCAATTAAAATAATCAGAACAGCACAAACAAACCAGAAAAAAAAAAATTTTAGTTGTGTGGTTCAAACTTTTGTTATAGAAATGTCCATGTACTTGCATGGTTAGATGTGTCTGCATATTTCATCATGTTGTTATTGAATTTTGTGCTAATGACTGTACCTGCCTTGATAAAGATGGCTATTTATTAGTAGTCATAATAATTTTGGAGATCTTTTCATATGCTTTTTATTTCATTCTTTGCTATTTGTATTTTCATCTAAAAGTGAATTGTAAATTTACACTTAGGTTTGAAAAAGTGTGTTTTGACCAGTTCCAAATTGTCCACAATTTGGAAAAGTTCCACAAATTCTTTAAATGTATTAATGTATATATGGAGTCCTAAATTAACACACTCCCTTCCTAAAGGGAGAGGTAGTATAGACCATAGTACACATGAAGTATGTGTTTTATAGTGCAGTAAGTGGATATTATTAATGAAAGTAAGAAAGGATAGTTTCAATGAAGGAAAGGTATATGAATTCAAAGTGAATTCTCAAAAGGAGACTTGCCTTGAGGAAAAAAAATCAACTGTTTTGAATAATTTACTTTGATCTTGGCATTATCTAATTTTATCTTTCTAAATTCTAATATAAAAGCTAAACTTTCAGGTTAAAAAGCCTATGGATAAGCCTTCCAGATGTTTTTAATCATATTTTCTTGAATTAATGCTTAAATTACTTTTCTGGAAAATATTTTTAATAAATAATTAATATGTTTCATGTTTCAAATACAGGATTATCAATTTGTTTAATGCTAGGCATTCATTTCCCTGTGGTAAAATATTATATTTATTGTTTTTTTACTTAATAAATTATTTATAGTGCAAACATGACCAGACACAGTTTGATTAAAAAATATGCTGACATTTATATCTTAATTAAAAGATAATTTTGTGACTGTTTTCACTTTTTATATTTCTTCTCACTCTCTTATTCATTGGTATGGTGGTGGTTTTGCCTCAAATCAAATCATGAAAGATTTTAGCAGTGATATTGATTAGATATACCTCAACAGTCTTTTGGGGGGAAAAAAGTACCAACAAAATTTACTAGCATTTAATGTCTCTAAGACTCAAATTAATGACCTTAAAACTTTCCTTACAGTGAAACATGTTATGAACTGTACAGTCTGTCAAAGGAAAAATACCAGCAATATATTTTTGCCTAATATTTCTTTATATGGTTTTACCTGTCTGTGTGGAGGATTTTTTTTCTACACATGGAAGCATCTTGCAAAGTAATCATTTGAGGAAAATAGAATAATGATAAAAGATGATATGAACAATAAGATGAAGCTACAGGTGAGAGTGGCACACAAAATGTATACTAGTATCATCATAGTGAATAGAAAATGTTACTTAGAATGCTTTACTAGCATATGTGACGAAAGAAATACAACCAGTTGCATAATTAAAACTTTGTACCATCATTTATTCAGTCAACCAGTCAATGCATTTTATTAACTGAAGGAATTTTTGTTACTAAAGAACTGAAAGACATTTTGCTCACGTGTCTTCATAAGATATAAATGATCGATATCAGAACAATTTCCTCAGCAACTCCTTTTAGTACAAGCTAGTGGCATCACCCTGCCAATTCAGTAGGAGCAGTTCTAAATGGTGACACATCAGTGTAACAAAAACTAGGAATTTTATGAGGATCTTGCCTAACCCAGAGACAAAATTCAGTTCCTTGTACATAGTTAACATTCCTCGGGCAGTTTTAACATTGGAAATAGTTGAGGTAAACGTTGTCAAGCATTTTTCCTCATCTTACTTTAAAGTAATTACGATAAAGCCCAATAGAATATCTATTGTGAAGCAGTGTTACTTCCTGGTGAGTCCTCCAAAATGAACAGCTTGTCAAGTGTTACCCTTATGTGACTAAATAAAGTAACTTTTCTACAAATTGTTATCACAAAGCCAGTTAAATACTGGATAGCGCATAGTGTTCGATAAAGAAGTAAGAGTAAGAGTTTGAGTTTTGGTTTCAGAACATTTAATCTGTAGCTGTTCTTTTCCACAGTAAACTAGAATAAGGTCACATTTCTATTTAGACTATTAGTAGTATTATCTTCAAATAATAATGGGGAAAATGCACCTGACTAATTTGACAGTGAAGCATCATAAGTAAGTAAGTAAGTTAAAGTTAAAACACATTTTGGTGTTACCTGTTGGGCACGTACTCATGAAAATGCTGTTTTCCAATTCATTTCTTGGCTACTATGAGTTGTCTGTATGTCAGTTTTAGCAAGTAGTAGCTGGAAACTAAGTTAATGGAAAGGAAAACTGAATGCCTATAATGAGCTATGCTTTTTTTTTTTCCCTAAGCTGTCTCAAGTTAATGTTCACAATAACCCTCTGAGAGGAAATTGCATCTTAAAGTCCCATTTGAATTAAAGAAATGACAAATTAATATCAAGAGAGCAGGCACTTTGGAGACAAGACATATCCAAGTTAGCATTCCAGCTGTACCATAGTGACCTTGGGCAAGTGACTGAATTTTCCTAAGCAAAGTTTTTTTCATTGGTAAAATGACAATAAAGCTATCTCAAAATATCATCCTACCTAAATGGGAGACATGTTTATATGTAAAGTGCCCTTCCAGTCATCTAGAATAAAATAGAAGCCCAGTTCGTTCTCTTGACTTCTTAAATTCCTTATCATAGAGTTTATTGAATCATTGGTTATTTTTTATAGTCCTTAGTTTCTTAATGCTTCATCATGATTATATGTTGTTTTAAAATTTACTTTCTGATTTTAATTTTTTTTATCTAAATTCTGTGTAACATTTTAAGTGATGTTTTGTTAGTATTATTTAAAATAATTAAGGTACCTTGCTTATGACAGGTGGTACATTTCTTTGTGTTAAAACCAATGCATTTAAATGCATGGAAACATTTTTTCCCCCCGGGTATTAGTCATGTGTCCAAAATACCACAACATATTTAAAATAATAATTCTAGAGAAATAATAAATTTACTGTATTAAATAATTTAAAACTTACTAATCAAACACATTAATGTTCAGAGAGGAAGTCCTTAGGTTCTACTTTGTCTTAAGTTTGATCTTTATAATTTGCAGATGATTTACCCAATTGAAAATATATTTTACTTATTTATCACTGTTTGATAAAACAATGCAATAGTCATTTGGATAATTGAATGAAAAAAAATTATGTTGTTTTGTTAGTTATTTTGGACCTTATACATAAAAACACCTAGGGCAGTATCTCTTGGTATATGTCCAGATGTAAGTGGAGAAGTAATGGCCCAATGATATCAATTAGGAATTAATTAGGTAGTCACTAAATAATTTTGAGTTTGATGAACAAGCAATATAAAATTCTGCTGTGAGTTAGGAACTCCTCCTGTGCCTATTAATTAAGGAAGTAATTTTTGTTATTAATTTTTAATGGATAATAGCACAGCAGAGCTGAGATGAAACCCTAGTGGCTTTGCTCATATGAATAGTAATGTACAAATTGCAACAACATCCACATAGGGAAAACTATAAAAATTAACTATAAGTTTTTACAAGCTTTGATATGTCTGGGTCAGGAAAAGTGTGCGTGAATTATCTTCAATATGATTATATAAAGCTGAGAAACATGTGATACTTACTTTTGGAAGTATTACACAGTAGTTACAAATCTGGATTAATAGGAACCCAATCTTGCCAATTTTGGTGATTTTTTTTTCCAGTCTCTATTAGCGAAAGATCTCAACCACATTTTTAAGTATAGTATTTCTCACATTTTATGTATAGAATGCCACAACACATGCAATTAATTTTGTGGCTACCATACTTCAAACTTATGCAATTACAGCATTAAATAAAATAATAAAGGAATAATAAATACCAGTTATGGAGTCTTTGTGCCAATTCAGTGAGGAAAATAATTCTTTCACATTTAAGAAAATTGCAGCTTTGAGTAATAAAATACCACAGACAGTAGATGTCTCAACTGGATCCAAAGTTTTTCTGGCTCTGCAGCTCCGTGTTAATAATTATGATTCTTTTGACTAATAGAAATTCATATACAACTTTAAAATCACAAATATACAGAAGCTTTTGTTTTAAACTGGCTCACTTTTTCCTTTTTTCTTGTTTGAAGATTCCAAAAAAATAATTTGAGATTTTTTTTTCATTTCCTTCCCATTGTACAGTTTATCACTCTTTATTGAGAAGAGAAAAAAAATATTGAGATATAATTCATGTACCCTTCAGTTAACCCATTTAAGTTATACAGTTCAGTGGTTTTCAATATATTTGCAGAGTTGTGCCTATATCATCACAATATAACTTTAGAACATTTTTGTCATTCCAAAAAGAAGCTGTATCAATTAGCAGGGACTCCTCATTCACCACACTTCCAACTCCAGGCCTTCACTAAGACACTTTCTGTCTTTAAAGATTTGCCTCTTCTGGACATATCAATAGAATCATACAATATTGCCGTTTTGTGATGGGCTTTCTTTCCTAAGCATAATGTTTTCAAAGTTTATTCATGTTGTAGCATATATATAAGTACTCCATTCCTTCTTTATGACCAATTAACATTCCGTGATATGGATAGATCACATTTTTCTACAATGTAAATATTTAATATGTAGATATTAACACACTACTGCACAAGCAATGGACCAAATAAATCAAATGAAAAATCAAAATATGTCTCAAAACACAAGTAAAAGTAAACATAATATTCCAAAACTTATGGGATGTAGCAAAGCAGATGTTAGAGTGAAATTTATGCTGTAAATGCTTGTATTAAGAAAAAAAAATAAATAAACAACTTAACATTATACCACAAGGAACTAGAAAAGAAGAAACTTATCTGAAATTTAGAAAAAGAATGAAATAAAGAAAAATCAGAAATAAATAAAATAGACACTAGAGTAAGCAATAACATAACATTGACAGTAATGTCCAGTTTTGAAAAAGAAAAAAATAACAAAATTGACAATGCTTTAACTAGATTAACTATGGGAAAAAAAAAAAGACTCATAAACCAAAATGAGAAGTGGAAGAAAAAAAAGTACAACAGATAACCACAGAAGTACATAGTGAGATAACAGATTACTATAAACAATTATATACCAACAAATCAGATGAGTTAGAAAAGACCCCAGATAATTCCTAAAAACACACTAGTTACCAAGATTCAATCATGAATCTTGAATCCAAGAAATAGGAAATCTTCTTAGACCAATAACAAGAATGAAAGTTAAATTAGGAATGAAAAATCTCCCAGCACAGAAAATCCCAAGACCAAATGGTTTCATTGGTGAATTCTACCAAATACTAAACAAATAATAATTACTGAGAATCTTTATCAAAATTGTATAAATATTGGAATAGAGGGAACCCATTCAAAATCATTCCATGAGGCCAGTATTACCCTGATACCAAAGCAGAATAAAAACAATATAAGAACAAAAAGTTTGGTTTCTCCAATATTATTGCTGCTCTATCTTTTGACATCCATTTTGTGAGAAAGGTTTCTCCATCCTTTCTCTTTCAATCTGCAGGTATCTTTATGTCTGAAGTGAGCCCCTTGTAGGTAGTATATAGATGTGTCTTGTTTTTTATTTTATTTTTTAATTCATTCTGACACCCTGTCTTTTTTGATTGGAGTGTTTAGTCCATTTACATTCAAAGTAATTATTGATAGATATGTATTTATTGCCATTTAATTGCTTATTTTGTCATTGTTTCTGAAGATTATCTTCGATCCTTTTCTTTGTCACTGTTGGTCTCCCTTGCACTCAGAGTCCCCTTTAATTATTTCTTGTAAGGCTGGATTAGTGGTCATAAACTCCTTTAATTTTTTGTTTGTGTGGGAAACTTTATCTTGCCTTCTATTCTGAATGATAGTCTTGCTGGATAGAGTATTCTTGGCTGTCAATTTTTCATTTTAAGCACTTTGAATATATCATGTCACTCCCTATTGGCTTACCAACTTTCTGTTGAGAAATCTACAGCTAGCCTGTGGGTTTTTCCCTGTAAGTTAAGGACTTCTTTTGTCTTTCCTGCTTTTAATATTTTTTCTTTATCACTATATTTTGCAAATATAATTACAATATGTCTTGGTGTTGGCCTGCTGTTGTTGATTTTGATGGTAGTTCTCCATGCCTCCTGGATCTGGATATCTGTTTCCTTCCTCAGATTAAGGATATTTTCAGCTATTATTTCTCCAAATAATTTTTCTGCTTCCTTTCTTCTCTTCATCTTCTTCTGGGACTCACATTTGATGGAGTCACTGAGTTCCCTAAGTCTGTTCTCCTATTGCATAATTTTTAATTCTCTCTTTTGTTCAGTTTCATTATTTTCCATTATTTTATCTTCCAGGTCACAAATTTATTCCTCTGCTTCTTCCAGCCTGTTGTTCATTGCATCAGGCATGTTTCTAATCTCATTTATTGTACTTTTCATCTCTGATTATTTTTTAATTCTTATATCTCTGTTGTAAGGGTCTCAGTGTTGTGTTCTAGTATTTTCTCAAGTCCAGTGAGTATCCTTATGATTGTTGCTTTAAATTCTCCATCAGGCATATCACTTTTATCTGTTTTGCTTAGATCTCTGGCTGTGGCCTTCTTCTCTCATTTGAGATAAATTCCTCTGTCTTGGCATTTTTTTTCCAAGTCTCTGCCGCCTTTTCTGTGTTAGAAAAGCCTGTTATGTTTCCCACTCCTGAGAATAAGGACTTTATGAAGAAGCAGTCATATAGTGCCCAGGGCCTGGGCTTCAGGGAGTATCTCTGGTGTGTGCTGCCTGTGCTCTCCTGTTGTGTTTTGGCTGCTCTATCCTTCAGGCTAGTTGCCTGTAGAGGCTCTCCTTGCCTGCCAGGTTCCTGGCCTGAATGTGTCTAGTTTAACTAGGTGTGCCCTGGTCTGCTTATAAAGTGAGACCTGACACCAACTCCACCAGAACTCAGGCCTTACAGTACTCTATGATCAGGAGACATGATGTGCACAGAGGTTTCTGTTGGTCTTCTGGGGGAGGAGGCTGCTGCACTGGAACTGAAGCAAGCTTGACTGAGAAGGACAGCCCCACCAGAGCACAGGGAGGGTGGAACTTGGTGTAAGCAAGTTAGTCAGTGTTGGTGTTGCACAGCATTGCTCACATGGCTCTGTGTTTATGCTGAAGGGCAGGGAAGGAGAATGGTGCCTGCCTGCTCCTTGGTTCCATGAGTGACATGGACATTACCTCTCAGGAATACACTCTGAGAAGAATTAAAAATCTCCCCACTGTGTGCCCCAGGTACTCTTCATGTTGCTCTTTCCACACTGACCCCAGGTTGATTGTCTGCCTTCTCTGTGGGAGCAAGGCAATGCCCTCTGGGCTCTATCCCAGTCAAGCCCACTAACCTTTAAACTCCAGATTTTAATAATCCCTGCTGGTTAAAAGAACTCATGAAATTCAGCCCCTCACATTTTCCAGGCCAATGGCTTTGGAGAAATATTCTCCATGTTCATTCCCTGTGGGTTCTTCTTTCTCTTGCTCTTCTCTGTGACAATGGCTCCCTCCCCTCTGTAGCACCCACAGTCCCTTTCTCCCCAAGACCATGTCTCTGCTTTTCCTACCTTCTTCATTGTGGCCTCTTTTCTGTCTTTAGTTGTGGAGTTTGTTCTGTCAGTCTTCAGGTAAACTTCTGGAGTGATGATTTCATAGTTATCTAGTTGTGTTTGTGGGTCTAGACTAGCCTAGGGTCCTCCTCTTCTGCCGCCATCTTGTAAAAACAAACAAACAAACAAACAAACTTGACTCTCTTTCTATTAGCTTTTCTTGTTATGGCCATCACTTATATACATTTGTCTTTGACTTCGTGTAAGAAGCTGAAATTAACTTATATTGGTTTACTGAAGAATCTGTGTTGTGTCAAATATTGGTCTAAGTGTTTCGTTGTTTCTTGCTTTGCTCTTTTTTAACCTTTAATTTTTTATAAACTCTTTGGATTATCACTTTTAATCCTAACAACTCTCTAGAAAGTATTACTATTTTCACTTCATAGATGAAGCAATGGAGACACAGAAGAGCACTGTTTTTGATCCAAGGTCACAGAACTAGTAAGTGACAGAACTCAGGTTTAAATGATACTGTTGTGACTTGATGTCCACCCTTTCTTTTCACTTTACAAAGGTCTCAATGATATTTAGTTTTTAGAAACAGAAGTTATAATGGAGGTGTGAAATGTTCTCTCAAAACACACTGTTGGGTAATACTGTAGTGAGGGTACAATTTTGACATTAGTTGTCATTTAATGGATTTCATCTGCTGGTGCTATTTGTCTTTTTATTTCTGCTTTAGAGATTGGAGTACCTGTTTTCTGCTTGGTGACCATTAGATGGCAATCTTGTTCTGATAATGATGATAGTAATCCTAGCATACATTTGTATTCAGCTTTACAGTTTACACGGTTTTTCAAATATGTTATCTCATCAAATTATCACAATAACACTCTGAAATAGGTGTTAATATATCCTGAGTACAGTGAAAGAAGCAAATACTCTGTGGTTAAAAACTTACTGAAGTTCACACAGCCAATATTAATCCAGATCTTAATGTTAAATGACAAGTTCTTTTCACTATCTTTCTAGACATAGCTGCTTCTAATTTTACATACAATTTTAATACATTCAGTTACATATTTTTCATAAGCCACTGAAAATCATAGTAATGTCTTAGAAAGGAGAAGAGTGTTGCTTCAACCAGGCATGCTGAAAATGGTGAAAAATAAGGACCAGTAAGTAGACAAAAAGCAAGGGAAAAGGCAAAGAGCTTTGAAAAGTAGACAAAGTCATGAAGTGTAACAGTGTGTGTTCATTTAATGTAGGAACAGACATCTCCATCTGTTTCAGTAGGTCATAGGCATTACTGTATTGCAATATATTACTTCACTGCATTTTAAAAAGTTAACATCATAGCCCTGATTCATAAAGAAAAAAATATATATATTCTATATACTGTGATAAGATGGACAACTATGTAATTCACTTTGGAAACATATCTATCTGAATTGTGTCTTTTTAACCTTTAAAATGTTAAGAGGAAAAATTCCTCAGTTCTTCATAAACTTTTTACTGTCCTGAAAGTATCATTTCATAGGGATTCCATATTCTAAAAAATTTGAATGTATTTTAAAATACTTTTTATGTAATTTATATATTTTCCCCCATCTTCTTTCCCTAAGTTCTTGCAAATGAGTGGCTATAAAGAGAGCTGTGTATAAAGGTTTGTTAATTGTCATCCTTGAAAAAGTAATAAATTATTTATGATCTATTGATAGCATATAGGGATCATGCTATTACATAAACACAAAACTATAGAATTAATAGTTATGCTCATTTTCAGGATAGATATTTCAAAATTTTAATAGTTTTTATTTATTGTTTCTGGTTGACCAGTTCATTAATTGACCAATTGATTAATTCATTAACTGGATAGTTTTCAATTCCCATTTTTAAAATATCAACTTATTGTTCAAAATATGACATTCACCTGGGTGAATTATTTTCCATATTCAGTTCACTGTGTTAAATGGGGTACTTAATGGACCCAACTGGAAGAGAATATCAGATATTATGAAGTAAAGCCCCTACTGCTTCTGCTCCCGATGAATATTCAGGAATTTAAAGGTCTTGTTCAAGGTCATTAAGTCAGTTTGTAGTAGAAACAGGCCTGTTAATAGGAAATTGACTAGCTACGTTTAGTACACACAACTGCAATAAATTATTTTATTTTTTTTATTTTTTTATTTTTTTTTAATTTTTTTTTTCAACGTTTATTTATTTTTGGGATAGAGAGAGACAGAGCATGAACGGGGGAGGGGCAGAGAGAGAGGGAGACACAGAATCGGAAACAGGCTCCAGGCTCTGAGCCATCAGCCCAGAGCCTGACGCGGGGCTCGAACTCACGGACCGCGAGTTCGTGACCTGGCTGAAGTCGGATGCTTAACCGACTGCGCCACCCAGGCGCCCCGTATTTTTTATTATAGCTGCCAACAGAGTGAATCATTTGTATTTGTGGATTTAAAAATGCCTCTGGTTTTTTTGCCTGTCACACTGTCCTATACTTCAGGAGGATTGCTTTAGCTATAAAGAAGCTTTTAGATGGAACAGTTTTCAAAATCTAATCAACTGTAGCTGAGAAATGTTTATGCATTCTGACCTAATTTACTATTAAGTGACAACAATTTTGATGAAGTCATAGAATTTACTTGTAACCTGCTATTGTAGCATTTCATACTGTTATAAACTGTCTTGTGCAGTGCAAAAGGGCACTCAATGGCCCAAGTTCGTTAGAGGATACAGTCAAAGGAAAATATTTCTTTCGCTCAGCATGGTTTTTCTAGAGCAATTAGACAGGAAATATGTGTCTCAATATAAAATTTCATGGCCTCTTACAATTATGTGGTGACATCTCTGTACAATTGCTTGAATAATGCCAGCAACATCAGCTGTCACTGTCAAAACGAACAAGTAATTAAGAAAGCAAATGCTGTTTTTTCTTCTGAAGAAGTAGAATACTTAAGTACTTAAAACTATTCACCAATAAGAAAAATAAGCACTGACATGAAACATAATTTTCTACAATGCCTGAGGCAGAAAACAGAGAAATAATAATGAACATCCACACTATTATAACAAATTAAATTTTGACTATACACACTAAAAACAACTACAGAGTTTCTATTCGTTGGAGTGTAAATTTTTAATAGCATCATTTTATCAGGTGTTCTATAGCATCATGCCTCTTGCATTTATGTTCTGATTCCTATCTTATTAATCAATTTCCAAAAGTTTATAGTGGAATTGTGGATTTCTTATTATTAGGAGGACTATCTTTTCTATAACCAGACCTTTTAGTATGCTTGGGTAACTTATGTAAGACCAAGATTTGTCTCAATAATTAGTAGATTTGAGTGGTACTATGATATGCTGGCTCCCCAATCTTTTTTTTGTTTTGTTTTTTTAATGTTTATTTTTGAGAGAGAGGCAGAGCATGAATGGGGGGGAGAGGCAGAGATAGAGGGAGACAAAGAATCTGAAGCAGGCTCCAGGCTCTGAGCTGTCAGCACAGAGCCAGACACAGGTTTCGAACTCACAACCCATGAAATCATGACGAGCTGAAGTCAGACGCTTAACTGACTGAGCCACACAGGTGCCCTGGCTCCCCAATATTTTGACAAGACATTGCTCAATTTATTCCTTTTCAAGGTGAGGGGAAAATGCCACCGTTACTGAACTTTGGTTGTTTTGGGAAGGAGAAGAAGAATAAGTTAGGATTTATTGAGATTTTGAATTTGGTTTAAGGCAAATCTTTCAATTTAGGAGTCTGATTGAATTGGACAAAAATCATGATGTGATAGCTTAGGAGTGTAGCATGGATTTTAAGGTGAGAGTTTTAATGATTCTTAGGGCATACTCTGTCTGTTGATGCTTTCTATTGAAGAAGTGATAGGCTTTTGAGAAATCTCTGTAATTGGCAATAAAGAATGTAATTATTTTAAATAAGGACAATAAAATAATATAATAATGTTCATATATAGGCATTAACCTCTTTGGGGTTGGTGGTTTTAGCCTCAGTCTCCCCAATAAGGGAAACAGTAGGATAGACCATTTTTAACTGGAGGCATGATCAATCCAGATTTTCACAAGTGTTTTGAGGTGTCACAATCACATATCAAGTCATTGTCTCATCATCCACAAAAGTCAGATGTTCCTGTTGTGTTTTGTTTTGTTTTTTTGATGGATGACCTTTCCATTGTTGGATCATTTGATGGAGCAGCAGATTCTAGAAATGACACATCTGAACTCTGCAACACAAACTGTAAAAGAAAGATTCTGATAAGGGATTGTTGTCCACTTTCAGCGGTAGTCAAGAGTGCCCAGATTAAACAAGAAGATAGATTCCATCCCCATTCTGAAGAGCCTGCTGAGCCAGATATGGGTTTTTAACCAAACTACCTAATTTTCTGATATCTTTGTTTTTAGGCAGGATATTTTGGTTAAGAGGACAAAAGTGCCTTCAACCTAAGCCTCAAATGGATACTCTGAACAAATTTTAGATAGAAAGGAGCAATCTTTCCCAAACTAAAACATTTTAAATTTTTTTTACAATTATGGTCTACTCTCAACCTCCTAAAAGTGATAGGATATAGAAGAACATTATCTGAGTGATGGGTAAACCAGCTTATCATTGTGAATTTGTCCATATTTGAAGATGTTTGAGAGACCTGAACAGTCTCCTTCATGGTCTTCTGATAAGATTGTATATGTTAATTAAACATTGCTCATAGAAACAGAAATACCTGGCCTTTTTTTTTTTTTTTTTTTTTTTGAGAAATTGGCATTGATAGTAACTCAGGTCTGTGCCCTCAATTAAAATATTCATAGATCATTAAATTATTAAAATACATATTATTGGGGGAAAATATGGTAAAAATGTAAGGAAAATGGAAATGGAGGTTATCACCAATCTTACTGAGTGGTTCTTTTTAATAACATATTTCATTTATTTGAAGATTTACATTATTTCATATTAATATGTTCATAATGAAGATATTTTTACCATTATGTCTTAAATTTTTTTTTTCAAAACAATTTTTTTTAACATTTATTTATTTTTGAGACAGAGAGAGACAGAGCATGAACGGGGGAGGGGCAGAGAGAGAGGGAGACACAGAATCGGAAGCAGGCTCCAGGCTCTGAGCCATCAGCCCAGAGCCTGACGCGGGGCTCGAACTCACGGACCGCGAGATTGTGACCTGAGCTGAAGTCGGATGTTCAACTGACTGAGCCACCCAGGCGCCCCTTAAATTTTTTTTTTAATGTTTACTTATTTTTGATACAGAGAGAGACAGAGCAGGAGCAGAGGGAGGTAGAGAGAGAGAGGGAGACACAAAATCCAAAGCAGGCCGCAGGCTCTGAGCTGTCAATGCAGAGCCCCACGCGGGACTCGAACCCACGAGCCATGATATCATGACCTGAGCCGAAGTCGGATGCTCAACTGACTGAGCCACCCAGGCACCCCTACCATTATGTCTTAGATTGACAGAAACTTTGCTTGTTTTTAAAGGGGTACCTAAATACGTCTTCCATCAAAGGTGTCTTTTAATCTTGAACCTATTATATGTAAAGCATATAACTGACATTGGATGAAATTTCTGGCAGACTGTTAAATACACATATCTGTACATCATGAGAGAGGCTTTAGCTGCAGAAAGAGACTTTGGAGTCAATATTTCTAAGCGATGGTTAGAATATATTAGATAAGGGAAATAGGAATCTAAGAGACCCATAGGAGTGAAACATTTACCTGTGTATTTATGACTTCAGACAGATATCATCTATTTAAAGAGTCCAGAATAGCCCCCAATTCAAACTGGACTACTTTAATAGAACCATGTTTGCTTTTACATTGTATTATTATTTTCAAAGAAAAAACATTTATTATCTTCAGTATCGTGCTACCTACAGAACTCACATTTATCTACTTGTGTACATGGAATTTATAACATTTTATGCATTTATATGTTCATATATTTTCTTACTCCTACTTACTATGATCTCCATTATCCTTACATGTAAAATATACCATCTGTGAAGAAGAGATTTTTACTATTAAGAATTACATTTTTTATCTATATTCTACATTTTTATCACACTGTGAAACTTTTTTTTTTTAATTTTTTTTTCAACGTTTATTTATTTTTGGGACAGAGAGAGACAGAGCATGAACGGGGGAGGGGCAGAGAGAGATGGAGACACAGAATCGGAAACAGGCTCCAGGCTCTGAGCCATCAGCCCAGAGCCTGACGTGGGGCTCGAACTCCTGGACCGCAAGATCGTGAACTGGCTGAAGTCGGACGCTTAACCGACTGTGCTACCCAGGCGCCCCAAATCACACTGTGAAACTTTAAGAGAGGTCAACTACAACCATCTCTTGGAAATATTGACTCCAAAGTCTCTTTCTGCAGCTAAAGCCTCTCTCATGATGTACAGATATGTGTATTTAACAGTCTGCCAGAAATTTCATCCAATGTCAGTTATATGCTTTACATATAATAGGTTCAAGATTAAAAGATTAACCTTATTCTTCCTGCCTCTTGATTTGTTCTTGTCCTCTTTATTTTTCTCTTGGTGAATGACACCAATTGTGCAGACTACAAAATTTGAAACCAGGTGTCACTAGCTTTAATTGCTTCTACTTATCAGCTATTTTAAGTTCTATACCCTTCTTTCCACAGTTCCTGTTTCAGCCTTTATTCGAGCCAGCATTATTTTCCCCGAACTCTGTGTAACACAGTTGGTTTTTGAGTTCCTTTCTCTGTCTCCAATGTACATTAGTGCCATGTTTTTTTTGTTTGTTTGTTTTTTGTTTTTTTTTTCCCAGTGCCAACTTTGATTCAGAACTCAAGGTCTCTTTCAGTTTTGCATTTCTTATCTCCACAAAACGTTTCCATCAAATAAAACCTTTCCTGATTAATGGTGATTTCACTTCTGATTTTGAGTCACAGGAAGTAATTATTGCAGGTGAGAGCACAGCAGTTGAAAACGTGTGTAGGTGAGAGAGAGTGTCAAGTATTCAGCAGTTTCATTTGCTCTGTTTTCTGGACTTTCCTCCATGTTTTTTTTTTTTTTTTTCCCCTACAGCCACATTCTTCTCCATATTCTGGCCCATTTGTTCCCTTCCTTTCTTTAATTCACACAAAGCAGGTCATCAGGTTACTTTCTGGGCTAGGTGTCAGTTGGTTCACAGGCCCAAAGGCCCTCAAATATGGTTTAGCAGAGCATATTCCCAAATAAAGCAGGGCTTTCCCAACTTGATTCTCAGAACTGCTGCTAGAGGATAATCTAGTCTGTGCCTCCTTACATATGCTTGCCTCTTGTTTTATCACTAAGTTTGACCTCTTCTCGTACACTCTCCATATTGCCCACAAGGTGTGCTAGCACATCAGCCTAATCTTGGTCACTGACATATTTAAAAATCTTTCAATATTCTCTACTACCTTCATTATAAATTCCAATTTCATTAGTATGCGTTACAGATTCCTGAGCTTCAGCATGCATCTTTTTCTTTTTTCTTTTTTCTTTTCCTTTTTTTTTTTACATACTAAGGTTGACTTCTAGCGAATATTTATTGAAGGTGTACTTTTGACTGTAGGATTGTGGTAGCAAACAGGGGCCCTGTAGCATGTGGTCTAGTGGAAAATTCTATTTTCAGACAATTGTTAAGAGAAGAGCAATATGTAGTGGAAGGATATAACAATTTTAATGTTGAGTAAAGATTTCCTGAAGTGATTATATTTAAGCTCTCACATGAAGGATAAGTAAGTGTTGGATGCAGTAGCAGGGCAAAATGGCTTAGCATATTAGAATTCCTAGGGGAAAGTGTGACACATTGGAGAACTTCAGGGAAGCTCATCATGCACTGGTGGGGTAGGAAATAATGGTACGAAATTAGTGACTTGAATGCACTACAATCTCTCTTACCTATGCAATGTTTCAGTGCTGTTTTCTAATCTTGAAATATTCTTTCTTATTAACTGTCAAAGTTCAACTGCTAAAACAAAATCTGAAAACCCCTGATTTATTTTAAGAGTCAATATATGCTCATGATTTTAAAAAAAGGTAATACTAGGCAATGATGGTAAGGCTAAATAAATATAAGATATTATATTCAAGGGGTAGAGATATATATGTGGACTGCAGTAGTTAGGTTCAGCTTTAGGATAGGTTGTACTTGAACTGTACTCAAATAAAATTTAATAAAGGCTGGAGTGGAGAGGCATTCCATAAGTAGGAATCAATATAAAGAGATTAAAGAAATAAATATTTAAGTATATTAAAAAATAAGGTTAAGCCAGCCTTTCAAGAGCAAAGATTACTTAGGAATTATACATACAACTTTAAATCCTGTTATTATTTTCTCTTCATGTGTTTTTAAGTAGTCTAAAACAGCATAAGGCTTTGTTTTTGACTTGTTATAAAATATCAAACGTATAAATATTTGAATAAAAAGATAACTTGTTTTTTTTAATATATGATACTACTGATATATATATCAATAAAAATTTTCATGAAGTTTTAATCAGGAATGATAGTTCTGTGAATTGGGACTTGGCAATATGCCTTTCTAAATAACTCTACTTCTGTTTCTAGCAGAATTGCTTTCAAGTTGTTCTGAACAATCTTCTCCATGAAAATGTCTAAACAAATACTAGACAATTCTTTCAAGAAATCTTTAAAATGTGTTTTATGGGACAAAAGTAATATATTTATAGGAAACAAAGATAATCTTCAAGTAGAAATCTTTAAAAGTAATTATCAAAGGTAGCTTTCTTTCTAACCAGACAGTAGCTGGTTTGTAAGTGTTAAAGACCATTTTGTGGGTCTGGTAGCCAAATATGTATTCATTTTTTTTTTACTGTGGTTGGAACTGATATAGACACTTTTTTTCTAGTTCAGTCACTTAGTTCTTTGAGAATTCTTTTTCTAACTACCACTGAGGAATCAGGACAAAAATTATGAAAGGTTTTTTTTTTTTTTTTTTAATGATCATATCATTTTAGAAAAGGAAGAGAACTGAGACATGTTCTAAGCCAACAGTCTTTGTAAATGAGGAAATATAAATCTATGAATAGCATGAATTCATATTATCAACTTGCAAAAAGGTATATAGAATGGAAGGATTTGAATTAATTTTTTGGATATATGTTTTAATACAATTAATGAGTATATTATATTGAAATATAAGTGAAAGCATTGTTAAGTTACGGTGAGTTTAGATAGTGTACTACAAGGCGCTTTTATGACACATTTAAAATATTGTGGTTGACTTTAACCAACAGCTACAGTTCAAATATACAGTGATTTTTTTTAAGTTTTTTTTTTTTAGAGAGAGAGAGAGTGCATGAGTGGGGGAGAGGAGCTGATAGAGAGAGAGAGAGAGAGAGAGAGAGAGAGAGAGAGAATCTTAAATAGGCTCCATGCTCAGTGTGGAGCTCAAAGTGGGGCTAGGTCCCATGACCATGAAATCACAACCTGAGCCAACATCAAGAGTCAGACACTTAACCGACTGAGCCACCCAGGGGCCCTAAAAGTGATTATTTTTATGAATCATCATCATACACCCAAGTGAAAAGAAGGCTATAATTTAAACAGTAACTAGGGACATTACTTTAGCAACTGTATATACACATAACAATGCAGATCTGAAATTCCAAGTGTATTTTAAATTTGATTTTAATATATTCAGTAATATATATTTATATGTGCTAATTTTGAGCTTAGAGGCATGATGAGATTTTTATTATTCTGGAATAAAGCAAACTATACTCTTAATGATTAGAATGCAGTGTTAATCAGTCCCATTTTGTAATCTAGCTTTTATTATAGCCACCAGGAACAGAAACTCATTTATGTAAGAAGCATACCTGTGGTTGTGTGTTATTAGCTAGATCTTTTACTACTGACTCCTCCTGTCTGACACAGTTTGCAGATTTGATGCCCATAGGTTCTAAATCAAACAAGTGTTGCAGATGGATTTGCTAATCTAACTTTAATTTTTCCTTTTCTGTCTTTATATTTACAATACTCCTCAGGAGATGACTATACTTGCCAAGAATACAAAAGCTGTAGACTGTAATGCAAAATGCAGCATTTTTATTAGGCAGAATTTTACAGTTGATCTCTCCTTTTTTCCCCCCCTCTGTCTATATTACCATCTGTCTTCAACCCATCTTTCTCTTTCCAACAATTACAACAAAATTCTTAGATACATTTAGTAACAGAATTTTAGAGAAAAATATCTTATTATTGAGGTAGTAAAAAATTTAAAAAAGTATGAAAATCAGAATGGCAAAATGATGTCTTAGATGAAGCACACTGGTAATGGTGAACCAAGCTTTTAGCCAAAGAATGCATTCTCCTGAGAGAAATACTTTATGACACATATCTCACATGTATTTACTTTAGGAGATGCTTCTTGTTTACCTTGTTTATTTATTAAATAATTAGATGGTCTTACCTTAGGCCTTTGAACTTATTCTCACACATATGATTGTTTATTAATTATAAGGCTAGGCTTGAATATCTTCATGGAAATGCTGCTCATTCTGTGGTAGGTATTGTTTAGCTTAGTATTTGCAATGTTAGATATTAAATATGATATAAAGTATTCTCCTAATACTAAAGCTATCAGAAAACTGCTTATTTAATGAAAAATTGAGAGTTAGTAACAAAAATTATGCATTTAAAATTCTGTGGTAATGGAAGAATTTTTTAGAAGTGTGGGCAAATATTTTTAGAAATATTTACATAGAAGTTAATTTGTGTGTAACTGAAACAAATCAAACTGAACTCTGTTTGGTTTCTATTATAAGTCGGTGTTTTATTTTGTACATTGAGTTCAATGAATAGTTTTAAAAATCTGCTTATAGGCAGTATAGTAACGTATAGTAAAGAAAGGCCTATGCCCTATTCCCATAGACATGCTCTGTGCTTTTTTGTTTACAATAGAAAGAGGTGAGTGAGAGAGACTCCATCTTGGAGTATGAGGGAGAAACAGAGAGAGGGAGAAGAGGAGGGGAGAGAGAAAGAGAGGATTGAACAATAAATGAATCTGTAAATTCATTATGAGAATATGATGATAAAAATATTTATACTTAAAAATATTATCCTTATAAAACATGAAGATACAATCCAGTTACCCATAAGAATGTGAATGTTTCATAGGAAATCTATGAGAATAGTTACAGCATTTCAAATAAATTTTATGAAGAAAATAAATTTTCTATTACTATATATGCTTCTCTTCAACCATACATGTTTGTTAAAAAGCAAGTTTCATTAATCAGAGATTTGCTAGAGAATTATCATTTTGTAAGAAAAATAATGCATTCATTTTCATTTACTCAGTTGCTTTAGAGTAATAAAAGTCACATTGAAAATATAGTAAGTAGTATAGTATAAATCAACCTTCATGATTAAGTTGACAGTAAATTCTTATTTTCTTTTATTGGAAGTAAATATCTTTATTTATAATACAGTTTGCTCCAAATAAATTATATACTCTCCCCTAAAGAACAGAAGCATAACTTTTCTCCCCGTTAAGTGTGGGCTATGAATAATGACTTCATTCCAAAATTATAAGTATGATAAGGGTGGATAAAAAAGCATACTGCTACAGTAGAGAAATCTGACAGATACTGTACAGTTGATATGATGTCATGAAAATGGTACTTTACCCCATAATCTTCCTCTGGAAAGTCATAACTGCGGGCTAATCATGAGAAAACTTTCAGAGAAATTTCAGTGGAGGAGAAATTTACAATACTCCTGACCGGTAATCTTCAACATCAGCAAGGCCATCAAAATAAGGAGTTCTGGGGGCGTTTGGGTGGCTCATTCGGTTAAGCGTCCCACTTCAGCTCAGGTCATGATCTCACAGTTTATAGGCTTGAGCACCGTGTAGGGCTCTGTGCTGACAGCTCAGAGCCTGGAGCCTGCTTCGGATTCTGTGTCTTCCTCTCTCTTTTTGCCCCTGCTCATGCTCTGTCTCTCTCAAAAATAAGTAAACATTAAAAAAAAATTGAAAACAAAGCAAAACAAAAAACAAGGGGTTCTGAGATATTGTTACAGCTCAGAGAAGACAAATGAAACATGACAACTACACGTGATGTGGTATCTTAGAACAGGAAAAGGACATTAGGTAAAAACTAAAAAAAAAAAAAAGTCTGCATAAACTGTATGATTTAGTTGATAATGTAACATATAATTTTATTAATTGTAAGAAATTTACTATACTATTATTGAATGTTAATAATAGGATAAATTTTGTATGGGGGATGTAGGAACTCTGCATTATCTGCTTATGTTTCTGTAAATTTATTTTTTTTTTTATTTTTTTTTTTTTAATTTTTTTTCCACGTTTATTTTTATTTTGGGGACAGAGAGAGACAGAGCATGAACGGGGGAGGGGCAGAGAGAGAGGGAGACACAGAATCGGAAACAGGCTCCAGGCTCTGAGCCATCAGCCCAGAGCCCGACGCGGGGCTCGAACTCACGGACCGTGAGATCGTGACCTGGCTGAAGTCGGACGCTTAACCGACTGCGCCACCCAGGCGCCCCTGTTTCTGTAAATTTAAAGTATTCTAAAAATAAAGTCTATTAACAAAAAGAAAATAATATTGCTTTAAAATTATTTGTTTAGGGGTGCCTGGGTGACTCAGTTGGTTGAGGGTCGACTCCTGATTTTTGCTCGGGTCATGATCCCAGAGTTGTGGGATCAAGCTGAGCATGGAGCCTGCTTAAAATTCTCTCTCTCTCTCTCTCTCTCTCTCTCTCTCTCCCCCCCATATTCTGCCCCTTTTGCCTTGTCATGCTCTCTCTCTCTCTCTCCCAAATGAAAATCAAATAAATAAAATCATTTGTTTAGTGTCAACTTCAGAGGAATTATGGTTAGAAGTAAAGTATAAATGAAAGAAGATGTAACCACATCACCATTGTGGAATACTTACATTATTGTAAAGGCATAAGATCATAGGTTTATATGAAGAGCTGTTTTAATGTCACAAGTCTGTTGACAGTCTTTCGGAAGATAAGCATGTCAATTAGTAAACTATCTGTAAGCATAAAATATGAGTTTTGCCATGTAATCTTTATAATTATATATAATATGGAATAAAGAGATACATATATTTACAATTCAGAAAAATATTATAGCTTATTTATTTTATTCCCAAGAATTGTAAAACACTGTGAACAGAGTTTGAAATAACATCTGGGATTTGGAAAACATTGTCAGCAAACTATGTATAAATTGTGTCAAACTGTTCTTGGTGAGTTGATATTAGAGAAAGGAATTATGTCAGACTATATTTTAAGTGACATAAGCAGATAATGACTTATAGCTCAGAAAACTGTAGGCTGACAATTATTCCTCCAATGAAAAAAAAAACATTTTGCATATCTATGTTCGTAGAGATTATGTGGCTTGTCAACATTTAAGTAACATGATTAGCCTTATGTTTGAAAAATGTGTGATTTGAACGGCTTGTGAATCAGTTTTCAATGTTTAATTCTTTAGTTGCAATGAAGGTAGTAGGAGTCAGAGAAAATAAACTTTGTCATGTTAGAACTATCACTTTATATCACATATCATTTCTACAGATATTATATGTTTAGCAAATATTTGCACTAAGTCTCAGATATAATTCTTAAAATGACCCAATAGGTAACACAGGAGGATGAATCATTCATTAAATGAAAGCCAAACAGCAGTCTCTGAAAGCATAAAGAAGGAATGAGCAGGGTCATCTGGGTGGCTCAGTCGGTTAAGCATCCGACTTTAGCTCAGGTCATTATCTCATGGTTCGTGAGTTCGAGACCCATGTCGGGCTCTGTGCTGATAGTTAAGAGCCTGAAGCCTGCTTCAGATTCTGTGTCTCCCTCTCTGTCTGCCCTTGCCCTGCTCTCTCTTTCTCTCTCTCTCTCTCTCTCAAAAATAAAATAAAAATCGTTAAAAATAAAGAAGGAATGATCAATTCTAAAGTTCAGGGATGGGATTTATTAGGGAAATCTCAAGTCTTTATAGACCAAGTCTTGAAAATCAAATGAGACATCCATGAAATAGAAGGTGGATGGAGTAGTTGTGCCAGATGCCTTCCACACACTATAGGTCCTCAACAAATTTTAGGAAAATATAAATACTGGTAGTAGTTATCATTTACTTATACTTCCTACCTGGTGTACTTCTAAAAGAGGGTTTCAGTTCATACTTTCTTTGCAAAAATTAATGAGATTGCAGTTATAGGGTGGACTCATTCTATACATTGAATGAATTTCTGATAAATTGTGAAAATGAGTATTTAGCTATTAAGTTATACCTAAGATTTGAATTTCTATTTCTGATGTATTCTCACTAGGGAAAAAAATGATCCAACCATACAAAAAGATGAAAAATGTAAGAAAGAGCTAAAAAATCACTTGTGACAATGTCAAAATTCATTTTAAAGGAGATTTCTGCCTTTGTGAGTGCAGTCTGTGTGCATTCAAACCTGCGGTACAAACTCTGGGTGAAATTCATCAAAAAGGAAATCAATCTACATTATCTCAGTACTCTTAAAAGCATATGTAAATTAAAATACATCACATAGCTAATTCCAATTTTATTGACAGTTCTTACTGCTTCATAGGGATTTGAATATTTAAATATTTTAGCAACTCTATCAGGTAGTGTTTTGGGAATGTCATTGCTTTAGAAGTATAGCAAAATTCACCAGATGTGAAAGCCATACAGCAAATTTTGTTTTAAGATTTTTTTTTTTGCAATATATCTGTGGTTCCTGTGTTTATGTATTCACACCCCATCTTTTTCCCCTCAGAGGATTTAATTATCCCTATAATAATATGTGTGTGTGTGTGTGTGTGTGTGTGTAATTATTGACTAATGAATAACAAGGTGATCTTTTGTAACTGACACATTGGTTTTAGAGAACTTTATTAGAACTTTATTAGGAAAACAATTGTGGTATTGCTTGAGCTAGTAAAGGATTGAAGATATTTTCCATACTCCTGTGAGAATGAAAACAAGTTTCCCCAATAGCGGAAGTGCAAGTGAGCATTATAAAACATTAGAAATGGAAATAATATTTTTCATGCATTATTACATGCATAAATCTAAATTTATGTTAATTAAAATCGTTCAAGGAGAAGATCTCTTGTAGAAGAAAAGGGAGAGGAAGAATTTGAGAGCAGAATATAAGTAGAAATAATATAAAACTTATGGAATTGGTTTTAATTTTAAGGAATTATGTTTATGGACTTTTAACTTTATCTCTGCAGACGTTAGCTTAAAAAAAGGTGGATTTCCTAAATGCTCACATCTTAATAGCTTAAATTTTGTAGGAGGCAGTAATGGATGGAGGATTGGCATAAAAAAAATTTGAAATTGAAAGAAAGAACGCTTGGAGCTGATTTTTCTCAGGTTAAACACTGAATTTTTTAAAAGGTAAAACTGATAGCTTTTTTTAAATTTCAGAGGAATTTCAGTTTACAGAGATGAATGATTTGTTTTTCTTTAGATCTTTTCTTAGCCCAAAGAAAGTAATGATTTCCTAGAATGTGCATACTTTATTATCTGAATTCATTCAAATATCTAAGTCTACTCTCCAGTGAAGTAAATATACAAACATAGGAAAAAATAGAATGCAATCATAAGAATCTGAGAGATGTCTAAATAAGCCTTTAAAATTATTTAGAGAGCTAAGAGTGTCATGAGCAAACATTTTGTGCCAAAAAAGAGTAAGACAGCAAGTCTCTATACTGTAACCCTCAAGTAAGTGTTGTATAAATTGATGTGAGTGACTCATTTGATGAAGTTATACTAATAAACAAATAAACAACAAACTAAAAAGCCCTTCCTTTCAGGAATCAAATTAACTTACCTCTGCATTCACATAGATAAATCTAATGACAGAACCTTAAACTGAGTGGCGACAAAGAGCACTGTCACTATTACATAAAAACAGATGTCGACTAACAGCTCAGTTTGGGAAGAAAAGTAGTCTTTTACCTGAAATTTCAGCTGTTAATGAAGTTAACATAATTATACTGTAATTATAATGGCTAAAAAGGATGCATGAAACAAAGCCTCAAGACCCATCCTTAGAATGCATTCTATCCACCTCTAGGGAAACTCCACAAATGACTGGCTTTTGTAGGAATGGCTATACTGGGGAGTCTTAGTGTGGGGGAAGGTCTCTTACTGATAGCTCAAGAAATAATAGAGTTATGAAAGTGAGTTTCCTACTCATTGTATTTGAGGTGTTTGAGGTTTTTAAATGCCCCACCAAGTTACTGGTAATTAGATGAAGGTGGAAATTTAGAAATCCTTCTTTCTGTACCAAGAGAGCGTGCTGGAAATAAAATGGTAGTGGTTGTTGCGTATTATTAGCATGCACTTATGTTTGCTCAGTCTATTCCATATTCCAAATTAGTTTATATAATGTTGGGGTAGTGGGTGCCTTATCCCAGCCCTTATGATCTAATTGAAATAAAGAGCATTTGTGTTTTCTTCAAAAAATGTTTTAATAAATCCCTTCCCTTCCCCTCTAAAATCTGCATTTGTTGTGAATCCTTCCAACACAACAAGCTGCTTCAGGCCACTTGGATGTAGGTGTCTTCCTATTGGCCCTCTCCCACCTGAAACATGCCTGTGGACACTAATGATGGAAACCCTGGCATCCTTGGGATATGTTACTGGCTGTTGATGATTCTGCTGCATGACGGTTTACCTTTCTCCCTTTCTCATTATGAAACCCCCAGACCTCCCCGTGAGTCTGGCAGTTGTGGATATTACTAGAGAATAAATGTGTTCTGGCACATAATATGTCCTTAAAATGGCATTTTAAAGAAATGAATGAATATGATTTGAATTTATTACATGATGCAGTAATTATTTAAAGTTTGTGGCATTAAACTTACAAAATAATGACATAATATTCATGGTAGGAATCTTCTTATTAAATACAATAAGATCTTCATCAGAGACAGTTACAAAGAAAATTTACATTTTTTTGTTTTAAAAAAATGAGAGAAAGGCTTAGGTTTTTTCCTGCACAGTCTCCTATAGTGTTTTCTGTCTAGGATTGATTGCTCAGATATTAAAATCAGCCACCTCTTTTTGAAACCCACTTCTGACACACACTCAATGAACTTAACTAGTTCCTTAACCACATTGTAATTTTCTATTACCAGTAAAATGAGCATAATATATGTCTAAGTCATAAGACGTTTCTAATGGTTATATTAAACAATTAATATTAAAGTATGAAGAATTCAGTAAATATGAGTTAATACTTCTTTGTCCTTGAATTTTTCATTTGCTTTCCAGGAAACTACCTTTATCAGTTCTTCTGTCCGCCTTGAAGTCTTCTCTGCTAAGTACTTCTCATTTCCGTATTATTTAAATATTTGGCATGTCCTTGGGCTCAATTCCCAGACTTGTAAAAATTTCTTCTTGTACCTCCACCTTTGATTATTTCATCCAATCACCTAGCTTTATAGAAACACCAAGTTTTTACCTCAAGCCCATAATTCTGTCCTGTTCACCAGACACATGTGTCAACTATCTACTTGAGATCTTTACTTGAATGTCTGTTAGGCGGTTGAAACATGTCCTAAATCAGTCTCCTGACTTTTTAAAATCCTTAGCCCTTGAAAATTCGTTTTATTTTTATTCATCTCAGCAACTACTAAGACTATTCTTTCAGTTGCCAAGGTTAATAACGTGGGTGCTCTTTTCTCCTCTGTCTTTAAACATGTAATCCCTTGATAAATTCTATGAACTCTAGTAGTAGGGATGAAATTGCTCATCATTGGCTCATGTACCAAGGAGATGGCATTACCATTATTACCTTCTTAGACATACAGTTCTTAAAGTCAGTGGACTCTTGAATATGCCCCAAAAACTTTTCTGGTGATCCATGATTTTAAAACAATGTTCATAGAAATACCAAGACATTAAAAATTTTCTTATCTATATAATGTTACCTATGTAACATTTTCTTATCTATATAATGATAATAATAACAATAGTACCAAAACTTAGCATAGTGTCTTACACACAGTATACACAATAAATGTTGTTGAATAATGTATTAAAATATTATTAAATGTGTTAAAGCTAATGAAAGAAGTTAGTGGATTACACAGAAAGTTAGATATCATTACATCCAGAACCAGGTTCTTCATAGTAATGCTGATAGTCTCAAAAATAAAACACAGTAGATGCTTAATGGACTGAGCCACCCTGGTGCCCCTATTCCTTTTCCTTGTGAGTATAGAAGGAATACATTTCTGCCCTTCGAGGGTGGGCATGCTGATGTGTTTTGCTTTGTTCTCTGAAATTCGAAAAGGATTTTAAGAGTCTATGTGAGGTTCTCCATGCTCTTCTGGTGCAGCAGTTACAGACACACACACTGGGAGGCTTCTGTCATGAGACAGAAGCAGCCAGAGCACGGAGCCTTCACAGGGAGGACAGCGGATGTCATATGCAAGAAATAAATGTTTGCAGCATTTAAACAAAAATAATAAATAAATAAAACGGTAATTTTCTGGAAAATTTGCTTAATGTTGAACTTTTGACAGTTTTATATCTTTTTATAATGTCTTAATTTGTATAGTTTTGCATAAAATCGTGCTCTAATTTCATGGGAGAAGACAGATACTGGAATTTGAGAATGGAAGAGTGTTCATAGTTTTGATTCTTTGCAGATATGCAAGCAAATTATATGTCAAGAGAATTAGGTAAAATTATAAGCCAGTGGCCATGTTTAAGAAACTATTTTACCATATCCTCTTTAGGATTGCAACTATTATCAAGTTTTTGGTATTTTGATAATCACAGAGGTTTATTATTTGAATTTACAACTTTTCACTCACAGCTATGCTTTAATCGGTTTCTTAGTTTCCATTTGTCTCATTGTTTTCTCTTTTGAGTTTTATTTATCTTTTATATCTGCCAGGTATTCTTACTAGAATCTTACTTGATCTCTAACAATGTCAGATCATGCATGATCTTTCTCATGCCTTTCTCCTCTTCATTTTAATTTTGTTCTTAGAAATTAACCAAAAGTAAGTTTGACGTTGGATTTTATGTGAAAACAATACTGTTGATGGTTAAATAAGACAATGGTAAAACAATTTACTACTAGCGACAGTTGTTAAATAATTCTACCCTTCTCTATTTTTACTTGCAGCTAGATTTGTAACCTTTCCTGTGTCTAGGTATTCTTAGACAATGGGAAATGGGGACACAATATTTACCAGGCTCCTAGCCTCACTACCATGTAAAATCCCCAAGTCTTTAGAATGTGCTGTGACTGCATTAGGAACCATGACAACTACCAAAACCCAACAAAATAGAAGAACTTCAAGATAATATTTGACTTCAATTTTAATGGATAGGGAGGAGTTTGTTGGGGTGAAAAGGAAGGAAAAGAAAAACCACATTAAGGTCAAGAGAATAGTTTGGGAGAAGGAGCAGATACGTGGAAGAGAAGGTATTTGTGGTGCAGCTAGTAATCTGCTGTGATGGGAAAGGAGGATCGGAGATCAACCAGTGGCACCTGACTTAAGGAAGCTTATATTCCAGACTAGGGAGGTTAGGCTTCATTCTGTGTGAGGCTGGGGATTTGGTAAAGATTTTTCTGTACAATTAAAGTTGTGGTTTGAAGGAGCCCGTGCAGTTTTAGCAGCCCACTAGGTAATCTTATCCACTAAATCTTCCCAACTCCTGCCTCTCTCTTTTGTTCTTATTTTCTTGTTAGGCACCTATGTGGTCAATGTTGGCCTCTGTGTGATTGTGAATGGTACTTTGGTAGTCTCACATGAGGATCATGAGCATTCTCATTTCTTCCTCTTCTTTGTTTTCATTTTGTTCTTTCAACATGAACAAAAGTAATTTTTGACATTTGAATCTACTATGAAAACAATATTAAAAATGTCTAAACAAGCAAGTAATACTATAGCTTAATTAGCTTCCCTGAGGTTGATTATTATAAAGAGACAAGGAAATAGCAAACTTATATTTGTGAAGAACAGGAAGAAATCCAAGTTTACTAAAATTTTTGTCAGATAATTTTCTGCCAACTTTTGTAAGCCTTTGCTCATTTAATAATAACTTCAGTGGATATTTTAAAAATATATTAATATTTAACATTAACATTGAGCTATTCAATTCTAAATTAGTTTACTAATTAGAGAAATGAAAATATAAGGTAAAGGAACCAGAAGTCATGTTTCTCCTAGAAAAGCATAATTTCTGGAGGGATCTCACCTCTTAAAATTTATATCTGTGATTGTTTATTCATTGAGGAAGAAACGACACAAATAAACACCAATATAGTGCTCCTCCTGCTGACAAATTGTGTGGAATGTTTATCTCTTGAATAAAAGCATAATGGAACAATAGGATTGCAGGATTCTTCTAATTTACCAAGTCAGTAAAAATTACTCCTTTGGCTTGTAATTGTGCCTGTATCTTTGTGAAAAGGTGGGGAACATTAAGCAATGACAAGTTAACTATTTTACTTGTATTGATTTTTATATATCATTGATATGACAATATTTTAAGTTGTTAGTTTTTCACCTAAACTGTGTAAAAAGTCTAAACCATCCATTATTTTATAGCTTCATTTTTGTTCTTATGCTGCTAAAACATTGGGCAATTTATTTAATTCTACAAATTGATATTGTAAAGGTAATTCACACAAAAAACTGATTAGTATCATAATAAAGCAATAATGAAAGAGGTAATTGTGGGACACCTGGGTGGCTCAGTCGGTTGAGCATCCAACTCTTGATTTCAGTTCAGGTCATGATCTCATGGTTTGTGGGTTCAAACCCTGTGTAGAGGAGGGACAGAGAGAGAGAGAGAGAGAATTCCAAGCAGACTCTGCACCGACACAGGGCTGCCTCAGATAATTCTACTTAAAATTTCAGTCAATATTAAATATTATTCCTGGACAGTAAATGATAGAGACTCGTTGTATATTTGAAGTATTCCTTCTTGATGCCTTCTTTAAAAAAGCATAGATTTTCACTTTTAATCTATACATATTATGTAATATATTAAGTTGTTTACAAGCTTTAAGACTGGTCAAATACAAGAGCTATGTTAATTTTTTAAAATTTATTTAGTTTTAAGTACTTTATTCATTTTAAGTGGATTATAATGTTCCCAACTTAAGTCAAAATACAAAGCCAAAAAATTCCCTTTATTATCTATGATCACACAGATTAATACAAAATTATTTTCACTTACATTTAAGATACACTTGACAGAGATTAAGACTGCATCCAGATGAAACTCATAACAAAAAATGCATAACAGTCCTTACAAACAGTATTATGTTTTTACTTACGTATACTAGCACAATCAGTTATATAAATGGAGATGCCATGCCTTGATTTAATGGCATTATTGATTGTAAATAAATAATAGTGTCCTTTTCTAAAACTTAATTTGAGTTTCCTTTTAAGACAATTCTAACAGACAACATTATGAATAAAATATAGATACTAATAAATTTGTTGGTATGAATCTTCAGCAGAAAATGAAGTATGGATCAAGCTAGAAAATACAATCACACTCAGCTTAGCAGTGATGTGACTACTGTGAATACAAGTCACTTTTTTGAATACCACTTATATTTCAACACAGAAGTAAACAAAGGGGCCAGAATAAGAACTTACAGCTAGAAGGAAGTTAGATATCATCTTTTAGTCTTCAGTGCATGAGATGGAGAAATTGAGGCCTAAAGTCATACAAACAGTTAAAATCAAATCTATTTATAATAATCAAATTCCCTGACTCTAACCTAGTATGTTTATACCATAAAAAATTGATTCATCTAACACAGTGCCATACATTCCTATAAAATTATGTAACAGTAAATATATATTATGCATAATGATGCATATAGGCAAATCCTATATATATATATATATATATATTTGTGTATTAGCAATATTCATACTAGCATATAGAATACAGTAGCTTTTATAATTAAGGAAAAGCCTCAAAATTGGAAACAAGAAGAGAAGTCCTTATTTTTATATTGTTAGATTTGGAAATATAATTTATATTTAACACACATAATGTGAAGATGTATATATGTGTATTTGTATTTAAGTACACACACATATACATATATATATATATTTATATTTATATATACATACACATCTCTTGAATGATCATCATCATTCATCATCATGGACAGAGATAGTATGATGAGATAGGAATACAGAGATGGGAAACAAAGCACTTAAAGTAAAATTCTTTTTACGTATTGGGTGGCTGTCTTTGGAAAATTGGTTAATATCCCTGAATCCATTTTGCTTTCTTTTCTGTAAAATGGGGATAATGAAACCAAATTTGCTGGTTGTAGGGAAGGTTAGAGATAATGCATATAATGTGGTCAGCAGTATCATTTCATGTTGTTCAATTTGTACTGTGACACACATCAGAACATTGAGGCCAGTGAACTCTTTGTTTATCTCTCAGTATAGTATTTCTGATGTGCTAACATGATTTAAATCTGGCAGAGATGATAATGCTGATTACTTGGATATATAGTTACCAGGAGTGGAATTATTATGTTAGTATAAATGAAATGATCCTTGGGAATCAAATCATTAGTTGTGATTTAATGTCCACTAATCTTTGTTCTATGTGGCTAATTGTGATCTGAATTGTTATCAGAAAAGGTAAAACATGAATTTTGCAATGAGAGAGACTTGGTTTAAAGCCCTGAATTAGCCTCTTAATAGCTATATAAACAACCTATTTACATCTCCACATTTGTGTCCAAAAAGTATAATTATAATAAAACTTTACCAGAAAAGTTACTGTGAGAATTAAATGAAAGAGTACATTTAAAAAGCTTATTACAATGCTTGTTATAGAAAACTCAATAAATGTTAACATATTATAGTCATTACCATTGTTACTACTGATGTTGTGGCACTTTTTATCTCTTTTAAGAAACCAAACAATCTTTGCACAATTATAGAAGTGTAAAAGTTATGGTGACAGGGAAGACAACAATGCTTTTGGAGAAAGATATATATAACCAGTGATCCATTGGTATTAAAATGGGAAGACAATACATGGAATCACTTATTTTAAGGGTCCTCACATTTTGATTAGTTAGGATACTTTCAAAGTCTAAGCCATCCATTATTTTATAGCTTCATTTTTTTCTCATGCTACCAAAACATTGGGCAATTTATTTATTCTACAAATTGACATTGTAAAGATAATTCACACACAAAAAACTGATAAGTATTACAGAGCAATAATGAAAGAGATAATTGTGGGACACCTGGGTGGCTCAGTCGTTTGAGCATCCAACTCTTGATTTCAGCTCAGGTCATGACCTTGTGGTTCGTGGGTTCGAGCCCTGTGTTGGTGCAGAGCCTGTTTGGGATTCTTTCTCTCTCTCACTCTGTCTCCTTCTCTGCTCCTCCCCTACTTATGCTCTCTCTCTCTCTCTCTCTCTCTCAAGAAAAATAAATAATCTTTTTAAAGAGGTGATTGTAATAAAAGAAAAGGAAGGGTTAATTCATGCACTTGGAAAACATACTTGTGAAACTATTTTCCTAAGTCATAAAGTCTAAAAAAATTATGAAAATAATTCAATAAATAGATGTACAAGATTTATTGAAGGAAAACATGATATCTCATGATAGATCAGCATCCTTGACATTAATGAAGATTGATATTATCATTAATGACAACAGTTACAGATTTCTACTCTCCATTAATCTTTGTATACCTATCTATCATCAATGTGTCCTTCTGTCTATCTATCATGTATCTACTTTACTGTCAAAGAACATGGTGATTGCACTCTGTTCCTAAATCATTATGAAAATTACATATCTTTATATGACACGGTATAGATAATGATCAATGAATTGATCAATACAAGCATATTTGAAATATGAAAAAAATATATTGTGATTTTTTTAACCTTATAATAGTATGTTAAAAAATTTAAAAAGACATGAGTGGTAAAATATGCAGTTCTAATTTCATTTTCATATCATCTCAGCTGTCATCATTATAACAGAACTTCAAATAAGGATATACTTGAAAAGACTTTCTTGAATAATTGAAACATATTGTCATAGTCTTTTAACTTATTGCAGAAGTATATACTTCTAATACATTACTCTCCTGATACTTATTGATTGGAATAGAGTGAGACATCTGTTGATTTTGAGTCTTATTCTGCTCAGTTCCAAGGCTCTTTAAAAATGTCCCTTAGTGTTTATTCTTCTGTGTCTTGTGATTTTGGCTTATGGCCATTTACTAAAAAAGGGTAGGGAGAGCTGTGATAACTTCAGCTTCAGGATCTCCTTCTGAATATTGTCTAAAAGAGGGTCCATCTCTAAAGTCTTGAACTTATCCTTTCTTTACTTTGCTAGACTGGGTTTGAGTGCAGTCTATTTGGAAGAATGATTGAGGGTAGTTTTCAAAAGATCTTGTTTCACAGTACAGATGTTCTATCTTTCTTGCTTCCTCCCTTTATTCCTCCCGCCTCCTTCCTTCCTTCCTTCCTTCCTTCCTTCCTTCCTTCCTTCCTTCCTTCCTTTTCCTTTTCTCCTCTCTTTTCTTTCTCTTTCTCCTTCCTTCCTTCCTTCCTTCCTTCCTTCCTTCCTTCCTTCCTTCCTTCCTTCCTTCCTTTCAATTTGAGATGTTTTATGTCACTCTCAATCTTTTCTATTTGTTATTCCAATTCTTTATTTTCCCAAGATTGTATTACTAACCTATGCACCTGTTGATATGGACCAGGAGTACTCAGTTATATGCTGTTAGAACTATTTTAAATTTCTCTGTATTTTTCTCTTCTGACTAGCCTTTGAAAAGTCTTGGATATTTATGGACATACCTCTGAGATATTGTGGGTTCAATTACACACCATTGCAATAAAGCAAATATTAAAATAAAGCAAGTCAAATTAATTTTTTGGTTTCCCAGTGCACATAAAAGTTTAAAATATACTGTAGTCTATTAACTGTGCAATAGTATTAAGTCCAAGAGAATGTACATACCTTTTTTTAAAAAATACTTTATTGCTTACAAAAATGCTAACCACCAGCTGAACTTTCAGTGAGTTGTAATCTTTTTGCTGGTGGAGGGTCTTGCCTTGATGTTGTTGGTTGCTGACTGATCAGGGTGGTGTTTGCTGAAGGTTGAGATGACTGTGGCAATTCCTTAAAATAAGACAAAATGAAATTTGTCACACTGATTGACTCTTGCTTTCATGAATAGTTTCTCTATAGCATGTGATGCTGTTTGATAGTAGAGCTTCACAAAACTTTTCAAAATTGGAGTCTCTCAAACTCTGCTGCTACTTTATCAATCAAGTTTATGCAATATTCTAAATCCTTTGTTGTCATTTAACAATCTTCATAGCATCTTCATTTGGAGTAAATTCCATCTTAAGAACTTCCTATCCATGTTGATATTTTTACATTGTCCCATGAATTATGAATGATCTTAACGGCATCTACAATCATGAGTCCTTTCCAGAAGGTTTTCAATTTTCTTTGCCCAGAGCCATTAGGGGAATCTTTATCTATGGCAGCTATAGCCTTACAAAATGTACTTGTTAAATAATATTTGAAAGTTCAAATGACTCTTTGATCCATAGGCTAAGGAATGGATGTTATGTTAGCAGACATGAAAAAAGCATGAATCTCATTGTACATCTCCATCAGAGCTCTTGGGTGACCAGGTGCATTGTCAAAGAGCAGTCATATTTTGAAAGGAATCTTTTTTTTTTTTTCCTGAGCATTAGTTCTCAACAGTGAACTTAAAATATTTAGTAAACCATGTTGTATACAGATATGCTGTCATCTTTGTTATTCCTTTTATAGAGTACAGGCAGAGTAGATTTTGCATAACTATTAAGGGTCCTGGGATTTTGAGAATGATAAATAAACATTGGTTTTCACCTTTGAGTCACCAGCTTCATTAGCCCCTGATGGGAGTGTTGCCTGTCATTTGGAGCTTTGAAGCAAGACAGTGACTTCTCTCTGGCTATGAAGGTTCTTAATGGTATCTTCTTCCAGTAGAAGGTTATTTAATGTACATTGAAAATTTGTTGTTTAGTAGCCAGCTTCATTAATTATCTTAGTTAAATCTTCTGGATAACTTGATGCAGCCTCTACATGAACACTTGCTGGTTCACCTTGCATTTTCCTATATGGTGATAGCTTCTTTCCTTAAATTTCATGAACCAACGTCTGCTAGCTTCCAACTTTTCTTCCACAGCTTCCTTACTTCTCTCTGTCTTCATAAAATTGGAAGAGTTAGAACCCTGTTCTGGATTAGGCTTTGTCCTAAGGGAATGTTGTGACTGATTTGATCTTCTCTCCAGCCTGCTAAAACTTTTTCCGTAGTAGTAATAAAACTGTTTTGCTTTGTTATCATTCATCTTTTCACTAGAGTGGCACTTCGTATTTCTTCAAGAACTTTTAGTTTGCATGCACAAGTTGGCTAACTGTTTGGCACATGATGCCTAACTTTTGGCCTATCGTGGCTTCCAACATGTCTTTCTCACTAAGCTTGATTATTTGTAGCTTTTTATTTAAAATGAGATATGTGCCATTCTTCCTTTCACTTGAACTTTCACAGGCCAGAGTAGGTTATTAATTGGCCTAATTTCACTAATTTTGTGTCTCAAGGAATAGGAAGGCCCGAGGAGAGGGAGAGAGATGGGGGAGTGACCAGTTGGTGGAGCAGCCAGATCATACACATTTATTAAGTTCACTTTCTTGTACGGATGTGGTTTGTGGGGCCCCAAAATTATTACAATTATAACATCCAAGATCACTGAGCACAGAGCACCATAATGTAGTAATAATGAAAAAACTTAAAATATTGTGAGAATTACCAAAACGTAACATAGAGATGGAAAGTGCACAAATGCCGTTGACAAATGGTGCCAATAGACTTGCATGACCCAGGGTTGCTGCAAACCTTCAATTTGTAAAAGTCACAGTTTCTGTGAAGCACAATAACATGAGGTATGCCTGTACTCTTCGTTTGTACTGAGAACAGGGCTTAAAGTTTAAGTCCCTTAAAACAAGGGACTTGACCTATTCTCAAGGAGCTTTAACTTTAAGAGGCAATTTAGCTTTGAGGGTTTTCTTCTGGCTAGAGGAAAAGGGCAGTAAGTCAGGAAAAATAACAACAAAAGATAGTAATGCAGCATAGGAGGAAGGAAGAATAGGATAAAGGCTGTCAGGTTCAAGTTATGGTTTGAAGGGTCTAAAAGAGTTTCAAAATTTTCACTTTAGCCAAGGAGTCCTTTAAGAGGGTAATTTTGGAATCTGAGTTTCTTTTGGAGACTTCCTCAAACCAGAAAAACAAAACACAAACAAAACCCCAAATGGTTGAATATTTAGGACTTTGCTCTCTTTTTGTTATAAGGCCTTTTTTATAAAGGCAATTTTATTTATACTACAAATTGTTCAAATTCACCTATATTATTACCTAAGCTCTGGCTACGATAACAAACTACCACATATTGGGTAGTTTAAACAACAGACATTTATTTTCTCACTGTTCTGGGGGCTAGTATTCCAAGATGAAGGTGGCAGTGTGGCAGTTTTTGGTGAGAACCCTCTTCCTGGCTTGTAGACAATTATGTTCAGTGAGAAAGGGAGTGAGGGAGAAAGAAGGGAGAGCGACAGGGAGAAAGACAGGGAGAGGGAGAGAGGGAGAAAGGGAGAGAGAGACCTGGTGTCTCTTCTTATAAGAGCGCTAATGACATCTATAAGGGCACTCATCCCACACTCATGACCTCATCTGAACTTAATTATCTCTCAGAGGCTCCATCTCCAAATGCAATCACAAAGAGGGCTAGAGCTTTAACATATGAATTGGGGAGTGGGGGCACAATTATTCAGTCCATAGCAATGATCTATGTCAATATTATTCCATTTAGAAAGGTAGCACTCAAGTTAGACTTATTGTGTGACTACATTTAAGAGACCTGTGAGAATCTGGCACTAGTTGCTCCAGGGACTTTTTTGTACCTTGTAGCTATACTCTGGAACATAATATTTGGCTGTGTCTAATAGCAGACACAAGAAATCTTTAATCTCTGATGGATGAATGTTGGGAAATTAGACATTTTGGGAACTAAACTGTCATGGACAAAACAAGACGAGCCAAGGAAAGTTCTCGTATGTTTCTGATAGGTGCCACAGTAAAGTCTGCCCTATTCAGCTGTTGATTAAACAAGATATTTTATTTGTTAGTTCTTTGGGCTGACTCAAATGTCAGTCCTGTTGAACTTACGTCTGTCCTCTGCCTTATGTATTAACCTTTATATACTCACAAAAGAAAAAGATGAGAGCAGTCAGGAAGACTAGCCATATTTTTAGTAACAAGACAGATTTCCACCAAGTATAAATTTTCAAATCTGATCAGATAATCAAAAGATCCCTAAAAGCCAAGATCAGTCTCTGACAAAATTTAGTACTACGGTCAGAGAGAGCATTCTTCATGCTTTAATAATGTCTAGCTGCCATTTGTTCTTTTTCAGCATGACAAAGAAAGGAGAAGATAAGTGAGGGTGAAGCCAAAGTGTAGCCATTTGAAACATTGACCCTGGGCTACTTCTATAAGAATTTTACAAAGATGGCATTTTTTCTCATAGCTATTTTAGGGTTTTGCCAACTTATCAAAAAAGTCACATCTATCAAATTCCTTTAACATCTTTATCATCCATTATTTAATAAGGACTCTAATTTTTGCTTCTGTTTGCTAATATTTGTACTCCCAATAGTTAATGACAAAGCTGCTCTTACTGTGATGTCATATTCTATGGTAGCATATTGGGTCAGTATTATTAATGACATTTTCTGATAGTGTATTCATGTTTTATTTTATGCTATCACAAATATAGCATTGATAGTCTAAGAAAGAAATATATCAGAATATATATTTGAATACTGAAAACTTATATTTTATATAAACATACTATTTGAAAAATACCCTTATCAAAAGGATGAAAAATTACTCACGTATCTGTACAAATTGTTTCTCATGCCAAAAGATTTGACTATTAACCAGTTATACTAAAGAGCTTTAAAAAAAGTGACACTTCCTTTAGGCAGAGATCAATAGCCTTTCAGAAATGATGTCCCAATGAATACCTAAAAGAAAGTTTGTGATGGCAGTGATTATCCCAAGATCTTGTGGACTGAGAATTTTCAATTCCCCCTGGAATATGCTTGTGTCTTATTTAGATGTACATAATTTATGGATACTCCAGTGATGTCCAATGTAGACATGACTTCCATTCGTCCAAAAAGGCTAATGGGACTTGAGGTTAATGTTGTTACAAAGAAAATGATTCTTCAGAACTAAGTGATTTGTTAGTAAACTAGGAAAAGTTAGATCCTTTCATGTAGCTAACCCTTTAGGGAGAGACCCAGAGGAAATTAAGAGAAGTTTCATATTGCTGTGGTTGTTTCCCTCCTCTTCCATCTTAAAAGGCCTGGGGCTCTTTACGGGAATTTTGGGCTGTTACAGTAACTTGTCATATTTGGTTGAAAGAACAGAATGTTGCTCTTTATCTTGACTTATTTGACTATGTGTTTCTAGAGCCTTTTATTTTACTCATTGGACTAGCAGAATACAGTTGATCCTTGAAAACACAAGGGTTAGGGGCACTGAAGTTGAAAATCTGAATATAACTTTTAACTACCCCAAAACTTAACTACTAATAGCATCTCTTGACTGGAAGTCAATTATGTTAGCAATAACATAATTATACAGTCAATTAACACATATTTTGTATATGTGTTATACATTGTATTTTTACAATAAAGTAAGCTAGAGCAAACAATATTATTATGCAAATCATAAGAGAAAATACATTTCCAGTATTATACTGTGTTTATTGGAAAAATCTACATATAGGTGGGCCTGTTCATTTTAACCTGTATGATTCAAGGGTCAACTGTATACTATTCAAGATTTGTTCCTATGAAAATTTAGCATTTGTTTATGAATTAAGAACTTTGATCCTACTGGATGAAATACCAATAATTTCACTTGATATTCATGGCTTTGTGTAATTGGCCCCTATGCAATTTTTACTTACGTGGTTTTTACCAGCCCAATAGACTGTAACTATGCTAATTTCTTCAAAGGCCATCTTTATTCTGATTTCTATATTTTTACTAAGTTGGATTGTCTACCTCCTTTTCATCTAACTAAACCATACTCAAATTAGCTGATAGTGTTGCTTTTTCTTCTAAGTGGAAATTTAGATGTAGAACAAACAAATTCCTAAAATTAAACAATTAGCTCATGTGAAGAAGACTAGAAGAAGGCAAAGGGAAGACTTTTTCAGATTCAGAATCTGTCTTAATGATAGCAAGAGGTGAGCAACCTAAAACCGTCAACTTCAATATATTTGAGTTATTTGGCTTGAATCATTCGTTGAAATTATATACCTTACACTTTTCTTTGTGATTTGTAATTCATATGTAAAATTCTGAAGAGTGGATTTTTTTCTAAGGAGGTAATTGAATAATTTATTTAACTTCTTAAAAGTGAGGATGAACATTATGTAGATTATATTATCCTCATACTTTTGCAAAGTGAAGCCTGTTAAATAGCCGTCAGTACCACAGAACTAAAGACTAATCAATTATGTCTCATAACCTGGGAGAGATTCTTCATATATCTAATGTAATTTTTTCAACAAAGATTAATAATTCATATGATACTTGTTCTTTTATTCTGAGCAGCCAAAAAGGTGTTATAAAAGAGGAACAGAGAAAAGGGAGAGGGAGAGAAGAAGGGGAGAGGGGGAGGAAAGGGGAGAAGGAGCAATAAGTCTGTGGATGAAGAGAGAGGGAGATATGATAATATTGACTATATTATGTTTGAAGTAGAAAGAGATATATAAGGAAAGAATAAAAAGATATAGCTATTAGAAAAAAAAAATTCCACTGGGGCACTTGGGTGGCCAGTTGGTTAAGCATCCGATTTCAGCTCAGGTCATGATCTTGCATTTTGTGAGTTTTAGAGCTACATCGGGCTCTCTGCTGACAGTACAGAGCCTGCTTCAGATCTTCTGTCACCCTTTCTCTCTGCCCTCCCACTCTCTCTTAAACAAAATAAAGTTTAAGAGAAAAAAAAAAAAAGCCCGTTTATTCAATAACTAGTTGATGAGATTATATGTGTAATAGTTGATGCTCCTCAACCTTGTCAGAAATGAAGGACCAAAAGATGTAAGAGAGAATTTATTGAGATCTTTCTGAAGGGGGAATGGAAGGGAAAAGGAAAGTGAAGGGAAAGGAGAAGGGAGGGAAAGAAAAGGGAGGGGAAAAAGAAGGAAAGATAAAAAGAAAAGAAAAAGAAATTACCTAGAATATTTCTTCTCAGTAGAACCTGAGTAGTCCAACCACTACCTTTCTGTCAGTGTTGAAATCAAATAGCAATAATACCCCGAAGGGCAGGGATTTTTATCTGTTTTGATCTCTATTACATATTCAGAGCCTAGAATATGGCTGGCCCAAGTATAGACTTAATAATTTTTTTTTAAATAAATTGTTTATTTAGGTAAATTACATGGGATAAATATATGAAATTGCAAGTCACTCAGTAACTATGCTAATTTGTATTAGACTATAATTCCATGCAGATTAAAAGTAAAACTTGCATTATTGCATTTGATTCATATTGTGTTGTATGTAATAATCATCACTATTAAAAACAAGCAAACAAACACCTGACAACGTACCCAAAGCAAAACACCTTTGATTGGGCTAATAGGAGAAGAAATGTGAGGTGATCATAAAAGCTGACACACATGTAAATTAGATAATTTTTTGTGTAATAAACGGCAATACTTATAGGAAAATTATATTCAACATAGTTTTATTTATATATAATTAATAGAATATTTCTTTTAAATAGAATATTTCTTTTAAATATTTAAATATTTCTTTTAAAAGATGATAATGTTAATTTATTAGTGGTGTTATTCATGGCATTAATAAATCCAAGTAGAATATGTTTCTTGACAGTGTATAATGTTATCCAGAAAGAATGACAGTAAAATGCATTTTGGTTTAACTACCCTTCCCCTGAGGATATTGTCTATGGCCTAAATGGAATGCTTTGCAAATTCTTTGTATTCCACTGTATCAAGCACATTCTTTCTCCCCCTTTAAGATTTTTTTTCTGGGTTTTAGAGTCTTGGATATCAGATTACATAAATTTTAGGTTAGGCATAATTTAAGTGATACAGGCCTTGTTGTGCACATTTTCTTAGAAGGGATAACAACTATGATTTCATCTTCTTCTTGGAAAATTCATAAAGTGTTGTTTTGAGTGGTAGAGCAGATACTTATTTGTCTGTACTTGCTGCAGCAAGCTTGCTCCAAGGATAGCTCCAGGGCTCTTTCTAAGTTTGAAATGAGAACCATAAATGGGAAAGTCAGCATATTCACCAGACTGTTTTTTTCTCTAGGTGAATTGAGTGTGTGTGTGTGTGTGAGTGTGTGTGTGTGTGTACAGACATATAGATACACACATACATACACACTTTGCTGTTTACATTGCTTCTTATTTCCATAGTATTGATCTCTAAACAATTGCTGAATGAGAATTTTAATATCAGACTCTTGCAGTTGTCATTCATAAATTACCCACACACACAGAATGTAGGTAAAGCTTTGTGGCACTAACGTCAATATTTTTTTTCTTGTATCGTTTTCATAACAATTTTAATGAAACCCTGTCCTAGAGGCATCAAAATCTATTTTTGCCATTAGTTATAAGTGTTCTTTAGGAGTGTTTTGTTTGTCTATTGCTGTGTCACAAATTTTCCTAAAACTTAGTGGATAAAAACAACAAATGTCATTCATCTTGCATGATTTTTGTGGGTCAGAAATTCAGACAGGGTGTATCAGGGAGAGTTTTCTTTAGCTCTGTGGAGCTTAAGTCCTCTGCTAGAATACAGAATCCTTTCATGTACATTAAGTGGTTGTTGATGGCTGATGACTGAGGGACTTCATGGGATTGTCAGCCAGGATATCTGTGTGGGCTTTGCTTCCTCACAGCACAGTGGCTGGGTTCCAACAGCCAGTGTCCCAAGAGAGAGCCAAACAGAAGGCATATTGCCTGTTATGACCTAGCCTTGAAAATTACATGGCATCACTTCTATCACATTCTTTTAGACAAGGCAGTCACAAAAGTCATAAACAAAAAGTTTCAGAGGAAGGGAACTAAAATCCCACCACACAAGTAGAATATCAAAGATAAGCAGGATAGGATATGTATTGCTGTGACTATCTTTGGACAGTACAGTCTGCCAAAATGGGTATTAACAGTCCTGCAAAATTTAAAATGGAAAGGTTAATGAACAAAATATGTACCTTCCACTTGAATTGCTCAGAATCAGTAGGCCGCAATGATGTCATTCTAATATTATGTGTGGAATCTGTGATAGTGATGATAGACTTTACAGACCTATAGTGCTGCTATTTTTCCTACGTAAAACCTTCTACGGATGCCTAGAAAACACCTAACCTAGGGTCTTATACGCTAGATGGTGGCTGTGCACACGAAGAAATGCTAATAAAGTTTTTAATACCTAAGTTAGCAGAAAGCAATAATCGTTGATGACTCTATTCCTCCTGATGTTCTCTCTATATTATCTGTATCTGTGTATAAAATGTGCATACATCTGCAGTATTTGTTTTATATATATTATGTGTATATGTAATATATAATATATATGCATATAATATATGTGTTATATTATGCATTCTAGACCACATTTGAAAGAAGGCAACCAGAATGGTAAAGTATAATAAACTAACCATGATTAGAATTATTGAAGCATGAGCTGAATAGCGACATCTGTCAGATTTCAAAATGGAAGAGGACAGTAGTAGGAGCAATATAGATTCAGTCGTTAGGTTGGAATTCTGAGACTCTATGTGTTCCTTTTATTTAATTATTTATATTTCATTTAATTATTAATATTCATGAAAGTAGTTCTTTTGTCCTTATCCTAAACTAGCCATTGTATTATTTTGCTCAGGCTGTCATAGCAAAGTGTCACAAACCGAGTGGCTTAAACAACAGAAGTTTATTTTTGCATAGTCTGGAAGCTAGATGTTTAAGTTCAGGGTGTCTGCAGGGTTGATTTCTTCTACGTTCTCTCCTTAGTGTGTACATGGCTGTCTTCTCTCTGTGTCTACATAAGATCTCTCCTTGGTTTTTGTCTGTGTCCTATTATTTTCTTCCTATAGGGACACCAGTCATGTTGGATTAGGGTCCACTATGATGACCTGATTTTAACTTTATTACCTCTTTAAAGACCTTATCTCCAAATACAGTCACATTGAATACAGTCACATTGTAAGTACTAGGGTTAGGACTTGTGGGGCGAGGCTCACTTCAGCCAATAATAGCCACTAGATAATATTTTCATATTTATTAAAATAAATAAATACTTTATCCATAAATGTCTTACTCTGCAGTCCGGAGGGGTTTATGAATGCATGTTTCCTGTTCAACAGTCAAGAAAACCGTTGGCTGTTCCAGTTTGCATTTGATGTTCCAAGGATACATTTTTGCCTGCCACAAACATTCCAGTGGTTCGACTATAGTAATAAAATAGGTAACCTTGCAAACTGAATTTACATTGTTCTGTTTTTCCCTATCATAGGTCAGGTTTCAATTTAATTCTAGAAAATATTTGTGCAATATAAGAAATTGTGAAAAGAACTGTTCAAAGGCTGAGGCAAGAAATAAATTAAGATTAAATTAGTTAAAAATATACAAATTCAAAGAACAGAATTTTATAATAAACTTGATAACGGTCCAAACATGTGTCACAAGATGAAAGGTTCCTGTTGGTACACAAAAGTACCAGAATTTGGATAATGTGAGATAAGCCTGACTCAATATAGTGTTGTTTTTTACATTTTATAGTTTTGTCCAAAATTTCTAGGATATGGTTATTTTCATATTTATTTCTGTATTTTTTTCTCTAATTGGTTTTACTTAAGGGCATTAACTATTTCTATGCAGTTCCTTCATATCTTTAAAAAAGATGCCTGAGATGATACTATCCTTGCATAATATGTTTGCACAAGTTATTTTTAATTTAAATTATTTTAAATTGGTTCTAATTAATTTGAAAGTCTTGGCTTGGTGCTTTTGCCAGTTATTTCTCATCCATACACACTTTTACTCTATTTGCTGTTATTTTGATCTACTGAGAATTGTGTTTCATTTTGACAAAGAGAGTCAGTAAATACAGACTGTTGAATGCTCTTCTGAATGCTCTGCCTGCAGTATTACTTTGTTTTTGCTTTCCCTAGCCTTCCACTCCCAGTGACAAGGGGCACTCACCATTTTTCACTTCATTTATTTCAGTAGTATTGCCAGGGATTTGGCCTGCTTTCGTTCCTGTACTTAGATGTTGCCAGGCCACTTGCAGAACATATAAAGCTGATCATGTTGCTTGCTTCTTTGTAAAATGATTGATAGAGTATCCTCACTAACTTCAAAATTACATACTAATGTTTTAGAGTTACTTAGAAGGTACTTCAGGTGTTGAGAAAAGATGTATCTCCATTCTTCAACTCCTTAAGTCTTTTCTAGACCCAGCCACACTGAAATATTTGAATTTCTCAAGATATATGACATTTTCTTATATCTCATTGCCTTTTAGCACACTCTTTTCTATGCTTTGCTAGTGTCTTGTCTTTTCCCCAGTGCCTCCATTTTTCTTCAATCTCTATCATTCATCAGACAGAGATTTATGGAGTTACTCCATTGTGTCTAGAACTATGCTAAGAAACAGGGAGTGGACAAGATAGCAGTTGTCCTGCTCTTCCAGTCACAGTGATTACTTTACCTGGCTGGCTTCTTTGGTAGTACTTTTTATATGGTGTTCATTCCTTACTACACTAAATTATATTCATGGAAAATATTTTATCTTTTATTTTCATCAGTCTCATACCTACTACAGTGCCTGGAAATGATATAGTTCAGTGAATGCTACTAATGGAATCAATATGTATCCTGTTTTTGTTCAGTGTGTGTTTATTTATAGTCATGATGCAATGACTTGTGTTTTATCTGCTTATTTTCGATTCTGGACTAATATTTCATCAGAAGAGCCTTTTATAAGCACTGGATTAAGGATGTTAATTCGTAAAAAGTATTGAGAGATTGACTAAAACTAGTATGTGATACCTAAATGTATGTATTGTTGGCTGGTATATTTATCAACCAGAGAAACAGAACCTTACGTGCTTCTTGGGGGTGGGGGTGGGGGTGGTGGGCGCTGACTAGGCCAGGAAGGGAAGGCTGGAACTTTTGACATGGGTAGAATTTTGCCTTCATTAAGAAGCCTCAACTACTTTTCAGGCTTTTCAGTGATTGAATCATGCCTACCCAGATTACCTATGACAGTCTCCCTTACTTGAAGTCAGCTGTAGTGGGTTGTAATCATATCTACAGGATATCTTCACAACACATATACATTCCACAGAAACATGCATTTTTGTCATTTATATTCGCTGATCTACTCAAGCACCTATAAACAGTGCTGGGCAAGAAGAATCAACAGCAATTGATTACAAATAAATATGAAAAAATCATATTTTTTCTAAATTATACATTTTCCTTTGCCGTAGATAAATGTATGTAATAGTGGGTTCATCCTGACACTCAACACACATTCTGTGGAGCAAGAGGGAAATAGTTGTTGTAAATCATTTTGAAATACAGAGCTTGGAACTCAAAACATTTTTGTGAGTCACAGCTGTGCTGTGTGTTGTGAGGTAAATTGCTTAAAGCTTACACAGTTTTCCTAGGGTAAAGAATTCAGATATAAGAATACTATTGAATAGAAACACAATTGGAAAAGATAAACTATTAAACTTACTCTTCAGAACACATGATAGGTATTTAAATAAAGAGCAACAGGAAGCATTGTCAGTAGCATGGTGGGGTCAGGCAAATTGATTGAATTCTGGTTTTGCTACTCCCAATCTGTCTGACCTTGAACACTGTAAAATCAGGATAATAATATTACCCCATACAATTTTTCTGAGTGGTCAGGATGATACTGTGACTTTAATGCATATTTAGTAGTAATGCATTAATGCATAGTATGTATTATATGTAACTAATGTGTAGTTAGAAGGATGCCTACTACATAATGATATTTAAGCATTTGTTAAATAAATGTTACCCTTTTGCTGGGTTAAGCTTCACCAGTGGGTTGTTCTGTGGTAAATACATAGACCCTGGATATTTGGACAGGAAAGGGGAAGGTGAACACTTTTTCAAGTCAAAAACAAATGCTTTTCTTTTACACCTGTAATTTGTTCATTGATAGTAAACAGTTGTGGTGAATTGGCGTGGTGATTTCAAATGTAGTTACGTTATGAGTTAATTATGATGGTTATGAGTTAATTATGCTCTAGCCATATTCAGTAATTTTAATGTTCTAAATTTGCATTGAAGAGAAAAATGTCTCTCCTAGAAATCTTTGGCACTTGCGTGAACATTTAAAAAATATGTTGCTTTTCCATATTTAAAATTTGGGAAATTATTTTAAAATTGATTTTATAAATTAAAGACCAAACAAAGATAGAAGTTCAGTAATTAAATGAAATAGTTTTGATTTATCAAACTGGAGAAAAGAGTAAAACAATTTCAGTATTTAGGTCTTGCATCTCAGTTTATTATGGGTCTTAAAGAAATGTTTTGTACAATACAGTTGATATTAGAGAGTCATTTCATATAATAGCATATTTTTTGTGGTGTAATAAAAAGCTACGTGCAAAGTCAGACTACTCAATTTTAAACCTAGAAATGATTTCTACTTTGACATAAGATTTTTATATTTCTGATGCAGAGGTTCCAGTAGTTTTGATCATTTTTGGTGTTCAGATACTTATAACTACCCAGGAGTAAACGGGAGTAGTGCTTAGGAGCAAATCCTAGCATAAGTAATTCTTGTCACTCTCAAACATTTTCTCTCATTTTAAAACTCCTATTTGTGGAGCCACTGTTTGTGGGATCAAGCCTGGTGTCGAGCTCTGTGCTGACCACGTGAAGCCTGCTTGGGATTCTCTATCTCCCTCTTTCTCTGCCCCTCCCCTGCTTGTGCTCATTTTCTCTCTCTCCATATTTCAAAATAAATGAGTAAACTAAACAAACAAAAACCTTCCTATTTGTATAACTCATATTCAAATGTTAGTTTCTTATGTCCAAGTCATTGTTTTTGTAGTTGTGGGTGGTTGTGACAATGGACTTCCTCCAGGTGCAGTTCAAGCATTTCTCCATGAGACCCTCTCAGAATGGCCTGATTAGTGACCCTAATATTGTTAAGAAAACCTCCATCTGTGTAGAAAGAAATGGGACTTTAATTTTTCAGTCAGGCTGACTCTGACAATTCCAAGTAACAGAAGCCTGTGATGGAATTTTCTATGGTTCATGCAATATAGTTAAACAAAGATTCTTTTCACAGAAGAACAAATTTAGCATGTAAAATTTATAGGTTGGTGCCTCAAATTATTATCTGCATCTTTGGTTGGAAGTAACAGTGGAAAATTATCGATTTCTCAACTCATGGATGCTGGAAACTTACTTGAATATGCAATGCCTTGGCATGTCTTACGTTTTTTAAGTTGTATTATGAAATAATTATCTGCTGTTGCCTAAATTTAACTTTTAAAAAATTTATAAGTGAATAATATTTGCTATACATGATTGAAACTATATAAGTACAATTAAATAATGCAAATAATCAAAAGTTGGGAGTTCCTGTTTGTTTCACTCTCTACTTTTTTATAAAGCCACAGTTTTTCCCATCATGAGAGTTCGGTCTGAATAGTGAAACATTTGCTTTTGTTTTTTAATTTTAGTGAGAGAGAGAGAGAGCATGAGTGGGGGAGAGGGGCAGAAGGAGGGAGGGAGGGAGGGAGGGAGGGAGGGAGGGAGGAAGAAAGAGAGAGAGAGAATGAGAAAGAATTTCAGGCAGGCTCCATGCCCAGTAGTGAGCCCGACATGAATTTAGAACCCATGATCCTGGGATCATGACTTGAGCCAAAATCAAGAGTCAGATGCTTAACTGACTGAGCCACCCAAGCACCCATGGAGGTCTTTTTTAAACTTGAAATTTCCTTTTAATCTGTATCATCAAGTTTATTTTAATGGCAAATATAATGTTTTCCCCTTTAGTCCTATTTATATAATTCTTCAAAAATAATTTATGTGTTTGTGTCATGGTAAAAATGAACATAATTAAATTATTATACAGAGTAGTTCAAATTGTGACCATTGTTATATGAGTTTCTGATTTCCTTTTTGTATGGACCATAATTTTGAAGAATATATCTTGCTTTGTCAGAATATAATGATCACATAAATATCCATTACTCTATAGGTTCTCAGAAATTGTTTCTCTTCTCAGTGACATACTGCTAAGGTTTCCTGTATTTATTTTTTTCTTTCTACCTCAGAATGATAGAGCCTAGGCATATTCATTGTTTTGAAAAATCTGTACTTCCCTTTTATTATTCCATTCACTTTTTTTAGGCCTTAACTGATTTAAAAAATATATTGGAATATAATTGACATATAATATTGTATTAGTTTGAGGCATATAACATAATGATTCAATAATTCTGTACATTACTCATTGCTCATCACACATTATCCATACAACATCCTTCATCATATGACTTGATCACAATACTATTAACTATATTCCCTCTGCTACACTTTTATCTCCATGACTTATTTATTTTATTATTGCAAGTTTGTACCTCTTAATTCCCTTTATCTATTTTGCCCAACCTCCTACTGACCTCCCCTCTGGCAACCACCAGTTTGTTCTTTGTATTTATGAGTCTGTTTTGCTTTTTTGTTTGCTCTTTTTGTTTTTATTTGTTTGGTTATTTATTTTGTTTTCTAGATTCCACATATAAGTGAAATCATGGTATTTATCTTTCTCTTTTGACTTCATTTAGTATAATACCTCTAGGTCCATTTATGTTGTTGTGCCTGGCAAAAACTCATTCTTTTTTATGGGTGTGTAATATACCAGCGTGTTTGTGTGTTTGTGTGTGTATTTTACACCTTTTTCTTTTTTTTTTTTTTGTCTGTTGATAGGCACTTGAATTGGCTGTCATAGAAATGATACTTTTTTTGGTTATCATAAATAATGCTGAAATAAGTGTGAATATATCTTTTTGAATTATTGCTTTTTCTTTCTTTGTATAAATACCCAGTAGTAGAATTATTGGATCATAGTATTTCAATTTTTTTTTTTTCAGGAACCTCCATACTGTTTTCTCCAGTGGTTGCAACAATTTATATTCCAAAAACGGTGTATGATGGTTCCCTTTTTTCCACCTCCTCACCAGCACTTGTTATTTCTTGTCTTTTTGATAGTAGTCATTCTGACTGGTGTGAGGTGATATCTCTAATTAGTGATGTTGAGCATCTTTTCATGTGTCTGTTGCCATCTGTATGTCTTCTTTGGAAAACTGTCTGTTCAGTTCCTCTGTCCATCTTCTTCTTTTCTTCTTCTTCTTTTTTTTTTATGTTTATTCTTGAGAGAGAGAGAGAGAGAGAGAGAGAGAGAGAGGGTGTGAGTGGGGGAGGGTCAGAGAGAGAGAGAGGGAGACACAGAATCTGAAGCAGGCTCCAGGCCCTGAGCTCTCAGCACAGAGCCCGATGGAGGGGTTGAACCCACGAACTGTGAGATCGTGACCTTAGCCGAAGTCAGATGCTTAACTGACCCTGGTGCCCCTCCTCTGCCCGTTTCCTAATTGGATTGTTTGGGTTTTTGGGTGTTGCGTTGTGTAAGTATATATCATGTATACTAACCCCTTATTGGACATATCATTTACAAATATCTTCTCCACTCACTTTTTTGAAGTTATAATTTCTCTATTCTTTAATGGCTTAACTGGCATTTATTACACTAATTCTTGTATGTGAATGAAATATAAAGGTATTAAAAACTTGAATGTAGGGGCGCCTGGGTGGCGCAGTCGGTTAAGCGTCCGACTTCAGCCAGGTCACGATCTCGCGGTCCGTGAGTTCGAGCCCCGCGTCGGGCTCCGGGCTGATGGCTCGGAGCCTGGAGCCTGTTTCTGATTCTGTGTCTCCCTCTCTCTCTGCCCCTCCCCTGTTCATGCTCTGTCTCTCTCTGTCCCAAAAATAAATAAACATTGAAAAAAAATTAAAAAAAAAATTGAATGTAATTTAATTTCTGCTAAATATAAGAGCTTTGCCATTTACATTGATTTCCTAACCATGTATCTTTAGACCAGTGTAGTGTCACTTTTATTATATAATAATTAATGGAGCTTATTTTTCATCGACTTAGTTATTCATTATTTTCTAATCTCAATATCTATGAGAGTGCTATAACTTGTTCCAGCCTCTAGATAATAAAAAATAAGTATTGATACTAATAATTACCTTGTGTAAACAAATGCTCCCTATTTTTAAAAATTTTTCTTGTTCACCTACAGTCTTTTCCCTGCTCACTTGTCTCTTTTCATTTTTAAAGATAATTTAGCTCTATTTTCCCTCATAGAGATCTAGATATATCCTTTTACTTAATCTGGTAAGCAGCTTACTGTTCTAACACTTGAAATATTTCTAAAAGAATTCAAAGATTTATTAAAATTATTTCTTTCTTGCCCACAGTAGAATCCTACCATTAAGCATATTTCTTGGAACATACAAGTTAGTTCAGTAAATATTTATTGAATAACTGAGTGGCATACGAGAGGAATTAATTAGTTATATATATATATATATATATATATATATACACACACACACACACACACATATGTATATATATGTATATGTACACACACACACATATATATATATATATATATATATATATACATACATATATTTTACTAGCAGTATTTAAGACAACAGGGAAAATTTTATTTTTTTATTCATTTATTTTTTTAATATATGAAATTTATTGTCAAATTGGTTTCCATACAACACCCAGTGCTCATCCCAACAGGTGCCCTCCTCAATACCCATCACCCCCTCCCTCCCACCCCCCATCAGCCTTCAGTTTGTTCTCAGTTTTTAAGAGTCTCTTATGCTTTGGCTCTCTCCCACTCTAACCTCTTTTTTTCCCTTCCCCTCCCCCATGAGTTCCTGTTAAGTTTCTCAGGATCCACATAAGAGTGAAAAAAATGGTATCTGTCTTTCTCTGTATGGCTTATTTCACTTAGCATAACACTCTCCAGTTCCATCCACATTGCTACAACGGGCCATATTTCATTCTTGCTCATTGCCATTTAGTACTCCATTGTGTGTATAAACCACAATTTCTTTATCCATTCATCAGTTGATGGACATTTAGGCTCTTTCCATAATTTGGCTATTGTTGAGAGTGCTGCTATAAACATTGGGGTACAAGTGCCCCTATGCATCAGTATCCTGTATCCCTTGGGTAAATTCCTAGCAGTGCTACTGCTGGGTCATAGGGTAGATCTATTTTTAATTTTTTGAGGAACCTCCACACTGTTTTCCAGAGTGGCTGCACCAGTTTGCATTCCCACCAACAGTGCAAGAGGGTTCCTGTTTCTCCACATCCTGTCCAGCATCTATAGTCTCCTGATTTGTTCATTTTGGCCATTCTGACTGGCATGAGGTGATACCTGAATGTGGTTTTGATTTGTATTTCCCTGATGCAACAGGGAAAATTTTAAATGTAGTAGATTTTTCTTCTCCCAACTATGTTGGAATTGTTTGATGTAGACTCAAAAGACATGCTAAGAGTAAATTAAATTAAAAAAAAGAGAGAGAGAGAAGAGTAGAAGAAACAAAAATCTGTTTGATGGCATTAGAGAGACAAAGAAAGCAGCTCCTCCCACACATACTTTGACACATACTCGATACTAATGTTTGTATCTCGAGTGCCACATAATTGCTTGAGACTCAGTTCTGCTTTTGGCGGTCATCTAGTTTATATCTCAGACTCCACCCCTGAGTGGATTAGTAATTCAGCAAATATTTTTAGCGGAAGGTGAAGAACATTAAGATCTGTTCTTATACTTCTTTCTCTTTGAGATCATAGTCCCACACTTCTTGGCAGACTTGTATGACATTAATTGTATTGTTGCCTTCTCTTTCATTAATGTGGCTATCATCTTTAGTATTTGCCTCTCTCTGTATTGGGGAGAGGGTTTAATTTATTGTTTGCCACTTATTGAAGTGAGTACTTAGATCAGAAATTATTGATCTTTCATTTATAATCAATTCAAATACCACTTACATCACTAGAAGATTTCATTTCTTTGCTACACTTCTCATTTCCCCATCAAATTCCTTCCTTAGATTATCCATTTTTGTAAAGTGTCACATGAGTTCATCACTGGGAGAAAAGGAAGCAATGGGACTACATACTTTGAGACTTGGGCTTAAATTGAGTAGCAGATGCATCATGACCAGTTATTGATAGACTTTGAAAAAAGTGATGTGCGTGTCCAATCATGATGCACATTTCTTATTTGTACTCAAAGTACATGCTCAGAGTAAGTAGAGACTATTTGTGTAGTGATTTGTGGATCAAAGGGCTGCTAGAGAAGTTCATAGTTTGTACAATTATACACAGTATCGATATATCATGCGAACTGAAATGTGAGCCATTTTTGAGAGTTCTGGTGTTACTTAACTAAACCATGTAACTGAAATTTGTGCTTATCAGAATCATGTAAAGCAAGAATTTACAGCTTTATTGCATTAATTATCAGTAAAATTTAAATTAAAGCGACAATGTGATACCACTATGTACACTTATAGGAATAGCTGTGGTAGGCAGAATTCTAAGATGACACGTGACTCTAACCCTTGCATGATTCCTTCCACTGGGAAGATGGGACATCACTACTGCAATTATATTCCATGGCAAGAGAGACTTTGTAGATGTACTTATGATTACTAACCAGTTGACTTTGAGTTAATCAAAAAGGCGATAATCTGTATGGGCCTAACCTAATGAGCTTTTGAAAAGCAGAGTATATTTTCCCCAGTTGTTAGCAGCAGAAGAGATCAGAGCATGAGATAAATTTGATGCATGAGAGGGTTTTAATGTGAAGGATATTCTTCATTGCTGAGATAGACAAGCCACTGACCACTGACCTATCAGAAGCTTCTAGGAGTTCAGACTGATCCCTGGCCAATAGCCAGCTAGGTAAAGGAGACATGAGTCCAACTACCTCAATAAAGTAAATTTTGCTAACAATGTCATTAATCTCAAAAATGGATTCTTCCCCAGAAACCTAAGAGCACAGCCTGGCTGTGAACCTGACTTTGGCCTTGTGGGAACTTAACTCTTGAGTGGGAATTATGTAACAAAGTTTAGGTCTTTCTTCGTAATCTGTATACCTAATCAGAGAACTCAACTGAGTTCACTGGACTTCTTACTTACAGAATTATGAGATAATAAATGGGTGCTGTTTTAAGCTGCTAAATTTGTGTTAATTTTTCATGCAGCAATAAAAAATTCGTACAGTAGTAAAATTTTAAAAAACTGGCAAAAGTTGTGTTGATACAGATGTGGAACAACTGAAACTCTCTGTTTTGGGGAATGCAAATTAGTCCAATCAGTTCAGAAAAACGTTTGGCAATATCTACTAGAGGTGAAGGTGGGACATATGAACATATCCCAAGAGCAATTGCTAGATATTTTTCAACACAATTTTATTTTTGCAATAAAATAAAAAAAAGAAAAAAGAAAAAAAAAACATAGAGGTAAGTTTATAGACATTTCAAAATAGCCTCAGAGCAGAGCAGTTCTAAATGTCCATCACCAATAAAATGCATAAATATATTTTGTAAATTCATTCAGTGCAATGCTACACAGCTATGAGAATGAACAAATACTGCTACACATGAATGGGTCTTATAGATGTATATTGAGTGAAATAAGCCACATGTAAAATAGTACACACACAGAAGAGGATGATTTCCTTCATGCTAAGGTCAGAAATAGACCAACCTAATATATGGTTATTTAAGTAATAATAATGGTTAAGTTTGGGGGCTGCAATAGTGATTGGGAAGAGGTACCACAGGGAGTTTTAGGATTCTGGTAATGCTTTACTTATTGATCATAATGCTGATTAAACAGTTGTGTTCATTTTGGAAAGATTCATTTAACTGTATATGATTTATGCACTTCTTATTCTTCAATGAAAAGCTTTTTTTAAAAAAGGGCTATAAAGTATTGGCAGCACCTTTTCTCCTGTGTGGCTTAAAAAAAGAAAAATTACCTAAGGTCATTCAGCTAGTGAGTGGAAAGACTCAGAGTGGAAAATGATAATGAGAGATCATTTAATGGTAGTTAATGTTTTAGGTAAATTATATCTTTCATTTGACTGAAAATTAAAAAAAAAAAACAGAAAAAGGGAACGTGGAATAGTCAATAAATAATTTTGACATTTACAATTAATTTTTTTAATAAAACAGTTTGCCGGGAGGATTCATACCATTCTGTAGTCTCATGTGCTGCTGTGGTCCTTACTCCTATGGAACCAACCATAGAAATGAAGAAAAGAGAAGAACTAAAATTTCCTGAACCTTCCAAACAGTAAGTTATTTGTTTAATGCCTTAGAACTTTGTAAAACAAATTAGATGACTGATCAGAATTGGATTGCTCAGAAATTATGATTTATAATGAATGTGTTAATGCTAGTATATCAAAAGGACAGAAATAATTTTGTGTGATATTTAAAAAGTCAATCTATCCTTTATTGTGTCAGTGAATAACTTCTGCATCTTCTGCCTTCATCTGTTTGAGCTATATTCCATTCAAGTTTCGTTTTGTTACCTTAGGGACATGAAGCATTTTATTTCTTTAACACAGGTGATGGTGGATACACTGTTCTTGGATGGCTTATTTTATAGTTGTAGGCTTTGGTTGTGTAAAATGTGATCAATTCTTAATATAAACTTACTAGCTTAAAGTTGGCTTGCATTTTTATAAGGAATGAAAGTTATTAAGTATTTTAAATAAATTACTCTAAATGAAAATTTGCACTAATGCTTCTACATTTTTACTATGTAAGTTTCACTTAAATTTAGATTTGGTCTTATATTGAATAAATGATACATTTTTTTTCCTACAGAGAGGATTAAATTCATGGTAAGAAATGTAAACTACATGCACTTGACATATCAAATAAGCTAGGATATTTCCAGGTATGCATTATATAAATGACAAGGGAAAGCTGACTGATATTTTCCAATGAAACTAGTGCCATTCCCACTTTAAGGTCTCAGACTGGGGACTAGGTGATGGATGGTGTTGCCATGTAATCTGGCTGACCACCACATGAGCCAGGTAGTACCTTGAAGCACCTACTGTTTTCCCCATTGGTTTACACTGTATCACACTTGTTTTGTTTCTGATGCGTTTCTACTGGATGAGTTCCTGAGGACAGAGTTTCCCGGAACATGATAGTGCCTGATACTCTTTGTGAAATCAATTAGAAAATCCTTTAATGTTACATTCAATAATGTTGAATTCAAATGGAGCAATGTATATATTTGATAGCATGAAGATAGGCAGTATTAATATTCCATTATAAAGAAATACTAACCAATTCAGGAAGTAATGATTGTAATTCAGTTTTAATACAATCTAAAAGTGAAAACAACTTAACTGCTCTTAATATAGTCTAATTTTTAGGTTCCAATTTTTTGTCTAATAGGAGGAAAATTACATCTCATGTATGCCAGTGGAATTATATTAGAAAACTCAAGTGCATTTTCTGCAATATCTGAATGAGTTTACATAAGTTACCTATATATTTATAAATAGGATCTTAAATTCTTTTAATTATGTTTTAGTGATTTTGCTTAAAGCTAGGAATAGTGTTATTTGCTTACATAAAATACCCTTTTTTCCAGTCTTCAGGTACTTCATAAATATTCATTCTTCTTTATTCTGACATAAAGCAGACTATTAACTGGCTCTCTCTCTTTTTTTTTTTTTTTTTTTTTGTCCTTTTCTGTTACCCTGCATTCACTCTGATGCTCCTTTGTATTATCTGAATCTACTTTCTTATTAAACATTCTCACTTAACAATATCATTCATTCATTCATTCATTCATTCACATAGCTTTGTTACTGTTTTTGTTTTCCTGAGTCAGAGAGTCCTTCGTTAAAATCTTAATTCTGCTACGATATATATTAGATGGAAATTGGGGACATTTTACTTAAACTCTCTGTGCTTTCCTTTCTTCATCTGTTAATTGGGGTGATATCACCATCCTTTTGCAGTCATTGTACTATGTGAAGTCATATTGGTAAAGGACTCAAAATCTAAAAATCCATAGAAGTATTAGTCATGTTATCCCTTCCATAGCTTCAATTGTCAACATTATCAATGACTTACAAATGTGTATTCTTCTTCTGAAGGCTTTTCTGAATGCAGGTGTAATATTTAAAGTTGTTGACCCGAGTAGGTATTCTACTGAATCTTATAGTAAGTATACCTAAAACCAAATTAATGACATCTATAAGCCCTTAAACATTGATTCTTTCTGACTTCTATATTTATGTACAACCATTTTTTTCCTTTTCTGAAAAATCTCATTATGTTTTCTCTCTCACATCTCACATTCGATTACTTATTGGTTTCTTGATTAATGTCTACATTATATTAATACCCTTTTTGCTGACTAGGAAGGCAGATATACCACAAAATTTTTTCTAATATTGTATATTCAATTGTGATCCTAATGAAGACATTCAAATAGTGGCCATTGTATCAAACGGAGATTACATATGCCCTTCATACTTCAAACTGCTATTTTGAGAATTAATTGATACATATGAATATATGACAAAAGACAACATAAATGCAGAGGCATAGTAATTAATTCAAAACTCTCATTTGCTAATGAGAGCAGCTGCATGGTAAATTGGTTTTAGAAAGATCAAGGGTAGTGATTCGTTTTGGCTCATGTAATTAAAAAAGCATAGAGGTAGAAACTTCCTCCAGTATGTTTGGGTCTGGTACTCAAATAGTGTCATAAAAGTTCATTCTTTCCATCTGCATCTCTTTGCTTTACTTTCCTCTGCAGTTTTCATTTTCTTTTTTTTTTTTTTTTCCAACGTTTTTATTTATTTTTGGGACAGAGAGAGACAGAGCATGAACGGGGGAGGGGCAGAGAGAGAGGGAGACACAGAATCGGAAACAGGCTCCAGGCTCTGAGCCATCAGCCCAGAGCCCGACGCGGGGCTCGAACTCCCGGACCGCGAGATCGTGACCTGGCTGAAGTCGGACACTCAACCGACTGCGCCACCCAGGCGCCCCTGCAGTTTTCATTTTCAAGGAGGGTCCTCTAAAGGTGACATTACTGCCTTCAGCAGCTAGTGGGGCAGATTTTTATCTTTTCAGTAAATCCAGTGGAAAGAGCTTCTCCTTCCCTTTAATCAAAACAAAACAAAAACCAAGATTTGAATGTCACTGGCTTTGACTAGCTTAGCTTATTTGGCATGATTTTGCTGAAACAATTGCTGTGTCCCAGAGTATTTGATGATGTGATTGACTAGAACCAGGTTACATGACAGACTCTGAGGCAAAGTGTGAAGGTGAGAGGGGACGGGTGATTCCATCCTTGAAATATGGATGATGTTGATAAAACAAGGCAGGGATAGATGCTAGGAAGACAAAATAATGGATGTTCAACATAACTAATAATATTATCACCATTAGTTTTGCAAGTCAGAATTCTTTATATTTTTCAAACCAAAGATGTTGAAAGACATTAAAATACAATTATGAATACCTTTGTTACTTGTTTTAGGTGTTTATCACATATTTTATTTCATATCAGCTAGCTGTGCTATTGAGGCCATTAGGAATTGAGGCCTTGGGCAGGTTTTTGGTAACTTTCTTAACCACAATTTATTCCTTTTCAGTGTGGAAGTTACTTTATCTACCTTATAGTGAAAGTCCTGAAGCACAATAAAAAGGAAAGAATATTAAAAAAAATTTGTATTTTTTTACAACAAATATGTTAGGGAAATAACCACATTACATTTTTATAAATGAAGTTACCAAAACCCTTTATGATATTTCTTTTGTGTTTTGGGCCTTCTCATTAAGAAATATAATTCACTAATATAATACTGACATATTGGAATGTTGTAAGTTGAGGCATTGTGTTTAGATACCTAGTGTTTTCTTTAAATTCAGGAAGAAATTATTTCTTGAAATAATTTTCCCCTCTATACAGACTTCATATGATAAATTCATAAACCACTGAGTCTTGGAAACATAGGACCCTTTAGAGTCATGTAATTCAGAACTCAGCAAATCTCTTGCTAAGAAGAACTTGCTGAGAACAATTGTTAAGAAGAACATATCCTCTCAGTGTATGGGCTTCAGAATACATAAGATTGTACAGGAGACAGAATATGTATGACAGTTTATTTTTGAGGATGTTACAGTCCAGGTGAAGAATGAAGTCTAGGTGAAAAACACAAACCTAAAAAAGATAAACCTCAGGCAACAGATGCTATTTATCAATGTAAGATACAGGTTTAGGTTAGGTGTATGATTACTTAAAGTTATGTAAGACATATTGATATATCAGTATAAACTTAGGAAATAAAGCCAGAATATTGGTCATAATTATGGCATTGTGTCGATACATCACTTTAGAATGTAAGAAAAATCTTATGACTGAAATATTTACATTTTAAAATTTTTCATGTGTTTATCAGTTTTTAGACACATTCAACTAGGAAAATATAAGAGTTAGGAATTCCTATAAGGGATAAAGTATAAATTTGTCAGCATAGCAAATAATAGGGAGAAAACATCCAGTCTTTTAGGAAAGAAAGCTATATTCTGAGCACTATAGCGGGAAAGAATTAGAGCTTTTCTCTTGTTGATGTACCTAAAGGTCATCTTAATTCTGAAAATAAGGGTGTTGATTTTACTTTATTTTTTATTTTAGTCTGATAGGACACTAAATATCATGGAAAGAATACTCTGTAGAAAAATAGAAAAATATTTATGATCCAAAAAGAGGCTATACAATTTTCAAATAATTTGATTATCAACATCATAGTATTAAAAATACGTTTACATAGAGGCACCTGGTGGCTCAGTCAGTTGAGTGTCCAACTTCGGCTCAGGTCATGATCTCACAGTTCATGAGGTCAAGCCCCGCTTTGGGCTCTGTGCTGACAGCTCAGAGCCTGGAGCCTGCTTCAGATTTAGAGATTCTCTCTTCCCTTCCCCTCCTTTCTGTCTCTCTCTCCCTCAAAAGTAAATAAACATTAAAAAATAATAAGAAAAAATATGTCCACATATCCAGAAACTCATAAATTTGTTACTCAAATTTATGCATTTCTTAAATCACAGTTATGTGCAAATGAGTGCTTCAAGAACTGTGTATAAAATTGAAACTCTGGGGGCGCCTGGGTGGCGCAGTCGGTTAAGCGTCCAACTTCAGCCAGGTCACGATCTCACGGTCCGTGAGTTCGAGCCCCGCGTCGGGCTCTGGGCTGATGGCTCAGAGCCTGGAGCCTGTTTCCCATTCTGTGTCTCCCTCTCTATCTGCCCCTCCCCCGTTCATGCTCTGTCTCTCTCTGTCCCAAAAATAAATAAACGTTGAAAAAAAAATTTTTTTAAATTCAAACAGTGAAGAGTACTGCTTCCATGATAGATTATGGATTTTATGTTGCGCTTTCATTAGAAATGTGTTTGTTGCAAATCGTGCACTTTGTATGTAACATGGCTTGATACCTGAAATGAAGGGATTTTATAGCCATTGTAAATTTAGAAATAAAGAGGTAAAGGAAGAGAGAAATAATTCTATTTTTTTGGTCATCTCTATGTTTTTATTTTATTTTATATAGACAAATCTAAACTTCCTAAGATACTTGATTTATTGTTTCAATTTGTGCAAATTAGGCATTATGTCAACATGCTGTCATTCACTCCAAGTTTCAAGGTCTTCCTGTAATAATGCTTCATGGCCTTGACATGAAGAAGGTTCTTTGAGCTACTTCTGAAGGGACACAGATGCTATCATTCAGTACAGAAGATCTTATTTTTTAAGAATGGCTAAAACTAACCTATTTTATTCTTAGAGGATACTTGACATAAGTTTAAAGTTCTGTCAGCTCTTTTTTATTTATTTTTATCTGAATTAATAATGTATGTATGCTAAATTTGGAAAAGTTTAAGTACTCTCTAATGTCAGAGTTGTTGCACAAACTCTGTAGTTGTACTGGAGACACATCAAAGAATCCTTTTAAAAGCTAATCTCCAGCTTTTTTTTTTTACAAATTTCAGGGGGATATATTTATTTATGATTTCACATAGACATTTATTCATTAATCCATCAAAAATAGGTAATTCTTGAGTATTTGTTTTGATCTTTGCACTCTGTTCCAGGCTTGGATCTTAATTAAAAGGCAGGTGCGGTCTCTTATGAAAATTTAGAGTGTAGTCAGGGAGACACATGCTAATTGATTAATTGCAACAAGAAATGCAAGATTGTGGATATGACAATGGCTATAATGTAGAGGTATATCCTGTAATAAGGGCTTATAATAAGGAGCTTTAACTTAGCCAAGAAGGTGAAGAGAAAACTTCCCTGAGGAGGTGACACAAGCTAAGATCTGAAGGATATTAGTTAACTAAATGAAAAAGCAAAGGAGGACTTTGCCATCAGAGAGAAAAGCTTGAGCAAATGCTCTGTGATGGCTGGGAGCAGGGGGGGATATTGAAAGAAGGTTGGTGGGGATAAAGGAAGCCAAAAACATGTTTTTTTAAGCAGAGCCCACGTGACACATGGGGACAGTGGTGTCATAGAGCCCGCTTGGGAGAGCGGGTTTGTTATTATTTCTTCCCAGCTCCAGACTCAGGTATCTCACATTGGAAACCTGAAATCAGCTGGAATGTTTTTATTTATTGCCAAAGTCTACAAATAAGGGCTTTTCCCTTCCCCAAGAGAGCTGGCTAGCTATTTAGTAACACACTCCTGATGAAGGACAGGTTGAGTGTCTGTTAGTGAGACCAGTTAGGTGATGGCTGACAGTAGCTTGGACTAGGGTGCTGGCACTGGGATGGTGAAATGTGAAAAGAGAACTGAGTCAATTTATATTCCAGAACCTAGGCAAATTCACTAAGGTTATTAAAGCTAAAATTTACAGTGTATTATCAAGCACTCACAGCAAGGGTAAAGAAGAAATACCTATACTGCTAATTATAATTCTGATAAAAAAAAGTAATGTAATAGTGTGACAGTCTTACCATATTATTGTGAATTAGTAATAGTTTTTAGTCAAGGAAGAGTTTTTATATTCTTTTAATTTATATTGTTATTAATGAAACTATCTAAATGGGAAACATGTATATATACATAAACGTGCTTTGCACAAAATTCCTTTCTGAATCTTTTTCATTGATTCTCACTGGAAATTCATGTAAATATAAATAAATTCCACTTAGGTCCTTGTATAAATATTATGATTCCTTACTAGTAATTTCCCTCTTATATTTGGTCTCTACCTTTTATTACCCTCTTAGTGTCTTAAATCTCTCCCATTTAAAAAAGAAATCAGAGGGGTGCCTGTGTGGCTCAGTCAGTTAAGCGTCGACTTCAGCTCAAGTCATGATCTCACAGCTACTCGGCTCGAGCCCTGCATCGGGCTCTGTGCTGACAGCTCAGAGCCTGGAGCCTGCTTCAGATTCTGTGTCTTCCTCTCTCTCTGCCCCTCCCCCACTCGTGATCTGTTTCTCTCTCTCTCAAAAATAAACATTAAAAAAATTTCTTTTAAAGAAATCAGAAATTGAGGCATGGTGTAAATGGAATCACATAGTATGTGGTCTCTTGTGTAAGGCCTCTGTCACTCATCATGTTTTTGAGGTTCATCCACATTGTTATAGGTGCCATGGTCATGCCCTTTTATTAGTGAGCTGTGTTGCATGGGGTGAATGTGTCACAGTTTGATTATTCATTCTGCCCTGTTCTCCTTTGACCACACTTTCAAACCCACTAAATCACAAAACTACAGGACCTCTGGGTTTGCATGGAGAAGTCATAATGGCCATCCTTATCCAAACCCACCCTTATACTATTCATATCCAATGCTTGGTTCACTGCCCATGAAGAAGTTGCCCAACCCCTGCTTACACATCTCTAATGATAGGTAGCTCATTACCGGGCAGCTTTTTCTATCTTTGGCCATCCTGGCCTGTTAGAAAACTCTTCTTCATTTTCAAATCTACCTTCCTAATTATTCCCACAAAAGACCCAGTTCTCATTCTGAGGCCATTCAAGGTCCAGCTCCCTCCTCCCCGCCACAGGCCTTAGGGATCCAGAAGTCGAAACCTCTACTGGGCAATGTATTGATAATCTTTAACTTATAGGGATAGATAGATTAGCTATTTTTTGGTAGTATATAATATCACATTATATAAATGTATCAAAATGTATCCAATCTTCTGTTAAAGGATGTGTACATGGCTTGCAATGTTTGCTTTATAAACAGTTCTGCTATGAACATTCATGGGCTCTTAGAGTTGTTGTGAAGTTTCTCTGCAAATATGATGGCAGAGTTGTAAGGCACACATATCTTTTATTTCAACAGACAGTGCCCACACTTAGATAGGCAAAAGTATAAAGCCTTACAAGGCTTATGAGTGTGAACTGGCATCTCATGTGGCTTTGATATACATTGGCTTATGTTTTGTGATGTTGAGCATCTTAGCAAGTTTTTATTGGGCATTTATGTTTCCTATTCCACAAATTGCCCATTTTTTGTCGATTTCTCTATTGGGAGATTTGTATATTTTTTGTGTTTATGTAGAGAAGTTCTTTGTGTGTTATGATTTCCAAAGTTGAATTGCCCTGTGCATTGCAAATCTTCCAGTTTGTGGGGTGTTTTTTAAAGTTGTGACTTTTAATAAATAATTTTTATTTGGAAAAAGCCCTGAAACTGCAGCATGAACATGATAACTATCAAGTTACTACTCTGAATATAAGACAGCCCTTTTCCCATGTAGGTTTTCAAAACAAATGGCACTAATTTTGTGATTTTGACCGGTTCCAGGGTGGAAACATCTGTTAGAAGAGATGAGTAAAGAGATTTCTCATGGAGAGAGCCTAGGAGTCTCCCCCATAGCTTTTGGGGGATTTGGAGTTGGGAGGAGTAACCTTCTAACCACAAGCCTAATGAAGGGTCTTCAGGAGAATCATTCAGAGTGTTTCACGTGTGTTCTTTGCAGTTGGAAACACAAAGGACAGTTGGCTGATTTATGCCTGAGAAAACTGAAACAGACTGTGAACTGGAATCTGACATCTGACCAGAAAAGCTAGAGGGTTAAGATGGGCTGGCCACCTGGGAAAGCAGTGCCTTCTTGAACTCCCAGAGCTGGTCATGGAGCTCAGGTTTTTGTTACTTATCTGGAGGGTCAGGAAACCTAGGAAATAGAGACAGAGGACACCCATGGATCCTTGGTAAGGGAACTGTGGGAGAGTGGCCCAGAATACCTCTGAAGAGACCACTTGTGTGCCCATTGCGAGGCTCTGGACCCAAGCAAAATCTCTTTAAAACTCTTCTGGCCAACTGAGTACCCTTCTCCTCCACCTCTCACTTGGTGGCAGGAGTACATTGACTGTGCAGCTGAGGAAGCTTAAGTTTTAGGGCCTTCACTTACACTGGAGCCTTCTATAAGGCCCTAGAAGGGATCCTCAAACTTTTCTTCTTCTTACTTATGTGTTATTTAAAAAAAAAAAAATTAATGTTTTATTTTTGAGACAGAGAGATACAGAACATCATCAGAGAAGGGACAGAGAGAGAGAAAGAGACACAGAATCCGAAGCAGGCTCCAGGCTCTGAGCTGTCATCACAAAGGGGCTTGAACTCACGAGCTCTGAGATCGTGACCTGAGCCAAAGTCGGACACTCAGCCGACTGAGCCACCCAGGTGTCCCCTGTTATTTTTTAAATAGACTCCACCAGATTGTATAAACTCTAGGCCTCACAAAACCTGGATGTGTCCTTTAGTACCACTGCTCTTAGATCTAGGCAGGCAGAATATTTGCCTTGGGTTCTGCACTTGAGAGAATTGAGTTATGTCCCTTCTCTGACTCTGCCTCTTTCTGCAAGGCATGAGTTTCAAAGAGCCAAGGATTCCCACTCACTAGGGGCCTGTGTATCCACCAGCCACCATGCTAGGATTCCTTGTTCAAAGAGCCATGTGTCCTCCCCTGTAGGGTGTAATACCCATGGCCCACAAGGCTTCAGAGGAGCATCTGATCTCTGGCAGAGGTGGACAGAGCTTAGAAGAGTGGCTGGGCATTCTCTCTCTGGCCTGTGAGACTGAATATGTGGGAAGAAGCCCAGGGTCAGAAGGAAAGAGGGGCAGGCTAGGTGTGTGATGAATTAAGCTCTATCAATTGATATTACGTGTGAGAGGATCCTTCTATTTTTTATGGTCTCTATTCACCTTATTGGAAGATGTGGCCACATCAGTCACTAGTTTCACTGGTTTATTAAATACAACAACAGCAAAAAATACTCAAGGAAGTTGATTCTTTTCAGACTTCATGTGTTCAAGAACCAGTGGATTTTACCAAATAAATAAATAAAAATCTCCAGAGAACCTATTCCCCTTGATTGAGTGTTGTTATTTCATTTTTCTGCAGTTTATTGCTCCTTAGTGAGTCATAATATCTGGTCTCTTGTGCAGACAATTTGTCAAGCCATGAAATTGTATTGTAACATTTGCATCTGGTTTGACAATCTGTCTTTATACATTGAACACACAATTGCTATTTTTCAGATAAATTGGGACAGCCTGATAAGATGACTGAGGTGTTTCAGTTCACCAGTGCAATACAGTACCATTGTACTCTTCATAGTGCAATGTAAATACAATTTATCAGATCGCTGAGAAAGACTACAGGGGCATCACCATTGTTGTGAAAGTAGCTCTTATGCAGGGGTAAAAAGCAAGGTGCCAACTTCCAACTACCTCTGCTAACATCATCCCATGGAAAAATTCTGTTTTCAGATAAATGAAATATTTCATTTGAATTTATCCTATAATGTAGATATTAGCATAACTTATTTAATAACACTATAAACAAATGCTATATTATTCAATATTCATTTACTATTTTCCCCTTCCAGGGAAGATAGACTAGTAGAAAAATGAAAAGCTTGGAAATCTAATGTATTTATATTCAATACTAATTTTATCGAATTCAAGGACCCTCATGGAAAACATAAGCACACTAGCACCTGCTTTGTAAGGTTGTGTTAATTATTCAGTATTTCAGTGTAATAATTCTGGGCACAAAGAAGAAAAACAATAAAAAGTAACTGATTTAATATATCTTGGGTGAAAAAGTTAGGGATGAGAGTAGAGGATGGGGACCTATAAAAATATATGATATTATATGGAATTTATGATTTTATTTTTTTAAATTTTTTTTCAACGTTTATTTATTTTGGGGACAGAGAGAGACAGAGCATGAACGGGGAAGGGGCAGAGAGAGAGGGAGACACAGAATGGGAAGCAGGCTCCAGGCTCTGAGCCATCAGCCCAGAGCCCGACGCGGGGCTCGAACTCACGGACCGCGAGATCGTGACCTGGCTGAAGTCGGACGCTTAACCGACTGCGCCACCCAGGCGCCCCTGGAATTTATGATTTTAGATATTTCCTAAAGTTCACTTAATCATTACATGTGATTATCTGCTTATTTTTAAAATAAGTGATATAGTTTTTCATCTGGATTTGATAATATCTTTTATAAAAATACTGCCTTTTAAAAATCTTCTGTAATATGTAGGATATTAATAGTAGGTATTCAAAAATAGTGGAAAATTTGATTTTTTTATTCGTTTTTGAAATAAAATACATTGTCTTTGATTTAGAATGTAGAGCCAACCATTATAGTTGTCTGAAATTATCAAGTTGAAAATAGAGTTAAGTTTGATTAATGAATAACCATTGTTAATATTAACATAGTAAATATTTGAATAGGAGTAATTTTTGAACATGTCACATGGAATTCAAACAGTAATTTTATCATACATATTGAAAAGAAAGATCTCTGAACTATGAGTCTGGAAACTTGACTCCATGTCTGGAACAGGGCAAGGTTGTGTTTCTAAACTATAGTTATCTTTAAAACAAACATTGGCGATAACAAATTTCACAGAGAATTTTGAGGAGTTAAACTATGAGAAAGCAGGTTGTAAAATGTGAAAGAGCCCACTTTTCTTCTTTGCTTTTTAGAGGAATCTATATTCACATTCATGAATATTCTCAAATCTCTCTGAATTATAGGATCAATGTGATAGGAAAATCAAGGTATTTGTGGAATAATGAACTCCCATGCACTTCTATAATATTTGCACACCTCTCATGTTACTTACTCCCCCAAAATATAATTGCCTATATTTTGTGTGCTCACCAGACATTGAAGACTGATATTCTTTGAAGATAGATATTTTCCATAAATCTTTTCTGGTTTTGTTTTTGTTCGTTAAATCCTGTACTTAGCAGGATTCAGCAAAGTTTTATACATTGTAGGCATTGAATTATCATTTGTTGAATCTGTAAATATATTGTTTAAAATAATGTATTTGTCAATTCAATAGTACTTAATACAGTTCATTTTAAGAGTCGTGTAGTGTTCTTAGCTTTACAAATATTAACTCATTGAATTCTCCCTTTATGTGCTATTATTATCTTCAGGTTACAACTGTTAAAACTAGGGCACACAAAGATAAAGTAACTTACCCAAGATGACCCTTTTAAAAAGAAATAAATTATACTTTCTTTTCAGTTACTTTCATTACTAAATGTTGAACCTGACACACTAGGCAGTCATTTTTTTAACCTCATATTCTTTGTATAGATAGACATTTACAACCTAAAAAATATGGATGCCATAATAAACCAATAATGGGAAAGATGATTAGCATTTGCAAATCAGAATAAACAGAACTAAAGTAACAAAATTTGTCACTGTTGATTATCACAATTAATCAGTGCCTCTTCGTCTGTGCATACATTTCTCCTCAAATGAACCAAGAAGGAAAGAAAACTTTTTAATGTTTTTGTCCTACTAAGTGTACTTAACCTTACTAGCTACTTGTTAACACTTTTTTTGTTAGCTTCTTTCTTTTTTTCATTTCTTTGGAAAATAACTTTTATTAAGATCATATCAATAAAGTTAGGATTACACATTTTGTCAAAGAAGAAAGAGTAACATACAGATTTAGAGAGAGAATATAAGATGGTGAAATAAAGCAAGGGGATTTCCCCCCAATGTCGCCAGTTAAAACATCACATACTTTAAGAGATATCATAATATAACACATCACAAGATTATTAAAAGAATTTACATACTTAGATACTCTTTTAAAAATTTAGTTACTGAATGATTTTTACTTTTTTACAGAAGTCAGCTTAGTATTTTCTCTGTAATTTGGACCAGAAATAACATCTTGTTAATAGTCCTGCCTGGATCTGAAAGGGATAATGAAGGGCCTACAAGGAAGAGACGTATAAAGGTGAATACAGTAAAAGGAAGATATGTATAAAGATGATTATGGTAAAAGGATGGGTTTTAGGGGTGCTTGGGTGGCTCAGTCGGTTCAGTGTCTGACTTCAGTTCAGGTCATTATGTCACAGCTTGTGAGTTAGAGCCCTGCATTGGGCTCTGTGCTGTCAGCTCAGAGTCTGAAGCCTGCTTTGGAGTCTGTGTCTCCCTCTCTCTCTCTGCCCACTCGCATTCTGTCTCTCTCAAAAATAAATAAACATAAAAGAAATTTTTTTAAAAAAGGATGAGTTTATAATAGTAAATGGATATAGGAGTCTTCCTATCACTGAAATTTTTATGTGACTAGTATGAATGATGTAGGTGGATTCAGGCATTATAGGTGTAATGGGACCCAGTGATCTTTCAAATTTCTTCTGGTCTAGAGAAACTGTTCCAAATATTATTATTTAATTTAATAATGATTATTATTAAAGTCAAAGTATTTTATAGTTATTTGGTTTAAATATGTTATACTAAGCTTAAGACAAGACATAACATAGCTTGGTCAATTACATGATTAATGTTTTTATTTTTATCTTTTTCTAACAAAAGTAAGGTAGAAGAAAAGATTTTTAAAGTGTGCTGTATTTGTCGTTTTGGTGACTTTTTTTTTTTTTTCTGAGAGAGAGAGAGAGATTGAGTGAGCATGAGCAGGTGAGGGGCAGAGGGAGAGAGAGAATCTTAAGCAGGCTCCGTGCCCAGTGCCAAGACTGATGCAGGGCTTGATCTCCTGACCATGAGATCATGACCTGAACTGAAATCTAGAGTGACACTTAAACAACTGAGCCATCTAGGTGCCCCAAAGTGTGTTGTGTTTTTATATCAATTCTTTTTATTTATATTTTCTATGTGTTTCATTAGTCCATACCAGTTATAATTTCACTGGAAGGAGTTTTTGCATTCATTTGGTTTCATTTTTAATCTGTATGAGATGATTGAAAATTCATGTTGCACTTCACTTTTGGGTTTTCTGCACAATTAGGATGGTGGCCAGTTTTTATCTACATGCCCTAAAAAATTCTTTGTTGTACTTTTTACTAGTAGTTCACTACTCTTTATTAAACTGAATGTAGTTGTAATCCTTTTTAAGTGAGATGTCAAGAAATTAGCAAAGTTCTAAAGTGTCAAGCATTGGCATCTTAAGTTTAAAGAAACAGCCACACCATATAGTAGAAAATAAACTAAAATACACAAAATGGGATCATGACCCCATCTCTTTCATAACCTAAATGTCTTACCTTAAGTAAATAAAGTGATTCCTGTGTTCCTATCTCCTTTTTAAAATGAACATTTTTTGAGGTCCCATAATCTCTGCAGTCTAAGTTACCATTTTCACATTTCTTTGTGCTATGTAACTCCAAAAGTTTGATAAAATAAGCAATAAAAACTAAATATCAGTGAATTTATAATAATTTCAATGTTAAACATTTTTGTCATTTAGAAACCAGTCTATTATGTTTACATTAAACTATAAACTCTAGTGTCTTCTAAGCTAAATTCTGTCACTTTCTAGATGGAAATTTAAACATTTTTCCTGTTTTAGTAAAACATCAATGTATATTCAAATTTTCTTTTTTTTTTTTTTGCATCATAACCTGATTGACTGAATAATGTCAAGGACTAAGTTAAGAGTATAAATGCCAAAAATCAATATTAGACTAGTGAGATTCACAGAATTATATTTTTATACACTTTTTGTCCTAAGTGCATTATTTCTATGTCATTATAAATAACTATGAAAATAATCTCATGCTTGATCACCCACTCATAATGGGATAATATAGGAAAGCTAGAGAAGTAATCTCTTTTTTCTTCCTATTTTTCCATTTGAAATTCACATATTTCACGAGAAATATACTCATCATTAAAAAAACAACTTAAAATTACTGTATCACATTGAATTGAGCACACATGCTTTATCATTTAATTGGAATAAGAACAAATTAGAAAGCATTTTTAAAATGAATGAAAGTTTACTTTCAGAACATTAATAATGTCAGAGAATATGATGGGAAGCAGCTGGCTGATATTAAAGACAGAAATTTTGTGATTTTTGATTTAACATAGTTTCCATATCTTTCACATCATTAATTATTGGGGCAGTTTAAATTTTTTTTTTTTTTTTTTTTGCATGGTGAATGGCTACCCTTTAAATTTAAAACTAAATACTTGATTCAGTTTCATAGTTATAAGATTAATATGCCACAAAGAAATATTTTTCTCTTTATCTTAGAAAAAATAACACCAACATGAAATGACTTGTTAAATCTACTGTGGTATTATCCTAACTATTGATCACATTTTTTCCTATACCAATAGTTGACCTGGAGGGAAAATAAATTATTAGAAGCTACAAAAAGCCCTGAAAGAAATTGTAAACAATTTTATTTCACCCATCACCATGATGGGATTGGGAATGTTATAACAATATTACAATATCTTTTATAGTTTTTATCTTCTTAACAAGACTGACATGTTAAGCCTAAGGTTGTCCTTTGATGACCCAGAGGCCCTGGAAAGTAATCTGTAACTACATTTTGGTGTACCATACGAACTGAACTGAGAACAAAATGGAAGTTTAAAAGCATGTTAAATGAATTTTCAGGTGATATTGAACACACTGCTTTCTAACTTTGTCTTCAGGACAAAGTAACTCATTGTTTCAATTTAAATAAAGGTTCAGAGATTTTACTGGGTTTGTTAAATTTATAGATGTTAAACATTGATCATTTCTCCTGTCCCCCCAAAAAATCACTAAAAATTTCAATTAAAATTTCATATTAAGGCCCCACAATTCTAGATCAATAATAATAAAAATAAATTTATAAATTATTAAAAATGTCAAAATATGAAAATTTACATAAATTTATAAAAAGTAAATTTATGAATGGTACTCTTCTTTATGTTACAAATAAATATTTCTATTTATGTGCAGCATTGTTACCTTATAGTAATAGCACACTTTTTCAAAAACAGTATCAAAATGAACCAATGAGATATATGTTACTCTGAAACCAGGAATTTATTAAGTGTAAATATTACTTCTGAGCCATTGAATTGACAGACCGATAACAAATGTACACTATTCATGTGAAATCAAGTAACCAGGCTTACGTTTGGTAGATCAAAAATTTGTGGAATAAGTTATGGTTTTGCTGTCTTTAAAATAAGAGCTCATGTAAACCATAAGTAAAAAGGGAACACGCATGTGCTGTTTATATGTGCTGTTTTCTGCACTGCTCACACCCTTGCTCTAAAGGAGATTTGTTGGTAAGTTGCAAGATTGGCACTTCATGCCAGAATCCATCAACATTTTAATTATGTGTTCAATGACATCTGAAACCCTTTTTAAAAAGCATGGGGAGGGGCGCCTGGGTGGTGCAGTCGGTTAAGCGTCCGACTTCAGCCAGGTCAGGATCTCGCGGTCCGTGAGTTCAAGCCCCGCGTCGGGCTCTGGGCTGATGGCTCAGAGCCTGGAGCCTGTTTCCGATTCTGTGTCTCCCTCTCTTTCTGCCCCTCCCCCGTTCATACTCTGTCTCTGTCTGTCCCAAAAATAAAAAATAAAAACGTTGAAAAAAAAATTTAAAAAAGCATGGGGAAGTACTGCAATTTGTGTAGAAAACACTACGGTGTTTCCTCAAAAAAGTAAATATAGAACAACCATATGAATCGGCAATTTCACTTGTGTATGTATACCCAAAATAATTGAAAAAAAGGACTCCAACAGGTATTTGTACATCATGTTCACAGCAGCATTATTTACAATAGCCATAGGTATTGAAGTTGTATTTACAACAACTTCAATAGGTTGAAGCAACCCGGGTGTCTGTTGACAGATTAACAGATAAACAAAATGTGATATATACATACAGTGGAATATTATCCTTAAAAGGAAGGAAATACTGACACATGGTATAACATGGGTGGGCCTTAAAGTCATTATGTTAAATGATATAAGCCAGTCACCAAAGTACAAATGCTATATGGTTTTACTTATATAAGGTGCTTTGAATAGTCAGATTCACCGAGGCAGAGAGTAGAAAGGTGGTCTTTAGGGGCTGAGGAAGGCAGAATGGGGAATTATTTAATGGATGTGCAGTTTCAGTTTGGGAAGATGGAAGTTCTGGAGATGTTGGTGTATAACAGGTCCCAAATGTCATCTATCAAAGATTAGTGCCACATTGATAGCGTTCACTAAATCAGTGGTTAAACACACAGATTCTAAGAGCCTTTCCTAGGAGATTTATATAAACATATTTTACATATATATATGTATATATGTAAAAGAATACTCTCTTATAACATATATTTGCTTGCTAAATATTTATGACAATTTTTAAAAATTATTTCCCAAAAATTATATTTAGTAATCCTATTAAGGAACTAATCTCAAAATATTATAATAAAGGTGTCACTCTATAAAATCTGGCTTAACATTGGAAAATCAGCTTTTTTTTAAAAAAAATGCGAGCTATGTGCAAATAGATTCACTATTTAAACACAATCACTCACTACAGTATTCAAATTTAAGAGATTAAAACCTTATATGATAACAAAGAATCACCTCAGTTGCAACTCAATTTGCCTTTCAAGTTAGAACTCACACATTCATACCATCAATGTCCCAACTTTTATAATACCATCTCCTGACAGTGTTGTTTTTTTTGTTTTTTGTTTTTTTTTTTTTTAGAGAAGGGGATTTCATTTTTTTTCAATATATGAAATTTATTGTCAAATTGGTTTCCATACAACACCCAGTGCTCATCCCAAAATGTGCCCTCCTCGATACCAATCACCCACCCTCCCCTCCCTCCCACCCCCCATCAACCCTCAGTTCTCAGTTTTTAAGAGTCTCTTATGCATTGGCTCTCTCCCACTCTAACCTCTTTTTTTTTTTCCTTCCCCTCCCCCATGGGTTTCTGTTAAGTTTCTCGGGATACACATAAGAGTGAAAATATATGGTATCTGTGTTTCTCTGTATGGCTTATTTCACTTAGCATCACACTCTCGAGTTCCATCCACATTGCTACAATGGGCCATATTTCATTCTTTCTCATTGCTACGTAGTACTCCGTTGTGTATATAAACCACAATTTCTTTATCCATTCATCAGTTGATGGACATTTCGGTTCTTTCCATAAATTGGCTATTGTTGAGAGTGCTGCTATAAACATTGGGGTACAAGTGCCCCTATGCATCAGTATCCTGTATCCCTTGGGTAAATTCCTAGCAGTGCTATTGCTGGGCCATAGGGTAGGTCTATTTTTAATTTTTTGAGGAACCTCCACACTGTTTTCCAGAGTGGCTGCACCAATTTGCATTCCCACCAACAGTGCCAGAGGGTTCCCATTTCTCCACATCCTCTCCAGCATCTATAGTCTCCTGATTTGTTCATTTTGGCCACTCTGACTGGCGTGAGGTGATATCTGAGTGTGGTTTTGATTTGTATTTCCCTGATGAGGAGCAGCGCTGAGCATCTTTTCATGTGCCTGTTGGCCATCCGGATGTCTTCTTTAGAGAAGTGTCTATTCATGTTTTCTGCCCATTTCTTCACTGGATTATTTGTTTTTCGGGTGTGGAGTTTGGTGAGCTCTTTATAGATTTTGGATACTAGCCCTTTGTCTGATATGTCATTTGCAAATATCTTTTCCCATTCCGTTGATTGCCTTTTAATTTTGTTGATTGTTTTCTTTGCTGTGCAGAAGCTTTTTATCTTCATGAGGTCCCAATAGTTTATTTTTTGCTTTTAATTCCCTTGCCTTTGGGGATGTGTCGAGTAAGAGATTGCTACAGCTGAGGTCAGAGAGGTCTTTTCCTGCTTTCTCCTCTAGGGTTTTGATGGTTTCCTGTCTCACATTCAGGTCCTTGATCCATTTTGAGTTTATTTTTGTGAATGGTGTGAGAAAGTGGTCTAGTTTCAATCTTCTGCATGTTGCTGTCCAGTTCTCCCAGCACCATTTGTTAAAGAGACTGTCTTTTTTCCATTGGGTATTCTTTCCTGCTTTGTGAAAGATTAGTTGGCCATACGTTTGTGGGTCTAGCTCTGGGGTTTCTATTCTATTCCATTGGTCTCTGTGTCTGTTTTTGTGCCAATACCATGCTGTCTTGATGATGACAGCTTTGTAGTAGAGGCTAAAGTCTGGGATTGTGATGCCTCCTGCTTTGGTCTTCTTCTTCAATATTACTTAGGCTATTTGGAGCCTTTTGTGGCTCCATATGAATTTTAGGATTGCTTGTTTTAGCTTTGAGAAGGATGCTGGTGCAATTTTGATTGGGATTGCATTGAATGTGTAGATAGCTTTGGGTAGTATTTATATTTTGACAATATTTATTCTTCCAATCCATGAGCACGTAATGTTTTTCCATTTCTTTATATTTTCTTCAATTTCCTTCCTGAGCTTCTGTAGTTTTCTGCATACAGATCCTTTACATCTTTGGTTAGATTTATTCCTAGGTATTTTATGGTTCTTGGTGCAATTGTGAATGGGATCAGTTTCCTTATTTGTCTTTCTGTTGCTTCATTGTGAGTGTATAAGAATGCAACTGATTTCTGCACATTGATTTTGTATCCTGCAACTTTGCTAAATTCATGTATCAATTCTAGCGGGCTTTTGGTGGAGTCTATCGGATTTTCCATGTATAATATCATGTCATCTGCAAAAAGTGAAAGCTTAACTTCATCTTTGCCAATTTTGATGCCTTTGATTTCCTTTTGTTGTCTGATTGCTGATGCTAGAACTTCCAACACTATGTTAAACAACAGTGAGAGTTGTTTAAACAATGGTGAGAGTGGACATCCCTATCACGTTCATGATCTCAGGGAAAAAGCTCTCAGTTTTTCCCCATTGAGGATGATATTAGCTGTGGGCTTTTCATAAGTGGCTTTTATGATCTTTAAGTATGTTCCTTCTGTCCCGACTTTCTCGAGGGTTTTTATTAAGAAAGGTTGCTGAATGTTGTCAAATGCCTTTTCTGCATCGATTGATAGGATCATATGGTTCTTATCTTTTCTTTTATTAACGTGATGTATCACGTTGATTGATTTGAGAATATTGAACCAGCCCTGCATCCCAGGAATGAATTCCACTTGATCACGGTGAATAATTCTTTTTATATGCTGTTGAATTCAATTTACTAGTATGTTATTGAGAATTTTTGCATCCATATTCATCAGGGATATTGGCCTGTAGTTCTCTTTTTTTACTGGGTCTCTGTCTGGTTTAGGAATCAAAGTAATACTGGCTTCATAGAATGAGTCTGGAAGTTTTCCTTCCCTTTCTATTTCTTGGAATAGCTTGAGAAGGATAGATATTATCTCTGCTTTAAACGTCTGGTAGAACTCCCCTGGGAAGCCATCTGGTCGTGGACTCGTATTTGTTGGGAGATTTTTGATAACTGATTCAATTTCTTCGCTGGTTATGGGTCTGTTCAAGGTTTCTATTTTCTCCTGATTGAGTTTTGGAAGCGTGTGGGTGTTTAGGAACGTGTCCATTTCTTCCAGGTTGTCCAATTTGTTGGCATATAGTTTTTCATAGTATTCCCTGATAATTGCTTGTATTTCTGAGGGATTGGTTGTAATAATTCCATTTTCATTCATGATTTTATCTACTTGGGTCCTCTCCCTTTTCTTTTGGAGAAGCCTGGCCAGAGGTTTATCAATTTTGTTATTTTTTCAAAAAACCAACTCTTGGTTTCATTGATCTGCTCTACAGTTTTTTTAGATTCTATATTGTTTATTTCTGCTCCGATCTTTATTATTTCTCTTTTTCTGCTGGGTTTAGGATGACTTTGCTGTTCTGCTTCTATTTCCTTTAGGTGTGCTGTTAGATTTTGTATTTGGGATTTTTCTTGTTTTTTGAGATAGGCCTGGATTGCAATGTATTTTCCTCTCAGGACTGCCTTCGCTGCATCCCAAAGCGTTTGGATTGTTGTATTTTCATTTTCATTTGTTTCCATATATTTTAAATTTCTTCTCTAGTTGCCTGGTTGACCCACTCATTCGTTAGTAGGGTGTTCTTTAACCTCCATGCTTTTGGAGGTTTTCCAGACTTTTTCCTGTGGTTGATTTCAAGCTTCATAGCATTGTGGTCTGAAAGTGTGCATGGTATGATCTCAATTCTTGTATACTTATGAAGTGCTGTTTTGTGACCCAGTATTTGATCTATCTTGGAAAATGCTCCTTGTGCACTTGAGAAGAAAGCATATTCTGTTGCTTTGGGATGCAGAGTTTTAAATATATCTGTCAAGTCCATCTGATCCAATGTGTCATTCAGGGCCCTTGTTTCTGTATTGACCGTGTGTCTAGATGATCTATCCATTTCTGTAAGTGGAGTGTTAAAGTCCCCTGCAATTACCACATTCTTATCAATAAGATTGCTTATGTTTGTGAGTAATTGTTTTATATATTTGGGGGCTCCCGTATTCGGCGCATAGGCATTTATAATTATTAGCTCTTCCTGATGGATAGACCCTGTAATTATTATATAATGCCCTTCTTCATCTCTTGTTACAGCCTTTAATTTAAAGTCTAGTTTGTCTTATATCAGTATGGCTACTCCAGGTTTCTTTTGACTTCCAGTAGCATGATAAATAGTTCTCCATCCCCTCACTTTCAATCTGAAGGTGTCCTCAGGTCTAAAATGATTCTCTTGTAGGCAGCAAATAGATGGGTCTTTTTTTTTTTTATCCATTCTGATACCCTGTGTCTTTTTGTTGGCACATTTAGTCCATTTACGTTCGGTGTTATAGAAAGATATGGGTTTAGAGTCATTGTGATGTCTGTAGGTTTCATGCTTGTAGCGATGTCTCTGGTACTTTGTCTCACAGGATCCCCCTTAGAATCTCTTGTAGGGCTGGTTTAGTGGTGAGGAATTGCTTCAGTTTTTGTTTGTTTGGGAAGACCTTTATCTCTCCTTCTATTCTGAAAGACAGACTTGCCGGATAAAGGATTCTTGGCTGCATATTTTTTCTGTTTATCACATTGAAGATTTCCTGTCATTCCTTTCTGACCTGCCAAGTTTCAGTAGAGAGATCCGTCACTAGTCTTATTTGTCTCCCTTTTTATGTTAGAGCATGTTTATCCCTAGCTGCTTTCAGAATTTTCTCTTTATCCTTGTATTTTTCCAGTTTCACTATGATATGTCGTGCAGAAGATCAATTCAAGTTACTTCTGAAGGGCGTTTTCTGCGCCCTTGGATTTTAGTGCCTTTTTCCTTCCCCAGATCTGGGAAGTTCTCAGCTATTATTTCTTCAAGTACACCTTCAGCACCTTTCCCTCTCTCTTCCTCCTCTGGAATACCAATTATGCATAGATTATTTATCTTTACTGCATCACTTAGTTCTCTAATTTTCCCCTCATACTCCTGGATTTTTTTATCTCTCTTTTTCTCAGCTTCCTCTTTTTCCATAATTTTATCTTCTAGTTCACCTATTCTCTCCTCTGCCTCTTCAATCTGAGCTGTGGTTGTCTCCATTTTATTTTGCAGCTCATTTATAGCATTTTTTAGCTCCTCCTCGCTCTTCCTTAGTCCCTTGATCTCTGTAGCAAGAGATTCTCTGCTGTCCTCTATACTGTTTCTAAGCCCAGCAATTAATTTTATTACTATCATTCTAAATTCACTTTCTGTTATATTGTTTAAATCCTTTTTGATCAGTTCGTTAGCTGTTGTTATTTCCTGGAGGTTCTTTTGAGGGGAATTCTTCCATTTCGTCACTTTGGATAGTCTCTGGAGTGGTGCGGAACTTCAGGGCACTTCCCCTGTGCTGTCTTGAATAACTTGCGTTTGTGGGCGGGGCCGCAGTCAGACTTGATGTCTGCCCCCAGCCCACAGCTGGTGCCACAGTCAGACTGGTGTCTACCGTCTCATCCCCGCTCCTAGGGGCAGGATTCACTGTGGGGTGGCGTGGCCCGTCTGGGCTACTTGCACATTGCCAGGCTTGTGGTGCTGGGGATCTGGCATATTAGCTGGGGTGGATCAGCAAGGTGCACAGGGGCGGGAGGGGTAGGCTCAGCTCGCCTATCCTTTGGTGATCTGCTTCAGGAGGGGCCCTGTGGCAGTGGGAAGGAGTCAGACCCGCCACCGGAGAGATGGATCGGATGGATCCACAGAAGCACAGCATTGGGTGTTTGCAAGGTGCAAGCAAGTTCCCTGTTCCCTGGCAGGAACTGGTTCCCTTTGGGATTTTGGCGGGGGGATGGGCGAGGGAGATGGTGCTGGTGAGCGCCTTTGTTCCCCGCCAAGCTGAGCTCTGTCCTTCAGGGCTCAACAATTCTCCCTCCCGTTGTCCTCTAGCCCTCCCGGTCTCTGAGCAGAGCTGTTAGCTTATAACCTTCCAGATGTCAAGTCCCACTTGCTGTCAAAACACACTCCGTCCGGCCCCTCCGCTTTTGCAAGCCAGACTCGGGGGCTTTGCTTTGCTCCGGGCTGCCCCTCAGCCCCAGCTCCCTCCTGCCAGTCCGTGTAGTGCTCACCGCCTCCCCGCCCTTCCTACCCTCTTCTGTGGGCCTCTCTTCTGTGCTTGGCTCCAAAGAATCCATTCTGCTAGTCTTCTGGTGGTTTTCTGGGTTATTTAGGCAGGTGTAGTTGGATCTAAGTGATCAGCAGGACACAGTGATCCCAGCATCCTCCTACACCACCATCTTCCCCTCCATGACAACAATTTTTAATATAGTAGAAGCAAGGACCCTTTCTCTTACCCACCATTGCATTTGATGGTCTTAAGGATAGTACCAAATTTGGATTCTGAGCCCTGATAATAAATGTTAACATGAAATAAATGGTTGAAACAATGAATATTCATCTAGTGTTATATAGGTTGTAGTAGAGATATCAACACATTCTCTGTCCCTGAATCACCATTTGTGAGGAAATTTAAGATTAATGGTCAGACTACATGATCATTTAAGCCCTCTGTAGTCCAAGAGCTATATATAAAGCTGCACTATCTAAATATAATATGTAAGAAATAGTCTTCTAAATGTGAGACCTATAAACATAGAGACAAAAATTTTATAAGAAATAGCGAGAAAAGGTTTAAGTGGCTGAAAACAGAAGCAACATGAAAATGATTTGCTAACCTTTTATTTTACATTTAGGTTGTAATTACAACTTCTGAGAAGGTGATGAATTTTGAATAAAATAGAATGATACCTCTCAAGATATGACATCACTTACTTCAATTGGATATAATTATGTTAAGAGTATCAAGAATACACCAAGATTTTACTGACCTTCCCAAAGACTGTTAAAATTTTCAATTAATGTAAAAATCATCATTCAAGCACATTGTATTGAAAATGGGGACAGGAAGGGAAAAGAGTATTTGAGAGAGGATTAATCTTATAAGTAGTTCACTTGTGAATATTTTATTGTATGGCAGATTTTACTTTTCTATACAGAATCATAAATATGAGGACTTGGAGAATAAATACTAGGATAATGAGAATGCCGTGTACTTTATTGAGTTCTGTGATTAATAATTAATGATGTGGGTAGATAATTTTCCAAATCCATGATTAAGTTTAATATGATAACTAAAACCATTTTTCAACTTTTATTTCTTTAAAAGAACTACTTTCTTGATTCATGTTTCAGTATATTATACAGGGTCATTAACACCAGTGTACTGAGGAAAGATGAAGAGAAAATATTTCCACATGGGGATGGAATATGATCTCAGGTATTAAAAATGAATTTCAGTATCTTATATTTCAATATTATAAGTGAAAATCCTCTTATTCTGACCTACAAGTGAGAGAGAACCAGTATGCTATTTCAAGATTTATACTTTTTAAGATATATTTAGGAAATACACAGGGCAGTGATAAAGAGCTCAGTCTTGGGGTCAACATCCTTGTGATACCAATTGAGATTTTGCTAATCTCAGGCAAAGTGAGAAATTGTGAATTTGGACTTTGCTTCTAAATTATTGTTTTGTATCTTGAAAATTTGGTGACCTTGAGCAAGCTACATAACCTCTGAATCTTACCTGCTTTTCTCAAATAACAATTAAAAAAAATCTGCCATTTAGTCAACTCTCTATACCTTAAAACTCATGGCCCCAACTCCACCATACTTTTAGAACAGTTCTTGTCATGGACAAGAAATAGGTCTCTGGGTTAGATAGCCATTGATTCAAAATAATATTATTTTCCAGCTCTTAGTACATCATGTTGCTGCCTGTATACCTTACCTTGATTTCTGTCCCTGGTTCTCTTGTCTGGGCACCTGATTTCTGTAGATTCTTATTCTGATTTGACATTTTTTTCAAATGCTTTCATAATTTTTTGTTCCTGTTGTTAATCTGGTTTCAACATTACCCTGCTTGCAAGTTTTCTAAATATTGAAATGATTTGATTCTTCTGTATTCTCACAATCTTGGTCTGATTGTAATCTGAAGTAACTATTTTTATGAACACTATTGTAGCATACAACTTCCTACTTCAATTTTGGATAATTGGATTCTACATTGGGAAAGTCACTTATTTTTGACCCTTTGTCACCTCTTGTTGAAATGCTTAATATTCAGTAATCTAACCAAAGATTGTATAATTTAAAAATTGTAAGGGACAATTCAAAGGTTTATTATTATTATGAATTTGATTTGGACTAACATGGCCACAGTTGATGCTGATCTCCTAAACTGGTTAGCATATTAAGACTTGCTACTTTTGCCTACTAACTTTAGAAGTGGACATTTATCAATCTACTGGTAGCTGATTGACACCTACTTTATTTCATTCTTATGGGCAACCAAATGCCTGACCTAACAGATGGTAATTTATTTCATGCCAGCAAATATATAAGTCATTTCCACCAATAAATAATACCCTATTATAGAATTAATTATATTTGAGCTAAAGGATGCCCACTAATTTTTACATGGGTACTTTAAAAACTAAGCAGAAATAAAATGTAATTATAATAACACAAATGAATAATGATTTATAGCTTGTACCATTATATCCTTTATTTAAAAAAAATTTGTTTATTCATTTTTGACAGACAGAGACAGAGTGTGAGCAGGGAGGGCTGGAGGGAGAGGGAGACACAGAATCCAAAATAGGATCCAGGCTCTGAGCTGTTAGAACAGAGCCCGTAGTGGGGCTCAAACCACGAACTGTGAGATTGTGACCTCAGCTGAAGTCAGATGCTTAACCAACTGTGCCACCCAGGTGACCCTATATAATTTATCTTTAATGATAATGCTAAATAAAAGGGAGAGATCATCATTGTACAGATGTAGAGGTTGAGGATCCAAGACATTAAGTAAAAGAAGGGCTCACAGTTACACAATTTAGGTTTCTAGATTATAAATAGATATTTCTATAGTTATCAGGTCCCTGCAGCAGTGAAATAGAATGGGGGGAGGAACAATTTAAACTTCTTTTTTACTGCTTAAAGACAGTCTGACATTAAAGTTAATTAAGATCAATTTGTGTTTTTATTTTCCCCAGGAAAGGGGTTCATTCAAACAATATATTTTCTAAAAATGTTTTAATGTGGTTATCTGTTCAGAGTTTAAAAATAAACAGAAACCTTTCAAAGATTAAATGGGACCTACTTCATGATGTAAGTTTAACAATATTGCTGGAACATAATTTAGTTAACATAGGTCCAGAGTGACTCAATCAAAGCATGATAGATTCCACTTGAAGACACAACAATTAAAGAAGCTTTATAGAATGGCCTTAGTTTCTATGGTGACAGTTATAGAGCTGTTGAGGGATAGCTTTAAAAGCATCAAATAATCATTATATTTTTTTCAGAAAATGATCTCTGACAGATTTATTAAAAAGTAGAAAATAGAAAAGTCATACTAGAAATTATTTTACTCAGTATTTGTATTGAGTTGGAACTTAAGTCAAATACATTCCATATGGAGCACTGGCCCACAGATTCAAATGGTATTGAAAGCAATAAATTTATCATACTTCCTATTTTACTATTTATAAAAGGAGAACAGATTGTATTTCTTGGAACTGATTTGTACTCATAAACTGAGGTGTGACTAGTTTTCATTTTTCCGAATTTTTATGTGATCCTCTGGTTAACCTTTGATTGAATGTACTGGTCATTTAGTCAAGCACCACTAAGTTTAATCAACTGTGATTAAGTCAACCAATATTTTCCTTGAAATAGATGGAAACTACAGAAATCCTGAAGAAAATGAAAGTCATCAAGTACCCAGAATGGAAAAAAAGACCAATATGAATCATTATTTATTTATTATGATCCTTAAGGCAATAATATTGAAATGCTAAAAGTAAAAGTAACTTTGCAAAGTTATTTTTTTTACTAAATGAAAAATGTTCAACGACACCAGTAAGTCCTTATTCTGCATGGTACCATATTAACTGAAACCCAACATATATTGGAACCCTGCCCTGGCTTTGATCAAGTTTCGGTTACCACAGAACCATGCAAAAGTGAGGCCATGATTCTGATACGTGATTTCTGTCAACATGGTGCCATGCAAAGAGAGGACTGTTTTTTTTTTTTTTTTTAATTGTGAGATAATTCCTATGTATACTATAAAGACAAGGCAAGGAAGAATCATCAATCTAGTTCGATCTATCTATCTATCTTTCAGGCACATGAAGAGTTGTTTCTCATTACATTCTTCTCATAACTAAGAATAAAAACATACTACTAATTTACTCTAGATACAAATTTTTTTTCTACTGTTGTCTTAAATAATTTTTTAAATATTTTGGAGGGGTTTTGAATAATTTTTGTGACTCTGGATTGTTTAATCATGAAAGTTACTCAATGCTTAATTAATTTAAAGTGTAGATTTTTTAAAACTTTATGGCATTCCACAACAGATTAAAAGTAATACAACCCAAACATGTGTAATGTTATATTAACTTAGAAATAGAATAAAGTCAGTGTAAAGCTAGAGAAAAATAAAATTACTGTGTTAGGTTTGCTTCACTAATGTTGCAGAACAAACAACTGCATGGTGTATCTCAGAGCTCATTAGTTTTATGATTTACTGTGGTGCTGCTTTGTTTTCTGAAATCAGCTAAAGCAGCTTAACTTGGCTTTGACCAAGGGTTAGATTCAGGTGTGGTATACCCATCTCTACATTCTGTCATCAGCAGCTACTCAGGTCATTTTCTTCTTTTGGTGGAGTGCAGTAGTACAAGAAAATGAGTTGGAATCACGAAATGTCTCTTAAAGAATGAATTGATGGGGTGGCCGGGTAGCTCAGTCTGTTAAGTGTCTGATTTCAGCTCAGGTCATGATCTCGCACTCATGGGTTTGAGCCCCGTGTTGGGCTCTGTGCTGACACCTAGATGCCTGGAGCCTGCTTCGGATTCTGTGTCTCTAGCTCTCTCTGCCCCTCCCACTCTCAAAAATAAATAAAAATTAAAAAAAGAATGAATTGAAAATTAGCATTCTGGGGTTGCCTGGGTGGCTCAGTCAGTAAGCGTCCGACTTTTGGTTTTGGCTCAGGTCATGATCTCATGGTCATGGGATCTAGCCCCACGTCAGTTTCCATGCTGAGGTAGAGTCTGCGTGGGATCCTCTCTCTCTGCCCCTCTCCTGCTCACACTTTTTCTTACTCTAAAATAAACATTAAAAAAAAAAAAAAAGAAAAGAAAATTGGCATTCTGGCACTTCTGCCCCCATTCCACTGTTTACCTACTGCATGTCTCATGGATAAGTGCAAACTCAGTGGCGTCGGAAAATATACTACATTCACGGGAAAGCTATATACAAACAGAAAAGGGGAGGAAAGAAAAAAAGGAGATAATATCTGTGAACAGTAGATGCTATCTAGTACATATACCAGCCATGAATTTTAATATACTGCTATAATTTAACTTTAAGGTGTATTTTCTTTATATTAAAAGTAAAAACAAACAGAAGCCAAAACACCACCATTTACAAAGATTTCATATAGTCAGGTTATTCACATTTTGATAAGATTTAAGAAAATACTCATAAAATCTGATATATAACATAGGTATGAAATAAAGGTAATGAAGCCTACAACCTTAATTTGAAATCAATAGCTTGATGTGATTATTCCATAAAAATTGTCTGGTCTAATATTTCAGTATAAACAGTTTCAATAAATTTTAGATGATAAAAATCCTAAATATAATCTATTCTATTAACAAAGGATTGTTTTCCACAAAACAATGATGCCATACCTCATATTCCTAAAGCTTTCATATTCACATCATGAAAAGAATTATTTATATGTGTTTTAAATATTAGTCTTATTTTGTTTTACGGATCACATGTAATGTGTCCTTTAAGATCATTAAATAAAGGCAAAAATCGAGACAAGGGTTAAAAATTAGTCATTATTTTCTCCTGAAATTTTATTTTTAAAAATTTGTTTACATGTTCCATTTCATGTAACTAATGATAAGTTTCAAGAGTCTTTTTAAAAAAAGTCATCTTTCTGCAAGTTATGAGTTAATGATTCTATAAGCACTAATTAATTTTTAGGAAATGCTTTATCAATACAGAAGTTCTGTGTTTCTGAAAATAAAGTTAGATATGAAATAACATGTTAGTGTCACATTTTAAGACCTTATTACCCTGTGTGTGACCCAGTGTCCTCCTTCCAGAACATTAATTTGATACGTGTGCTATGTGCAAAGTACGCATACGAAATGTATGTCTGCCAAATTGCCTAGTGAAAAAGCACCAATGCTAATGTTAATTTACTTTGAAATAGTTTTAGAACATAGATACATGCAGATTTGAAAAAAAAAAAGCAAACAACAAACCAAACAAGCAAGTAAACAAATCAATAAATAAATGTTTCTATCATAAAATATGAAAACATATTCTAAAGAGAATGTTATATGATATCTATAATCAGACTAATCATAGTAAATTAACAGCAAGCCTGCATTATTTCAGAGCTTTATGAATTTATAAATAAAATATGTATAATGACAATAATGGAGAAACAAAGGTAAAAACATGAAATTCTTCCTAAAAGCAAACAAACAAAAGATAAAATTATGTCAGTAGTGGAATATGATAAATAGAAAGGAATGTATGTGGGGGCACCCGGATGGTTCAGTCTTATAAGCATCTGACTCTTGACTTCTGCACAGGTCATGATTTCATGATTAGTGAGTTGGAGCCCCGCATCATGCTCTGCGCTGACTGTGCGGAGCCTGCTTGGGATTCTGTCTCTCCCTTGCTTGCTCTCTATTTCTCTCTCTCAAAATAAATAAAAATAAACTTAAAAAATAATATATGTGTAACTATGTATGATGATGGCTGTTAACTAGACTTATACTGATTGTTTCATACTATCTATAAATACCAAATCATTATGTTGTACACCTGAAACTAATACAATGTTATATGTCACTTATGGCTCAATTTAAAAAGAATATATGGAGCAATCAGGTATAGTATATAACTTTATGAAGTGTTTTCACTTAAAAAAATTTTAATAGATAAAAGTTTTTTATTCATAGAGACTAATATAAAAGAGAAAAATTAAAATTGAGGAGAATTTTATTTTTTGTACCTTTTCTGACCCTCATTAAAAGTTCAGTTTTAAAACATTTTGTTCTTAATGATGATGATAAGTGCATTTGATAGTCAAGGAAATTTCACTTGGAAAGATAAAAGATTTTGTAATAATAGAATGTTGGCTAAGTAGCTAGTTATTGAATACTAAAATTTTGGGTCTTTAAAATGACATAAAAATCCTAGATCTTGATAATTAATTATATTAATTTCTGTTGATATAAAATGAGACTTTTAATTCAGGGGTCAATGTCACATTTAGAGGATGATGTTTTAGCATGCAAATTGCTTTGACTTAAAAATAACTGCTCATTGTATCCACTCTTTCTTTTTGCTTTGGACTATTGATAAGCACCAGGTAGCCCTTTAGAGACATTTAAAAAAATTTTTTTAATGTTTATTTATTTTTGAAAGAGGGCAGGTGGAGCGGGGGAGAGAGAGAGGGAGACACAGAATCTCAAGCAGACTCTCAAGCTGTCAGCCCAGAGCCCGACATGGGGCTTGAACTCATGAGCTTTGAGATATGACCTAAGCTGAAGTGAGATGCTTAACCGACTGAGCCACCCAGGCGCCCCTAGAGATATTTTAATATTTTCTATGACAGCTGAACTACTAGTCTGTATGTTTATAAGAAGAATAGGCCAATGGAAAATGTTGCTCTAAATGACTTTAGAGGATGCAAATATTTCAGAAATATAAGATATAACTATACACCTACTTGGTATAGGTTTGTAAGCTGCAGTATATTCTTTGGGAAAGCTCCAAATGTTATTGTTGCTGTTGTTTTGTTTTGTTTTGTTTTTTAATAACCTAGTGAATGGAGAAAACACAATTAAGAATGCTTTATCTTAAGGGTGTCTGGGTGGGTCAGTCCGTTAAACACAGGACTCTTGATGTCGGCTCAGACCATGATCTCATGGTTCCTGAGATCAAGCCCCCACTGTTAGTGCAGAGCCTGCTTGGGATTCTCTCTCTCCCTCTCACTCTGTCCCCTTTTTCTCTCTCTTTCTCTCTCAAAATAAATAAACATTTAAAAATTGACATAAAAATGTTTTTTTTCTAAATATATTATTGGTCTTTTTAAATGAGATATGGGTGGCTTCAGTTATATTTTTGTCTATGTTTACAAAATAATACTTTACTAATTTACCCAAACTTAAGAAATAGGCTGGTTTAAATATGTAAAGGTTTATTTATTTTAATTCTTTTTAAGTAATCTTTACACCCAATGTAGAGGTTGAACTCATGACCCTGAGATCAAGTCTCATGCTCTACTGTCTGAGCCAGCCAGGTGCACCCCAAACTGAAGAAAAAAAATTAAATATCTTTATAGAAATAAATGTAAACATTTACCATATTTAATCAACTTTCTATTGACTGATAAAATTGCTGGTACAAGGCAGTGAAAGAACTACCTTTTTTAAATGTGTTAAAAATATTTTTAAACATTTTGAATAATCTCAGACACAAGAATTTAGCATATATTTTAAGCAGAATACTTCACAGTATATAAAATTCTAAAACAAAATAGGCTATTTAAAAAGCCAAGAATTAATAATTTTAGAGTCTTTGAAAGTCTATATTCTCTAAGTAGCATGGCACTTTACACATAGGCACTTTACACATAGGCACTTTACACAGTTACCTGGGTAACTCAGTTGGTTAAGAGACTGACTCTTGATTTCGGCTCAGGTCATGAGCTTGCAGTTCATGAGTTCAAGCCCCACATTGAGCTCTGCGCTGGTGGTGTGGAGCCAGCTGGGGATTTTCTCTGTCTCCCTTTCTGCCCCTCCCCCGCTCGCATTTTCTCTCTCTCCCCCTCTCTCAAATAAATAAACAAAAATATTTTATTGCTTTATACAATTAATTATATTCCACTTTTGTGTGAATACACTAAAATTTTATAAGTCCTAACGTTTTTAGAAGAAATATTCACATGAAATGTTTTTTTGTGCTCAGACATTGCACAGCTGTATTTAAATGACTGTTCAACATGACGTTAGTGTTGTGAAAGTATCAGTGTTGTTTTTGTTTTTTCTTTTTTTCTTTTTTCCTATGTCTTCTTTATCTTGGAACTTTGGTTGTAAGGGAAAAATTCTCATATGTGTCTTGAAATTTGGATTTATGTCTTCCAAAATTTCACAAATTTATTTTATAAATTGTGCCAATTCTCAATTCAATAAACAAAATTAAAATAATACAATTTTTATACTTCACTATGAAAGGATTTTTTGGTCTTATAATCATATTCAAATGATATTTGTCCCTATTAATGCAAATGTATTTCAGTTCATTTTGAAGGAGACCTTCCATAAACTAAAACATTCTTGTAATAGCCATGGATCTCTATGTGGATGGCTAGAAAACATTTCAAGACTCTTTTTGAAATTTTTCAAATTGGTACTGATGTCATAATTTAATAAGTGTCTGATTTTCTCTGGATTAAGATTGGCAATTTTAGCTCTGGGTATTCTGCTATATATCATGAGATTGTTAAGAGAGCTTTCTAGTTTAAAATAGGCTTCCTGGGGTGCTTGGGTGGCTCATTCGGTGAAGGGTCCAACTTTGGCTCAGGTCATGATCTTGCATTTCATTAGTTGGTGCCCCACATTGGGCTCTGTGCTGACAGCTGGGAGCCTGGAGCCTGCTTGGGATTCTGTGTCTCCCTCTCTCTCTCTGCCCCTCCCCCACTCATGTGCGTGGTGCACGTGCACTCTCAAGAATAAATAAACATTAAAAAAATTGTTTAAGGCTTGCTAAATTTGCACCTGTTCCTTCTTGTACTCATTAACTTTTAAAATTGGTATTTTTATTTACCTATTGTGAAATTGTCATTTATATCAAATGAAGTGCCCCTGACTACTATTGTCATTATCTATCTCACTTGCTTCAAGCCTTTACTTAGAAAATTTTCAATTAAATTTTTAATGAGTGAACCCACTGGTGATTGAGGGTAATTCATATGTATATATCTTTATACAGAGAGGTTGTATATATGTATATGTGTGTGTATAAAGATGATAGTATAGAGAGATATAGATGTATAGCTCCTAAATATAGAGGTAGAAAAAGGACAAAAATATAAGATGCATTCCATAGTTTTTATAGTCTAGTATAGTTGATTTAAACTGTGCAGCAGACATCCAATTCAATTATATTGAATATAATGAACAGTTTGAGACACAGAGATGGTAACTAAGGTTTGCTGAATGTTTTGTTGTTGTTTTTGTTTTGCATTAGGCACGATTATAGGCCTTTTATAAGTCTTCATGGTAATACTACAAAGGTATACGCTGTTTTCATCACCATGAAATGATGAAGTGAATTGAGATCCTCACAAAATCTAACAAAATCTCTGAGTTTCAGTTTTCTAAAATGGTGGCTAAGAGTTTCATGCAAGTGCTGGACTTTCAAATTTTTGTTGTTGTTGAGAGACTCCAATTAGTGTTTTTTAGCTTTTTTTAATCCTCTCGGTACGATCACTTTCTTTCTGTGCTTTCATAGTACTTCGATCTTATCTCTATAATAACACTTAAAACTGTCTTGTAATTCTTTTTGCATGTCTCTTTAAGAACAAAGTACTGTTATATTCAACTTCTACCCTGTCTGCCTTGCTCAGACCTAGGACATGCAATTGTTTAGTAAATGTTTATTTGAATTAGTGTAAGAGTACATAAAGCAAAGTCCTGAACTTTCTAGGGTTCTTCATGGGTGTGCAGGTTATCAGTATATAGAAAGTGATCATTTCTGAAAAAGCAGCACCAATGCAAAGCAAACCAGTGATCATTAGAAAACATCATTTATTAGAGTATTTTTCTAGTTAGTTGTTTCATGGTCAGAGGACAGCGAGTTTAGAAAATATTTCTTTTATGTCATAAAATTCCAGTGAAAGAATGTAAGTAAAATAAAAACTACTTATAGTTTTATTATTTGTGTTTTTAGGCCTTTATTAAGCTATTGTGCTTGGCTTGCATATTAACCCCCAATGTTTTTTTCTTTTCATGTGAATTAAATATTTCTCAGTATTTAAATTAGAACATTGAAAAATAACGAGCATTGTTAAATTCCCTTTATATTCTTTATTGTGTATTTCACTCACGTTGCCTCTCATTTAGGCATTAGATATTCTTTTATAGCTTGTATACCAATAATTTGATTTTGTTCCTAACAGGTAGATGGGTAGGTTTAGTTGATACACTCTCTTTTCAGTTCTCTTGTCTCCTAAATAAAATCTTTAAGTAGTTATTTCATGACTTAATGCCTATATTTTATGCACAATTTTGATATTTAACATGGAAAATTGAAGAATTAAATGAAACATGAAGGAATGTGGGTTTGTACATAGAAATAAAATCTAAGCATGAAAGGACACACTAGTTTTATTCTTACGCTGATTGCTGTTTGCTAAAACAGTAGTGATTATCTATTTCCTGTATACCAAAGCAATAAAAGCAAAATGGCATAGAACAAGGCTGAAAAAAAAAAACCCAGATATATTATAAATTGTACTGTTATTCCTTAAGTCCTTCCTTTGACCCTTGAAAATGGAAAATAAAAGAAAGAATGAAAGACATAAAGGAAAAAAGGGGCAATTAAGAATAATAGAGGGCTTTGTATTGCCCAGACATTATTTGAAGAAAAATGTTCATCTAATTTCAATCTATGATTGTTAATCTCTGAGAGCTTTAGTTTATTTTTTTTTCTGAATGCAGAATCACAACATATTTCTTTCCCCTAAAAACAGAAAAGAGAAAGAGATAAAAGATATACTTTTGTGTATGTCCATTGCCATCTTTTCTGTTAAAGTATGACTGCTCCCATACTTGGCCATTTGTTTCCAGGGCCTCTAACAGTGAAAGCCAGGAGGTAATGAAAAGGCTGTTTTAGTGATTAGTTAGGATTATCTTTGGTTGTGAAGGCTTTGCTTCCACAGAAAACCTACTTTATTTATTTATGTATTTATGTATTTATGTATGTATGTATGTATGTATGTATGTATGTATGTATGTATGTACATATGTATGTATTTATTTATTTTCAAGTTAGTTAACATACAGTGTAGTATTGGTTTCCAGAATAAAATCCAGTGATTCATCACTTATGTATGACACCCAGTGCTCATCCCAAAAAGAGCTCTCCTTAGTGCCCATCACCCATTTAGCCCATTCCTCAGCAATGCTCAGTTTTTTCTCTGTATTTAAGAGTCTCTTATGGTTTGCCTCCCTCTCTGTTTTTATCTTATTTTCCTTCCCTTCACCTACGTTCATCTGTTGTGTTTCTTGAATTCCACATATGAATGAAATCATATGATATTTGGCCTTTCTCTCACTGACTTATTTCACTTAGCATAATACCCTCCAGTTCATCTATGTTGTTGCAAATGGCAAGATTTTATTCTTTTTGATCATCGAGTAGTATTCCATTGTGCGCACGCACGCGTGTGTGTGTGTGTGTGTGTGTGTGTGTTTTGTGTATACATATACATACCACATCTTCTTTATCCACTCATCAGTCAGTGGACATTTGGGCTCTTTCCATAGTTAAAAACCTACTCATAAAATGTGCTTTCCCTTTTGTAAAACAAACATTTGACAACTCATTGAGGGAAAAAAATTATTTTATGTAGATATAAAGTAACTTTCTAACACATAAATAAAAGAACCCTGAAAATTAAAAAAATTGGATAAATGGAGTAGATAATATAATGTGTCTGTATAGAAACAAATCAGGGCTTTTATGTTAATTCATGTATAAATTTGGTTTCATTTTGTGTTTTTTAGTGTTTAATACATTTAATTAATTATTTTTTTGATTGGGTAACTAAGTAATGGATGCAAAAGAATTTTTAAAATTTAAGGAAAATTGGGTGCCTGAGTGGCTCAGTCAGTTAAGCATACAACTTTTGACTTTGGCCCAGGTCATGATCTCACAGTTCATGAGTTTGAACCCCACATCAGACTCTGTACTGACAGTGCGGAGCTTGCTTGGGATTGTCTCTCTCCCTCTCTCTCTGCCTCTTCCCTGCTTGTATGTTATCTTTCTCTCTCTCAAAATAAATAAGTAAAACTTAAAAAAAAGTTAAAGGAGATTTACTATAGTGGTGGACACTAAAATTGCCTCTCAAAAAGGCAGTCATACTGAGAAATGGAAAGAACAGCCATGAGTAGAAGAATGAAGTTATCCAGGGAGTGACTGATAATATTTAATATAGGCAGGATAAGATTTGGTCTGTGTACTATGCCTTATAGATGTATACCTTATAAATGTTATTCAACAATCTTATTTATTAAAATGAAGTTATTCCTTTTCTAGATTTCTTTTCTTTAGATCTCATACACTTCTTTTTAATCCAGATGAAACTCACTGTACTATCTTGCTCATTTTAGCTCCCTTTCCCTTACTCAGAATCATTTAGATCCTTTTTCTACACAGGGAATCTAAACTTCCTTTGCAATGTATTCTTTTTGCCTGCCCTCCTTCAAGAAAGGAGCATATGCTAAATGTTTTCTTACATCCTCGTATTGAAAATTATTTTCTGAGCTTCAGTATGTTGGAAAGACATCTAGGGGATGGTGTTTGGATATTGTTTTCAATTATTTCTTAATTGCTTCCCTGATGAATTAGTTCCACTATAATATCCGATGTAGTTGAAATAGTTTTGCGCTTTTGTTACTGATAGGTGGGTAATCTAGTTTAATTATAATTAATATTATATTTTTAAAACAGAGCTGATTTTAACATAATTAAACACTTATGCATATTGGCTATAGACATAACTTTTATCTCAACGGTTCATTGTCTTCCGTCAAATTCTGTAGCTAATTTTTAAATGTATGATTTCATGATATTTATTAAACAGTGTTATTAAAATAATATTAGCATTTTTAATGCATTTTAAGAAAGTTTTATTTTAAAATATTTTTATGGATACATGTGTATGTATATGTATGTGCGTATATATACAAATATGTGTGTACATATATATGTGTGTGTATATATGTGTTTAATAAATATAAAGTATTAAACTTCTGCTAGTAATCCCAATTGTAGATGAAATTGGACAGTTACATGGTTTCGCCATTGCATATTTGTATATATGTATGTGTATGAGTGTATGGGTGTGCATGTGTGTGAAAAGAGGTGTAATAATGATACACTTTTCTTGTAGCATAAAGCTGCTAATTGCTTCCTGTAGCATCTAAACGAAAAGTCAACCTTTACTCCATAAGTCTTTCTGGTAGATTTAGATATATAAAGGGTAAAGATTCTTCTGCTAATTAATAACATTATAGCAGAATTTAAGTCTCTACAGTATCTGGGTGGAGGGATAAACATCAAATTACAACAAGAATAATGCATTATTATATATCCTTTAAAAGTAACTACCTGAAATTTGCCCATTCACCTACCTGTCAGATATTAAAAGAGGGCTCCACTGAGTAAAAAGAGGGATTAAATTATCTTTTCCCCTAACTACTACTGCAAGCTATTATTATTATTATTATTAATATTATTATTATTATTATTATTTTAACAATGTGTAACTTGATTTGCCTCCAGCCAAATACCATCATTAACTAGAAAGAGTTAGCCTGTGATTAAAAACAATTTTAGAGATTAACATTTTTATTTTGCCTTCTTCCTGGCAACTGATTCCTTGATGATTGTACTTGATCATCATTACCACAGTTATCTCCTGATTGTTTTGTTTTGTGTTTTCATTAATCTGTCTTGTTCTATCCTAAATTGCAGCAAGATGCTGACTAGAGATGTAATGGGGGCGGTTATGATACCTGCATTAGTGATAGCCGGTGGGGTAACCTAACATTGATTGGCATACTTAAATACTTAAAGTACATGCTTTGTAGAAATAAGTATTAGTTTTATGACTATTGATATGTACACTGAGTATAAAAACAATTTTATCTTAACAATTGTCTTATCATATCAAAAAGCGTAACTAAATTTTTATGAGACATGGAGATTCAATCTGTATCTAAAGGCAATTAATGCCCTGCATCTGTAGTAACTAAGATTTTCATGGTTTATTAATTTCACAGTATGCTAGAATTCAAACATTTCTCCTTTAGATGTGCTCGTTCACATTGGAACATGATATGTGATATTGAAGAGGTTCTTAAAGGACAAATGCAGGCAAATATAAATGAAATGCAATAAATATATCCGAGGATACACAACACAATATTCCATTACCAATAATGTCATACTTTATATCTTTATGCTTATTTCATTCTCTCAGGTGATTATTGCTATTTAGCCTTCCCTGAAATGACATTGAGATCAGTAAAAACATTAAATGATCTTTAAATAAGCAAAAGGGAGGAAAGTAGGGTTTTTTTTTCTGTTTTTGTTTTGTTTTGTTTTTGGTACTTGAAGATGAATTGGTTTTAATTTATTTAAACTAAAAAACAAACCAACAAAATTCACTCATTTTCCCCATCCCCTTCCCCATCCACTACCTCTGGCTACCAGGAATCTGTTCTATGAGCTTACTCTTTGTTTGTTTATGTTTTAGACTCTGCATGTAAGTGAGATAATATGGTATCTGCCTATCTCTGTATGACATATTTCATTCACCGAATACCCTTGGAGTCCATCCATATAACCTCAATTGGCAAGATTCCACACATATGTATATATGAATTTCTTTATCCATTCATCCATCGATGGACACTTAGGCTGTTTCCATATCTTGGGTGCTGTAAATAATGTTAAATGACCATAGGGGTGCATATATCTTTTTGAGTTAGTGTTTTTGTTTTCTTTGGATAAAAACCCAGAAGTGAAATTGCTGGATTATATGGCAGCTCTATTTTCATTGTTTGAAGAACCTCGATACTATTTTCGATAGTGGCTGTACCGGTTTACATTTCCATCAGTAGTGTACAAGGGCTCCCTTTTCCCCACATCCTTGGCAACATTTGTTATTTCTTTTTTAAAGATTTTATTTTTAAGTAATCTCTATACCCAACATGGGGCTCGAACTCTCAACCCCGAGATTAAGAGTTACATGCTCTACCAACTGAGCCAGCCAGGTGTTCCTCTTGCCTTTATGACAATAGCCATTCTAACAGTTGGGAGGTAATTCTCAATTTGGTTTTGATTTACATTTCCTTGGTAATTGGTAACAGTGTGCATCTTTTCATGTGTTAGCTATCTATATGTCCTGGTGGTACTGTGTGAAAATAGACAATGAGTCATGGCCACCTAAGTAGCAGGATGCTGACCCAGACCAGCAATGATCCAGCAGACAAGGAGAATTGACAAGGGGGGTTGATGCAGAAAGGGGAAGTTGAGAGCCGCTGGGGTTGGACCAAACCCTAAAGCATTCTACCATGAAGAGGTCAAAGAGATGACAATAAAACTGCAAAGTGACTTGGGAAGGATAGCCAATGAGAAGCAAAAACAAGGGAGTTACATTCTGGAAGTGAAGCAGGAAGGTGTTTCTAGCATAAGGGAGTAATCAACTGTGTCAAATATTGCTGAAAATTATAGTAAGATTAAGATGAAGTCATTAGTAACTTTAGCAGCAGCAGTTTTGGTGATATGGTGATGATTGAAGAGCTATTTGAATGAGTTCACAGAGAATGGACCAGGCGGATCTGGAGTTTCTGAATATAGGAAGCTTTTTGAACCAATTTTTGTTTGTTTGGTTTTGGTAAAGTGAAACAGAAATAGGACAGTAGCTTGAGGGAGAATGGGATAAATGTTTTTTTTTTTTTTAAGATGACCACAATAGCATCATGTTTGGATGCTGCTTTAAATAATAAAATGAAAATAGGAAAAGTGATATAATGAGAGAAAGAAAACAATTTTTGAGAGAAGAATTCCTTGAATAGGTGAGAGGGGAAGGAATTGGCTCACCATTAGAGGGGATGGTCTAACATGGAAGAGCATACAGTTTATCATTAGGACAAAGACTAATACATATATAGGAATGTATGCTTCATAGCTGTAATTATGTGGTTTGGGGGTTTGCAGAAGTGTTTTGTTGTTGTTTGCTTGTCCTGGTTTTTCAGTGAAATAGGAAGCGAGATCATCAGCTGAGAGTGAGGATGAGCAAAGGAAGGTTGGAAAAGGAAGAAGAAATGAATGTAGCGATCTAGGACAGGGTCTGCAAACTGAGGAATATGTAAACTTTCCAGTGGGTATGTGGTCACAGATCATTTTTAAAACTTTACTTTCAAAATCCTCTTCTCTATGGCATTTTTTCCTAAAATTGATCTGCCCAAGAGTGTTCCTTCTCACCTCTCCTTTTGTTGCCTTTACCATATACCTCCGTCCTTCTTAGATTCACTATGCCGGATTGCTTTTGGGTGAAGAAGCCTTGGACGTAAAAACAAACAAACAAACAAACAAACAAACAAACAAAACCCGAAAAACAACACCAACCATTAAATTATCTTTAGAGTTAAGAAAGTGAATGACTCCAGCATTTAAGTAATAAGGCCTTTTGTGAATCAAATGGTTTCCAGTGTTATTGCTTTTATCAAAATTGAAGAAGGACCGAATCCATTTAACAGCTGTTAATTAGTAATTGCATTTGGTGATATATCATTATGTGATTTTTGGCATTCTAAGGGTTCAATAAATGTAACAAATCTCTTTCCATTCCTATTTACTTATTTATTCTTAAAATTTATAAGAAGTTAGTGAGGAATAGGAATATTTAACGAGCTAATTTTAGCAATGATATCAATCCATGCATATACATACAAATCAGAAAACAAAATCAGAAAAAAAAACCCTTAACATTGCCAGGAAAAAAAAAAAAACTTATACTGTGATAGAGTCCAATAAAGTGATATGCTTGCTAATTACTAATTATGTATTTATATATTTTGATAAATTAGAAAATACTAAGGTATACTAAGGCACTGTAGCAGAAAAAAAAACTAATTCTTAAAGCTTAGTGGTCACAGAACTAATGTGTATATGTAGGTCATGTTCTGTTTCAGACAAATGACAAATATTTATTGTTCACCAGAAATTATATCCCTTGCAACTGTTTTGATTTATGATAAAAATTTTAAATTAGAAAAATGGTAGTTGCACAGAACTTTTTAAAAACTATTTTAGAAGGGTCACAAATAAAACAGCTTGTGGATAACTGGTGGAGAGTGGCAGAAAGCAGACACTAGAGAAATAAAGTTGCCAGGCAGAACAAAAAACTCATTATAGATTAGAGAGCATTAAAAAAAAAAAAAAAAAAACAGCTCCTTCAGCATGGTTTTCTGTTTCCCCTGCCCCCCGTCATATTAAGTTGCATAGATAACCAACATGGAGTAGAAATAGCACTGTATTTTACCAGGGGTGTTTGGCCAAGGAATTGAGGATGTGTGCAATAAAATGATATGCTGACGGACTGGGGAATTTATGCAGAGTATGGAGGTGGGTGGGGGATACTGAAACAACAGATTTTGTCAAAAGATGGTAGCTCTCTTCAGGGTGGAAAAATTGTTGCAGTCTGGTACTCACACATAATGTGCTTCAAAATTGGAATGTCTGAAGCTGCAGTTCTGGAAAGATTGCAGTTATTAACCAAGATGATGTTATGATTTTGTATTATTTTTTTCCCACTAGAACTCAAGCTCCATTAGGACAGGGATTCTTTTTTTGGGGGGGGGGGAGTGTCCTCTCCCTCCACCTGCTATACTCCTAGTACCTGTTACCTGATGGATTCAGATAGGTTGAACAATAAATCTTTGTTGAATGGATGAATGTAAAGTGCATGACCACAGGAAAGAATGACAATGATTAGGAGGATGAAAAGATCATTCGAGGATACTGGGTTTAAGGACCAGAGAGGCATAGAAGAGAATTTGAATAAATCAGAAAACAAAACATTAAAAAAATCTTTAGAAAACACTTTTAACCTATGTAATGTATATGTGTATGTATGTGTGTATGATTTTGTATATTACAGTTATGTTAAGATATAATTCATAATTAAATTCTGAATTACGTAGTAAGGAAGACCTCCTTGTGAGGTGCAGTGATCTTCAGTCAAGAGATACAGCCAGCCAGAGAAACCCCAAAGAGAAGGAGACAGGAAAATAAATGTTGGATCAATCTTTACCACCTGCTTTCCAACATGCTAATGGGACTGACTCTCCACCCTATGAAAGGAAAGGATATGGGAGTCCATTGATTAGTCCATTTAGTTAAGCCTCAGGGGCAGAGAGCTTAGTGAAAAAGCAGGAGAGTGTGTATATCTACTAGAATTTTTGGCAACTACATGATCATGTCCTGTACTTAGGTCGTGTTATGGAATTTGTCTCTTATTTCAGGAAAAATGGTGAAGCTTTGAAATAAGGACCTTTTGCTTTGAAATTGGGAGCCAGAAAGATTGTTGTTAAAGTTTCTGGCACAAGTTTCCAATGTGGGGAATGGGGGATTTCTCCATACTAGTCAACAGGTCTGGCACCAGCTCGGTGTCCTACAACTCGATTAAATTCTGACACTATCTACTTGTAGATTGTATTAGATCCTACATGGTAAGGGCTCAATCCTACAAGATTACCCTCACTCCCACATCAGACACCTGTCACAAATCCAGGATATCACTTGTGCTTCTGACCAATCAGCTGTAGATCAGAAGTTCCAATGAACCCCTCCTTGGGTTTGATTAATTTGCTAGAATGGCTCACAGAACTTAAGAGGAACATTTTACTTATTAGATCACCAGTTTGTCATTAGAATATACATCAGGAAGAGCCTGATGGAAGAGTTGCTTAGGGCAAAGTATGGGGAAAGGGGACAAAGCGTCTGTGCCCTCTCTGAACGTACCGCTTTCCCCAAATCTCTATGTTTTCACTGACCTGACAGCTCTCCCAACCCACTCCTTTTGGGTTTTTATGGAGACATATTACATAGGCACTGTTGAGTAAACCATTGGCCTTTGAACTCAATTTTTAGCCTCTCCCCTTCCATGGAGGTCCAGTAATAGGATTGAAAGTTTCAACGCTCTAACCACATACTTGGCTTCATTGGCAACTTTAGGTTACCAGGTCCCATTCTAGGTTACCTAAAGGCCTTCCAAAAGACACCTCAAAAGACACCTTTGCCACTCTTATCTCTTATAAAATTCCAAGGGTTTTAGGCGCTCTGTTCTAGAAATGGAGACAAAGACCAAATATATATAACTTACTATAAATCACAATATCACAGTTGTGATCGGATTTGTATTTGAAAAAAAAAGTCATTCTAGCTGTTTAAGTGGCTTGTTGGAGGACTGCTGATGGGAGAATATATATATAGGCAAGATGGGGACTTTGGAGGGGCAAGAGCAGAAATGGGGGTAGGAGAAACAAAGTTATTTGGTAATATATATGATACTTTCAGTTGGCATGGATGCAGATCATTTTTGAGGGTATAATTAACAGGACTTGGTAACAGTTTGGGTGAATAGGTTGAATTAAAGTGTCACAGTGTTCTTGTATTGTGTATCTGACTTGTGTAACTGGGTAGATGCTGGTGCCATGAACTACCATAAGAAAAAAAAAATTTTTTTTGAAGTTTATTTATTTATTTATTGAGAGAGAGAGAGAGAGAGGGAGAAGAGAGAATGCAAGACAGGCAGAGAGAGGGAGAGTGAGAGAATCCCAAGCTGACTCCACACTGTCAGTGCAGAGTCCAGTGAGGAGCTTGAACTCATGAACTGTGAGATTATGCCCTGAGACATACCCAGGAGTTGGATGAGAGCCACCCAGGTGCCCCAGAAAAATTATTTTATTAACAGAATTGTATAGGGATAGTAACCAAGAATTCAGTTTTAGACATGAAATATTCATGATAAAGTGCCAACAAGTTGAATATATAAGATTAAACCAGTCTGGTCAAGAAGCATACATTTGGGAGTCCTCTACAAATAGACTTAAATCTATGTAATGATGATATAATTTAAAGGAAGATTATGTTAAGGGATCAGGAGGGAAATGGAACTTAGCCCTGTAAAACTTGAATATTTAGAGGAGGCATGCTAGAGAGGAATAGCAAAGGAATCCATATGCTAGCATTAAGCTAGGACTTTTATATAGGGTATCCCACTTAGATTACAATAATTTTATGAAGTAGGTGTTATAATATTATGAATATTATGAATATCATGAAGTAGTTATTACAATATAATTTTTTGAAGTAGGGATTTGAGAATCAGATTAGTCAATTTGTATTTTTTCCCTCCAAAGCTAATGCTTTTTCTATGACAAGAGGTTTTGATCTTAAGTGATAAGTGTTCATTAGTATGAAGTCAACATCTCCATAGAAGTGATAGACAAAAAAAAAAAAAAGATATGAATGAGGGAAGTCATTTTAAGCACCTCTTAATTCATACATCACCTCTGTTGTAATTAACTAACCTTGTTTTTCCTGATGACACGGTTTTTGATCTTTTAAAGGGGGTTAGCCAATGCAACTAAAACATACTTTAAAATGCAGTTACCCCAAATTTGGCTTTACTACCTAATGGATAGAAAATTAGGGGCACCTGGGTGGCTCAGTCGGTTAAGTGTCTGACTTCAGCTCAGGTCATGATCTCACGGTCTGTGAGTTCTAGCCCTGTGTCGGGCTCTGTGTTGACAGCTCAGAGCCTGGAGCCTGCTTCGGATTCTGTGTCTCCCTCTCTCTGACCCTCCCCTGTTCATGCTCTATCTCTCTGTGTCTCAAAAATAAATAAACATTAAAAAAATTTTTAAAGAAAATTAATTTAATCCCCAAGCTACATTTATGAAGAGTTTTGATACTTATTTCCAACAACTCATTCCTAATAACTGAGCATGTAATTTATTAATAGACACAGGAGAGTGGGTGTTTGAAATGTACAGTTGAAAACAAGTCTTGGCATTTAAATCTCATCACATAAAAATGTGAAGTCCATTATTTTCTATTAGGAGATTAACAATAGCACTTTAAACATCTTTGGTGATGACTGCAGTTTCATAATCAGTCAATTAACCACAAGATAACTGTCATGAACTCAAATATGTGTCCATAATCTGTAAGTGCTTCCACTCAGGCATCCATCTATACTTGGGAGGGGAAAGTACCTTTTAGTTTGTAATAACACAGTGACTTTAATAAGTTTTGAGTAGAAAATATTAATGAACACATAATGTTGTCCTGATTTGAGGTGTTAGAATAGAAAATTTCTGCATAATCTTAACAGTTCATGGTCTGCAAACATGTCTGGATACTGCATTTTTGCCATGTGAAAATCATTTTATACATTCTTAATATCATGCTTACCTTGTAAACTTATAATGGCTAAAATTTTATATTAGGATATATAAGTAGGATGTATTTCCCTTTGTACATTTTATGATATTAGGTCAAACACATTTACATAGCAGACAGTATTTGAACCACTTGTTAATATTAAACACCACATCTTTGTACTAAGGGAAGATGATCACTAAATATTTTTTTAAATATTTGCTCACAGGCAAGGATAGAGTTTATGTTTTAAATTTGTGGTGAAAGCACTTTATCTACTCATTTTTAAGTTTATAGTAGATTTTCTTTTCTTCCTTGATTTTTCTTTTTTGATTGAAGTTACACTTTGGAAATAACTTTTACATTCTCTAACCTTTTATTCTACCTTCTATGTGCTAGACACTCTTCTAGCTCTTAATGATAATAGCTTTTTCAAAAACCAAACACCAAAGTCTTCAGCAAATCAAGGATGCTTACAGCAAATCAAGGGCTGAAAATAACAGAAGCATATAAGTACATTTTATGTATGTATGTATGTATGTATGTATGTATGTTTATGTATTTACTTTGAGAGGGAGGGAGGGAGGGAGAGAGGGACAGAGAGGGAGAGAGAGAGCTAGTGGGGGAGAAGGGCAAAAGAAGAGAGAAAATCCCAAGCAGGGTCTGTGCTGTCAGCACAGAACCGTGAGATCATGACCTGAGCCGAATATGAGTCAGATGTCTAACTGACTGAGCCTCTCAGACTCCCCTATAAGTACATTTTAAAGTGATTTTTATTATTGTCGTGTTGTTATAATACTATTACCTAGCCAGATATCCAAGATGGTATAGTTGATTAACAATGAATTATGTTAAACAGTCTAACAATTTAAAACTTCTTAGAATTTGATGTTGGCACAAGTTGAAAATTGACATTTATAATGTATAATCCCCAAAACAAGTATTACAGAGGAAAGGACAAAAACAATAAGATGTTTCCAAAGTGGTATCAATTAATTAATGAGATATTGTCAAAGTGTTAATACATTATACTATGAAGTTTATTACAAATTCTTTATTTCTAGGTAAAGTTGATTTTACCAAATAGCATTGAGAAAAATAATCTGACTCCACTAAATGATAACTGTTATGCTTAATGTTATATTTTGGCTTTTCCAGTCTTAATGTTACTTAGACTTAAAGTATTAGTTTTGATAGTGAGATGCTGTTGATAACACTTTTATCAAACCATAGCAGACATTGAGGAGTTATAACTCTTGGATTAATGGTTTGGGATTAGTGGTTTGTACATTTCATTAATGTCAAATTATCTCAGAACATCTCTGTTCTGTCAATAGCAGATGGATTCATGAAAAATTAAAAGCATCTTAACTCTCATGCTATTTAAAAACTAAATTTTGGGGGGCACCTGGGTGGCTAAGTCTGATAAGCGTCCAACTTTGGCTGAGGTCATGATCTCATGGTTAGCGGATCCGAGCCCTGCGTCGGGTTCTGTGTTGACAGCTCAGCCTGGAGCCTGCTTCAGTTTCTGTATCTCACTCGCTCTCTGCCCCTCCCCCACACATGCTCTGTCTGTGTCTCTCAAAAATAAGTAAATGTTTAAAAAAATTAAATAACCTAAATTTTTTTTGAGGTGAAAACTGTACATTGATTTGTGTTAAAATGTGTAGTGCAGTGGTTATGGCATAAACTCTGAAATCATACCATCTTGGGTATGAATTTCTGTGTAAGTTTGAGCATCTCAAAATTCCATTTTCCTCTACTCAAATGAGATATTAATAGTACTTATGTCATAGGTTAAGCTAATATGAGATAACTGATGTTAACCTGTGATAACAGTGCTGGGTACAAAATTAGCTTTTAATAAATGCTAGTTATTATTTTTAAGTTTTTATGGTCCTATAATATTAATATTTAGTTGTTTTAATAATATAGTTACAATAATTATTTTTAAAAGATTAAGAAAATAGACGTACTTTTTCATATGAAATTTATGTAAATAAATCAGTTTCAGATTATATTACAAAGGTAGCATGGAATCTTCTGTTACCTAAAAGGGCTTATAGATATTAATGTCATCAGAACCTTACTTAGTCAGTTGGTTCTCAGTTAGTTTTATTGACATTTTGATTATGCATTATATTTCCAGCTCCTTGCTCACTTCCTCCCTAAACATCAAGGTCCTTCGGGACCATGTCTTGTGTATAGAATTCCTAGCTTTTAGATATTTCCTCTTCTATGTGAATAAATGAAGAAGAAATTCCTCAAATTTATTTTAGCAACCTAAAAGAAAGCCTTTCTCCTTAATGGTGGATTAAATGTATCATATTCTTTTATCCTTTTATGAAGCTACTGATATATGATATCTTAAAAGAATACTTGGGAACCAAAGAAATAAGACATAAATAGTCTAATGACAATATTTATTAAAATAAGTGAGTAAAAATGTATGATCTTTACCTTAAGGGAGGAGGAATATGAAACATTAAAGCTAGTTTTAGCATAATTACTTATAATTGTTGCCATCATTTAAAAAATCTGAAAACCACTCTAGAAATTGATTGCTTTCATTTAATAGACTTAACTCAGGTGAAAAATAAAAGTTCAATTTCCTCTCTGATTCTCTTTGCTTTTAACAGAAAAAAAAATTTTTTTTGTTCTTCTGTAGTTCCTAGTCTATTGCTACCAACATCTAACATATATCAAATGTATATCTATATTAATAACCTAGTTACAAAACATCCTTGATAAAAAAAAATATGACTGAATACACTGCTAAGGAAAAAGACTGACAAAACGACCAGATGGGAAGAATATGGTTATGATAATGCTTGTCTTTGCTAGTAAGAGCATTGAGAAACATTAAGAGTTTACAAAACATGCATAGTGAAAAGGAGCATTTGGCACAATTCATGTGATGGAAAAGTACATATTTACCTTAATTTTCACCCTTGTTGTTCACCACCCATAAGCTTTTTGCCTGCAAGACCAGGATGAGCTCTGTAAAACATAATTGTGTACTGGAGAGCACAATGTATGAATGGCTTATTGCAGCAAGGGAAATGAAATGGTAACTATAAAACTAAATTGTAGTCGTGAAAAGCAAGTAGATGGAAACTCATTCCTCTCTGCAGGTTAGAGATAGAAGCACTGCAGGATTCATTTTTTAGAGCAGTCTTTTCTTTCTTGGAGTACAGTGGGAAAAACAAAAAACAAACAAAAAAATTGACTTATTTGATGTTCTCTTTTGCAAGTATTATTTTTCTTTTCACATATGAGTTTTGGGCCTTTCTGAAATAGGAGTCATTAATTTTAGCCAAGAGAATGTTGGCCAAGATCGTATTTGAAATTGAAATCACTCACTATTTCTTGAAATTTTATTCTGTTTCTAACATCAGGCCAAGCTGATTGGTTAATACTTTTCAGTCTTCTTCACTGACCCCTTTTCCCATTCCCTTCCTTAAATTTTCATTGTCTGTAATGGAACTCTTTTGTTTGTTTTTTTGTTTTGATCTACTTTCTAAATATTCTTCTGTTACTTAATAATTTTGATTTAGATTTTCTATTGAAAACCCCAAAGTCTGGGTCCATTATCTATCATTGAGTTCAGAACCTTATTTCCAGTTTTCTGCTTGCACAAACCTAAATTGATTTTTGCTTACTTCCATGCACTTCCTCTTGCTTCTGTATTCCCAGTTGTGTTAAATAACATTATCATCTAAACAACCTTTCTTTCTAAACAACGTCTCTTTCTTACTGCCTCATTTTAGCTTATAAATTACTAACTCCTATAGATTCTAATATAGAATTTCTTTTCTAACCAGAGCTTTTATGAGTCACAGCTTTAGGTCATACATTCATCATTTTCCTTCTGTGTTATTGATCAATCTCCTGAGCTCCCTGCTGCTTTTATCAACCAGTACAGATGATGAGTCTGGTATCGGTTATCTGAAATCCAGTTTTGCTCTGTTATTACTTGCTAAACTATCTCCACATGCTTCTACTCACCATAGTCCCAAGTCCAAAACCCACTATACTTTTAAGTCTTAGACCTGAGCTTTCTCTCTGGCCTCATTTATGACTGTTCCCATCCAAGGATGCTATAGCCTATGCTCCTATATAGGAATATCTCCCCATTTTCTGAGCCTGCCATCTCAGAATCATTCCCATACTTTTTCTTCTATGAAATCCTTGTCTTTCTTAAATGCCTGGTAAACTGCTACATATTGTTGAAGACCTGCCATAAATATCACCCCTTTGTGAAGACTTTCCTCACCCCATTTCATGCTCCACTATAGAATGTAACACATAAATTATAATTTGCGTTTGTGAATATTCCCTTATAAGAAAATAGCTTTTCTGATTATGGGAATTATATTTTTATGTTTTCTATACATGATACAGTATAAAGTAATTTTAAAGTAGGTATCACTTAAATATAAATTGAATGATTATGTTTTGTTACAGCCTTAAATAAAGTCTGTTAATTGGAGTGGTTTACAATCTCTATTATATTAATGGCTGCCTGTTTTACATTCTAATTTTAAATCCTATAATCAGTTGGCCCTCACCTTTAGCTTTATTCCTACTCTGAGCTTGATAGCCAACCTATCATTAGATTAGGGACATTATAAGGATCTCTCAGTTAAAATATATTGGTTTGGAGTTGAGAATGGCAGAATCTTATTATTATTTACAGCTATCATGATCCAAGTACTTTATTAAATATTATGAGCATTTACCTGGTAATTCTTACAGTAATACTATGAAATAACCAATAATTAAGAAAATCAGAATTGAGGAAATGGTTTAAGTTTTTATATTAGTAACTGAAAGAGCTGGGAACCAGACTCCTATCAGAGTGATAGCAAAAATACCAATATTGTAGACAATTCAGCATTAATTTAAGATTGTTTCTTGTTCTGTTGTGACTCAATGCGTATTTAAATTAAGTGGACTCATGCTTCCCTTCTGTTAACCAGCTTTTATTATATTTTTAGTCAGCCTCTTAGAATTGTTTTTTTGGCAAATAAAGGAGAGTATTTCCACATATCTTACATGTAATAAATATTAAAATATATGTATAGTTATTCGTTACACAAATGTATTAATTTAACAGAAATAGCATAGGGCTTGAGAATGTTTTTATGCTTTTATCTTTCCTGGTGGTATTTAGAGGTAAAATAGAAAGATTACCAAGTTCTGAGATTTAGGAACTTTAAGTTCCAGGTTTGGTTTTACTCCTACCAGCAGTTTAACCTTGGGCAAGTCAGTTTCATCATCTGGACGAAACAATGAGAAAATTTTCATGATTCTACAAATCCTAAATCATAATGAATCTGGGAAATCTAAAGCCTTCTTCCAAAAGAAGAATCTGGAAGAAAGGGATATCAGAAAAATCACTATAAAATGCCAAGGATAATCATTACATTGCTATAATCACAAATTCATGATGTGTACAGTATTAAGCTAAAGATGCCAGTATCTGAATAGCATGGTCTGTATGTATTCATGAAGTAGAAAATCTAGCTGGAGGTATGGGACAGATTTTTAAGATACACTTAGCAATTTGAAACATTATATATAATGCTCCAAGAGATAAGAGCTCAACAGGATCTAGTTAGAAACAAACATTCATTTATGAGAACAAGGAAGAACATTTTAAACTGGACCAAAACTAGGAAAAAAATTCTGGGAATGAGTAAGCCAATTTTTATCCTTTTGCCTGAATTCTTTAAAAAGTGGGACTCTTTCTTTATAAAGTAAAGATATTTTATGAGCTTGATTAGAATTAAGTTTCATAGAGGGAAACAACATATCTTTCAACTGATAAGGAAAACTTCAGGGCTGTTTTCCAGGGAGATAAGGCATAATTCTCACCACAGCAAGCTGCCATGTTAGCGTCCAGTGGTTAGCCAAGGGGAAGACAGCTAGTGCAGGGCTAGCTGATAAACAGTGGGGGCTTGCAAAACACAGGCACCTTGTGTCTAATTCTTATGTGAAGTTTAAATTTTTCACTGCTACAATAATAAGACCAATGAAATTCAGCTTCCTTTTTTTTCTGTCCTAACATGCTCTTATTGTTCCTATAACTCCTTTATTTGTTTAATTTTGTTATTTTTACAATCTACCAAATAATAACTGCCAATATCAGAGTATCTAGTTGTAGTGACAGAAAGGAGAGTTGAAGGCAAAAAAAGAAATGAAGTTGTGCAAATGACTGAGAAATTCTACAATAATATTAATATTTGAAATGCTAAACAGTTAATAGAATACTGTGCTTTTAAAGTTTCAATTTAATTTAAAAGTTTTAAAATTTGAGTAGAGTTGACACACAGTTTAGTTTCAGGTGTACAACAAAGGGGTTCAACATCTGTATGTTATGCTGTGCTCACTACAGGTGTAGCTACCATCTGGTACCATACAATGCTGTTACAGTATCGTTGCTTAATATCCCTATGTTGTGCCTTTTATTTCTATGACTTATTCAAGTCAGACTAAGAAGGACAAATAACATATGATTTCACTCATATGTGGAATCTAGAAAGCAAAATAAGTGAATCAACAAACAAACAAACAAAAAGCAGAATCAGATATACAAATACAGACAACAAACTGATGGTTGCCAGAGGGAAAAGGACTAGGGAATGGGCAAAATAGGTGAATGGGGTGTGGGAGATCCAGGCCTCCAGTTATGGAATGCAGAAATCATGGAGATAAAAGGCAAAGCATAAGGAACACAGGCAATAATATTATAATAGTGACGTAATGGAACAGAGGGTAGCTACACTTGTGGTGGACATAATATAATGTATAAACTTGTCAAGTCACTAAGTTGTACATCTGAAACTAACGTAACATTGTAGCTGCACACACACACACACACACACACACACACACACACACACAACTGTAAAAAACAAAAATAAAGGTAAAGAGTGAATCTGGAAGAGGTCAAAGCATCATAAGCAGCATTTTCTCCTTATTATGTTAATGGAAATTATATTATGTATACTTTCTCAATATATAACGGAATGTCATGCTTTTCATTAAAAGTAGCCATCATATAACTTTAAACAAGTGAGAAAACTATAGGTATTATCTGAAAAACTGTCAAATGAATGAATTAGTATTTTCATTTCCCTTGAGAAATACCTGGTAGTGGAATTACTGGATCATATGGTATTTCAATCTTAATTTTTCAAGGAACCACCATACTGTTTTCCACAGTAGTTGTACCCATTTACCTTCTCACTAACAGTGCATGAGCATTCCTTTTTCTCCACATACTAGCCAACACTCGTTATTTCTTGTCCTTTAATTTTAGCCATTCTAACTGGTGTAAGGTGATAGATCATGGTTTTGATTTTCATTTCCCTGATGATTAGTGATATTAACATCTTTTCATGTGTCTATAGGCCATCAGCATGTCTTAGAAGAATGTCTATTCAGGTCATCTGCCCATTTCTCAACTGGATTTTTTATTTTATTTTATTTTATTTTATTTTATTTTATTTATTTATTTATTTATTTATTTATTTATTTATTTATTTTTTGCTGTTGACTTGTGGAAGTTTTTTTTAAATACATTTTGGATTTAATCCTTTATTGATTATATTATTTGCAAATAACTCCTCCTATTCAGTAAGTTGTCTTTTTGTTTTGTGGATGGTTTCCTTTGCTGTGAAAAAGAGTTTTATTTTTATGTAGTCCCAATAGTTTATTTTTGCTTTTCTTTCCTTTGCCTCAGGAGACATATTAGAAAAATGTTGTTATGGCACATTTCAGAGAAATTACTGCCTGTGCTCTCTTCTAGATTTTTTATGGCTTCAAATCTCACATTTATATCTTTAATACATTTTGAGTTTATTTGCATATGGTGTTAGAAAGTAGTCCAGTTTCATTCTTTTGCATGTAGCTGTCTAGTTTTCCCAGTACCAATTGTTGAAGAGACTTGTATTTTCCCTATTGTATATTCTTGCCTCCTTTGTTATAGATTAGCTGATCATATGGACATAGATGCAAAAATCCTCAATAAAATATTAGCAAAGTGCATACAACAATACATTTAAAAGATCATTCACCCAATCAGATGGGATTTATTCTAGGGATCCAAGGGTGATTCAATATTTGCAAATCAATCAATGGCATATACCACACTGACAAAATGAAGGATAAAAATCATATGATCATCTCAATAGATTCAGAAAAATCATTTAACAAGATTCAACATCAATTCATGATAAAAATTCTCAATACGATGGAGTTAGACGGAATATGCCTCAACATAATAAAGGCCATCTATGAAAAACCCACAGCTAACATCCTATCAATGGTGAAAAACTGAGAGTATTCCCTCTAAGGTCAGGAAACAGACAAGGATGTCTACTCTTGCCCTCTTTATTCAACTTAGACTGGAAATCCAAGTTATAGCAGTCAGATAAGAAAAAAAAAGAGCCATTTATTTTGGTAAAGAAGAAGTTAAATTGTCACTATTTGTAGATGACATGATACTATACATCGAAAATTCTCTCTACTTTTAATTTACACCATGATCCTATTGTATTGGATTTGGTTTGCCAAGCAAAATAGATGCTTTAACCCATCTTGGTGTATTATTTAAAACAAAAACAATAACAATAAAGAAACCACATGGGTTTTGAAGTCAACTGAGTTTGAATCACTGCTTTCACTTAATAGCTCAAAGGCCTAATTTTTCAACTGCCATAGCCTTTCAACTGCCATAGCCTGTTTGTTCCACCATAATATGTAAGTAACATTATAAGGCTCTTTGTGAGAATTAAATTGGACAACTAATACAGAAGTATCATACCACTGCACTTTAAATGTAGAATTCTTATTAAATATTAGGTGTTGTTATTAATTACAATAATATTGGGCACTTTTTCATAAATTAGGACAATTTCTTACCAGCACGGTTTCCCCCTAGAAATCAGGGCTCATTGGACTTTTAGTATAATGTAACTTATGTTAGCTAAAATTAAATCATAGCAAGATTATATACTTTTTTCCAAAAAGTATATAATTCAAGTTACTAACATAAAATATTTGTTTAATAAATTTTGTTTTTATTTATATATTCTTGATATCTCATATGTCCTGAAATACACAGTTTACGTAAATGACTAAATTTTAAATTTTGTTTGGCAATTATATTTCAACAAATTGATGGTATTGTTCAAGTACTAACAAAGAAAGTCTATAATACTTTTTAAAGCTTTACATAAAATATACACATCTTGGAAGGAGCACATCCTATTCTCTGTTTATTTCTTTATCACCATATTGAATCTCTTTGCTAACAGCATAGGGGAAATTACAATGATGTAAAGAGTGAATCTTTATCAGTATTTGGCAGAGAAGGAAAATAATGAAACTTGCAAAGTTACTTATAACAAAACTTAACTTGAAAGTGACAGCTGTTCAGTGTTTGATTTATGCATTCATTCGAGGCAGTAGAGCAGACTTCCATAGTCCATTGGGTATCCTTAAAAGCTGACTTTTGATATATGAAAATATACATTTTGGGTGTACAATGACTATGGAAATGCAGGTGAAGAAATAATGAGGTAACTTGTTTTGCAACTTTTTGCCTTTTCAGCCCTCATTTACTTAAAAGGTAGTCCATAATTTTCGGTGTTGACTTATTAAATTATAATTTGACCCTTTTGGATTCAGTAATTGATACCAACCAGTTTCTTTTTGCTAGTCTATGTCCTAACAAAAGGGAAAAATGAGTCTACACTATCAAAAATCTCAATAAAAAACAAACACATACAGTCCAGATACCCAGGTAAGTAAGAGAATTCTTGACTTTTTGCTGCCATGCTTTGATGGAGTCAGTTTGTTTTAGAACTTTGCCTTTAGCAGCACAACTGTAGAAGTATTTTTTTTTCTCAGTTGCTCATGGGTATTTTTGGATTGGAATTAATTTCATCCAACAAAACTTAAAATAACTCATAATATCACTTCACTTATCTTCAATAAATCTACCTGAAGAGATGCCATTTAGTTCTGCTGTATGCTATCCATTGTAAAAGTAAATATGTCTGTTGAGCACACCATTATGTCCTGTTGTTCATTGATTTTTTTTTTTCAGTCACCTGAAAGTAAATTTGCTTGAAATTTCATCCATGCATCTAGATGTTGTGAAATGGAACTCATTCATTCTAAGTGTAGTTTAGGGGAATTTTAAAGGTATTTTTAGGTCACCTTGTCTGTTTCTGCAATTGTTTTTTATGTTATATTTCTCATTGCTTTGTTAAATGACTGGTGAAATGGGATTTTAACATATCCCTTGAGGCAGTACTCAGGAAGTTAGAGATACAGTGAGTATAATTCTGTTTTTAAGAGTAAAATTAAATGTCCCTGTTTAGAAATTTGAACAATTACATCTAGTTATTCTTAGAGAGCTTACTACCTAGTTTTTATTTTAGATTTGCCTATCATCCAGATATTTGAATGTGCTTGAACTATCTCTCCTTTTCTACACACTTTTGTAATATTTTAAAATGTCAAGCTTGCATTTGTTATAACATATTTCTTCAGTATTTAGGCAAAGTTTTACTTACATTACAATCAATAATGGAAACTGGTGTCTGTATCATTCCTTGATCTCATATTGGCTAATGGTTGAGAAGGAACTTTTACAGTCTTTTTGTGTTGTACTTTTGTTCTCAACATAATGATTTATATAGTGGACAGCTAAGATATCTGCTGTTTTATTCTTAAATTTGTGATAAATTATTCATGTAGATTAACATGTAGCAAGTGTCTTGTATAAGTCACTCTCAGGCATGATGAAAAAACAGACATAATACATATAAACCTCTTTTAAAGATTTTATACTCTGGTAAGTTCCATATTGAGGCTGAATGTAGTATATGTACCTACAGTTTGTGTTTCTGAGGCAATTTGACTTTGTAATCACTGTGTTTTAATGTATTAGTTACCTACTTTTGATGTCTCTAGAAGTAAAACTAGATCATTATTATTATTTCTCTAACAACTTGATGATTTAACTAAGAACAGTATACACAAACCAGCAGTTTTCACAGATAAGAATATGAACACACTGATTATTTTTGCTGTTAGCCAGGTACCAACATTTAGGAAAATATGGATATTGTTAAAATATGTTCGATTTCTGGAGAGGACATAAATCTCAATTACTTTCATCTCTTCTGTTAAGAGTTCTGGTCCCATAATATTCATGCTAGGTGTATTTTATATTATCAAACTTCTCTAAAACTCAGTAGAAATAAGACAGTTCTTTAGATGTAGGCAAAATATTACAAACTATAATATGATGATCCACTTTTCTTTTAGGAAACATTGTTCTGTCAAGAAAAGGTAGAAAGTGTTTTCCTCAAGTCATTCAAAAGTTTTCATCTGCAGGGAACTCTCAGAGCCATACTTGAGTATATGTGAGAGGTAAAGCTAGAATCTCCTACATATAATTCTGTCTATAACATTATAACAGGGACATATAGAAGGGAATTTAATCAAGCCATCTATTCATAGTCTTCTCTGTAATTCTGCTAAAATGATTAACCAACTTGGGGCGCCGGGGTGGCGCAGTCGGTTAAGCGTCCGACTTCAGCCAGGTCACGATCTCGCGGTCCGTGAGTTCGAGCCCGCGTCAGGCTCTGGGCTGATGGCTCGGAGCATGGAGCCTGTTTCTGATTCTGTGTCTCCCTCTCTCTCTGCCCCTCCCCCATTCATGCTCTGTCTCTCTCTGTCCCAAAAATAAAATTAAAAACGTTGAAAAAAAATTTTTTTTTAAAAATAAAATGATTAACCAACTTGTTAATTTTCCTTGTTGGTGTCAATGAAACTGCCCAATATGTACTCCTATTCATAAGTAAAATTAAAATACTGTCAAAAGCAAATGTTGTACTAAAATCAGATGACTGTTTATCCTTAAAAACAGATGGACATAATTTACATTAATTAGTAATTGGCTGAAAATTGTCCCACTTTAGTCATGTTTGTTTATTAGCCACATATGAAATAGTTTTATATGAGTTAACATCTTACCAAAAAAAGTAATATTTCCTTTGTTTATTTTGTTTTGTTTTGTTTTCATTTTTTCCAAGGAGCTGTAGTAGAAAATGAAAAACAGATCTGTAAAGGAAATAACATTTTCTAAGTACTCTTTTCTTCCTCCGTAAACACGTTGTTAGTTTCTTAAATTGCTTTGCCTTGTAGAAACTTCTAAAAGTCTCAAAAATGGGTATTTATTTCCCTGGAGATTTCTTCATTGAACTTAATAAAATCCTTAGTGAGTTTCTTATGCTGCAAGCTGCAGGTTTCCTTCTTTCTTTCTTTTTTTTCTTTTTCTTTTCTTTTTTTTTTTTTAACTTTTCTGATTTTGCGATTAGAAACTTTTTATTGACCAGGTTTCTTTTTATTAGTTTGTGTTGTCCTAAGTCTAAATATTTATTTTACAAGTCTGTTCAACAAACTGTTGAGCTTTTTTTTTTTTAATTTTTTTTTCAACGTTTATTTATTTTGGGGACAGAGAGAGACAGAGCATGAACGGGGGAGGGGCAGAGAGAGAGGGAGACACAGAATCGGAAACAGGCTCCAGGCTCTGAGCCATCAGCCCAGAGCCTGACGCGGGGCTCGAACTCACGGACCGCGAGATCGTGACCTGGCTGAAGTTGGACGCTCAACCGACTGCGCCACCCAGGCGCCCCTGCTTGTTTAATCAGTAAGTAGAGGGGAAATACTTTCATCATACCTTTGAATGTCACTTATTTAAAAGGTAATTAGAGGGGCACCCGGGTGACTCAGTCAGTTAAGTGTCAGACTCTTGGTTTCAACTCAGGTCATGATCTCACAGTTTGTGAGTTCAAGCACCACCAATGGTACAGAGCCTGCTTGGGATTCTGTCTGCCTCTCTCTCTTTCCCTTTCTCTCTCTCTCTCTCTCTCTCTCTCTCTCTCTCTCTCTCTGCCCCTCCTGTGTGTGCATGCTCATCTCTCTGAAATAAATGAACATTTAAAAATATGGCACTTACAAAATTATCTATCATTTTTATATATTATGTTTAATCATATTTAAGACCACTAAAATTTATTTTAACATGCATAGATTTATTCTCACTGATATAGTGTCTATGTTAAGTGTTCTTTCATGTCTTGCTACTCAGAATGTGGTCCAAGGGCCAGCAATATTCTCATCACTTGGGAGTTAAAAGTGGAGAATCTGGGTTCTACTGAATCAGAAACTGCATTTTAACAAGATCCCCAAGTTATTCTTATGCATTTTAAATCTTGAGAAGCATTTTTCTAATGTTCTTAGACTTCCCAAATATGTGAAGGAAATAAATAATGACCAAATTCTGAATAACTTATTAAGCGGTAATTTAAAAAAAAAAAAATATATATATATATATATATAATTCTTGGACAGATGAAATATATGAAATTTTACTTAATGCTCTAAAAAGCCTATGTAATAATTTGTATCTGTAAAAAGCCTATGTAATAATTTGTTCAGTTTTTTTTTGGTAAAGGTTTATAGTAGGTATGAGCATTAGAGCTCATTTTATATAAATTTAATGGTAGCAAAGATCATTTGTTTTCATGAGAATTTTTAAAAACTATATTGATTTTGAATTAGCATAGAGATACACTAAAGTTGTGTAGTTCTTAGCCTACGGGGCTATATACAGTTTTGCTTATATACTTAGAATGTAAGTAGCATAAGGGTAGAGATCTCTTTTCACTTTATACGTCAACATATGGAATAATACCAGGCAAATAGCAGGACTTCCAGAAATATTGAAAACTTACCTTCAATGAATATGAAGAGTTACAGTTGACACTGTAACATAGGATGACACAGGAAGACAGCACATATTTTCAAAAATAAATCAGTGAGAAAAATACTTTTAGTAAATTATATGGTTAATATTAATGCACTTTGCTTCACTTGAGAATTTAATTTATTCTTTACAAGAATCCTTTTAGGTGGTATTAATCACATTTTCACAGATGAGGAAATGAAGGCTCCAGTTAAATGCCTTGACCATATTTGCCTTGACTATAATATGTCTTGAATACAATGTCTTGAATATTATTAATATAATATAATATAATATAATATAATATAATATAATATAATCCTAGTATAATATACCACAACATGTGAGCCATTGTATGTTTACACTAATATTCCATTTTTTAGAAATGCTTTAAACTTCCCACCTTATACAGTGAGGATTTGATAATTGGAATATCTGTACTTATTTGCAACATAGCTGGCGGGATTGAGGATATCATATAACTTGGCCTTCATTATCATTAACTTCTTTCTCTGATTACTGTACTCTTGAGGCAACCAGGTATTTGAATGTGTAGCATTTGCTGACTTCAATGTGCATCTAGAGTCTCTAGCTTGACCTTGATTAATATAGAATGAAGAGAAAGCTGTGACTTAATTGAAAGTACACTGACCTGATAATTGAAGATGTAGGTTAGTTTCCAGTTTTCTGTTACTGATGCTGCTTTGAATTTAGTCTTCTCATTTAATCTCTCTTACCTCTGTTGCCTTTTGTTTAGAATGGGGGGAGATTTGGGGCACCTGGGTGGCGCAGTCGGTTGAGCGTCCGACTTCTGCCAGGTCACGATCTCGCGGTCCGTGAGTTCGAGCTCCGCGTCAGGCTCTGGGCTGATGGCTCAGAGCCTGGAGCCTGTTTCCGATTCTGTGTCTCCCTCTCTCTCTGCCCCTCCCCCGTTCATGCTCTGTCTCTCTCTGTCCCAAAAAATAAATAAATGTTGAAAAAAAAAAAAGAATGGGGGGAGATTCTAACTACCTTATATGGCTATTACTATCATCAAATTTGTGTCAAATTCATTTGTAGCATATCCTTTAAGGAAGACTAATGAGAGCAGAATTCCCCACGTTTCTGTCTGTTGAAAACTATTTTACTCTGTCTTCATTATTCATTGAGTTTTTTTGTTTGTATGGTTGCCTTGTTTTGTATAATAGTTTTGAAAGGTCTGGTGTTAGTCTAATTATTTTGCTTTATAAATTATGTGCCATTTTTGCCCTAGGGGCTTTGAGGATTTTGTCTTTGTCTTTGAAATTCTCAAAGATATCTGGGTCAATTTTCCCAGGTGAGCTTTTCTAATGTGCCTATTCAGGTCTTTTTCTTTCTCTGGAAGGTTTTCTTGGATTATAGTTTTAATTAATCAGTTCTGTTCCATTGTTTTGGGTATTTTTCCTATCAACTTAGTAATAGGTGGTAATTCAAATATTAGTTATTTTTTGCCTACCTTCTTTCTGACCCTTTCACTTTTTTTATGGCATTTTCACTCTTTTAAACATTTCCTGTCTTTCTTCAATAACCGTTAGTAAGTTTACTTTTTTCTTTTCCTTTTTTTTTTCTTTTTCTTCCTTGGGCATCTTGTTATATATTCTGTATTTCAGAGATAGTTTTGTCTTTTTCTTCTGTTTCTTTCTGGAGATTGATCAACTTTCCCCAGTTTATGCATTTATTTTTTACACTTTGTTTTTAGATCTTGAGTTTCTGATTAAACATGCTTATTATGCGCATCATCAGATTCTTGCTGGAGTATATTTAATGCTGCATGAGGGAATTCTCTTCAGACGATATGTGTGAAACTTTGTTAATTTTCTGCAGTAGCTCTGTAAAGACTTCAGTTTCCCTTGTCTATCTTTATACTATGGGGATTTTATACAATATCCCTAGTTTAATAGTTCTCTTTTCTCTAGTACAGCAAATCCAGATACTTTATAGGATTTTTGTTTTGTTTTGGTGGGGATAGGTTATGAATCCTCCAAATTCCTCACTTTTTATCTTGCAAGACCCTAAATTTTCTTTTTCTTTTTTCAGCATCAAATTACCAGAGTCTTTTTAAAATCTTTTTCCTTTTGCATAGATGTGCTTTCAAAGAGTTCCCCTTTAAATTGCATCTATCTCTTTAAACCATGTCTGTCTTTTCAATTGTGCCTATCCCTTTAAAAGGCATCTGACCTTTTAAATTGTACTTATTTTGATATCCATTCTCTGTAGTCCTGCTCTCATTTGCACACTCATTTTCGGATATAGGTTGTATTTTGTTTTTCAAATGATTACTTCAAATCACTCTCTTTTTCTTCCTCATAGTCTTTCTCAGCCTACATTTGCTTGCTTATGAGCAGCAATTGGGCTGTAGCATGAGAAGTGTTCAGTTTGCCATTCTCTGTCTTCACATTAACCTGAAGAATTTATGTAGAATTTAATTTCTACTGATTTTTTATGTAAACTTTAATTTTCCTTTTACATTTCTCCTAATTTGATAGGAATATTGTGGAAGATGAGTGGCTACATTGCCATCATAGTCCTCAGCTACACTGCAAGTCTTTTATAAAAGTTTGTGCTTGTAAAACTAGAGTTCTATTGTTTTATTGCTTGACAGTTTTGATTTGCCTTTGCTCAAGTTTGTTTCTTTCATAAACTTTAGCTTGGGAGCATTGTGCACTTTAGCATTGAGAGTATGCTTTTTATGTGCATGATAATGCTGTATTTTGTAACAGCTTAACCACTGACTCATTTTAAATCATATTTTAGTTGCTTATGAAACAAATTCATTTATTGATAGATTATTCACTAGTTCTCTAATTGGAATATTTTAAATAGTTATCTTATAAAGTCTCTAGAGTATGTCTGTAGAGTAGTTCATTTTTCATCAGAAATAATGAAATGAGGGGGACCTGGGTGGCTCGGTTGGTTGAGCATCGGACTTTGGCTCAGGTCATGATCTCATGCTTTGAGTTCAGTCCCACATCAGGTTGTCTGCTGTCAGTGCAGATCCTCTGTCCGGATCTCTCTCTGTGTCTCTTCCCCTCCCCTGCTCACATTGTCTCTCTCTCTCTCTCTCTCTCTCACATAAATACTTACATACATACATACATAATGAAATAATATAATAATTATACTGTGAAATATGGTTAGAACCTGTGGAATGAATCACTCAGGTATAAAATATTTTTAATTGTTAAAATTTTAATTTTAAAAATTAAGTTTTGGTATTACAAAAGTTACTTTGACCTCTGATATTTTTGTAAATGTTAATAAAATGAAACAAAATTTTCTGTCCACAGAATTGCCAAATATTTTATTTTATTTGTATGAATATTTCTACCATTGAAAACATATGAAAAGATACAAAGTGCAGCATAATTGAATTTCATAAATTTAAATAATTTCAGAAAAGTATAATCTCTTATTCCATTTGGATATTGATACTTAATACATTTTTATAATTTTTCTAGATTAAATATTGTAATTAGTAAGGCAAACTTGCTAGAAAATGCACACTCTCAGTTAATATATATTGCTACGCCAGTAGATTAACTAGATGAAATTTGAATTCTCAGAAATTTTATAAATACCTTAAGAACACACAAATGAAGGATCACAAAATAAAAAGTTGAATAATATATAAAAGATATCTAATGTAATATTTATAAGGATACAAGATTAAATAATTGGAAGAAAAATATAGTGCTATAATTTTTTCAGGGAAGGATAAATGGCTAAAAGATTTACAATAGATTATTGAGTACAACAGATTATTGACTGGCATTTGAGATTTTATTTGAATCAAAGACTCAGAAATATTAGGTTATATTTATATTCTGAAGTAGTATTTTAATCAGTTTACATCCAGTTGTCATTATTTCATTTTGGTTATATAAGAATCATCCTTGGAATGTATTATCTCTCTGTAAAACACACACTATGCTAGATACATGAATTGGTTTCAAATGTGATGTTCATCCTTCCCATCTTGATTTTCACCATGCTGGTCTCATCATCTCTCCTCCATAAAATGCTCCCTTATGGATAGCAGCATCCTTTCTTGTCCACTGTCAGTCAGTTCCCCACACAACAACCAGGGTGATCTTTATGGAATGAAATGCAACGTGCAGTATAATCATACCATTGCTTTCTCATCCCCTACTCACTCTGTATCCACTTAAGACACATCGGTATCTTCTAATAGGTCACTGTACAGAGATCAGAATCCTTAACTGTCTCTCCAGGCTCCCTGTGGTCTTTCCTCTGCTTTCCTCTTCAGCCAGATGTGGTGTGTTCATACTCATTATGTGTGCTGCTGTCACGTCAGTTTTCTTTTGTTTCCTCAAGTGTGCCATGTATCTTCTGACTACAAGGCCTTTCGTCTCGTTGGTTTTGTTGTCTGAAAGTTCCTTTCCCACTAAGTGTGTTTGTGGGGAGGAGAGTTCAATTTTTATTCCCTCTAATCTCTAACATGTTTACTGTCTACTCTCTGCTTCTTCAGGGTGCCAGAAGTGCTGTATTTGGGGACTCACAGATCAAATCAGACCCTCTGTGAACTCAGGGAAAAAAGAAAACTGATCCACATTCTCATTAACTTCTAGATGAAACTTATTCCTTAAATTTAGGCAACAATCTATAGCAGTATCCACAATGCCCCTGACTTTGTCACAAATACATGTATCATATATGTTTATATCATATTAGACTTGTGGAAGATATTTCAAAATGTCATTTAAGCTCATCAGTATATTAAATTACAGTAGCTAGTATATCTGCTACTAGATCTTGTTGTTTGTTAATAAAGAAATATATATTATTATAGCCCAAATTAAAAAACATATATTTTTATTTTTTAAGGTTTGTTTTTTATTTAACTTGAGAAAAAAGAGGGAGAGAGAGTGGGAGAGGGGCAGAGAGATAGGGAGAGAGAGAATCTCAAGCAGGTTCTATATTGTTAGCACAGAGCCCAATGCGGGGCTTGATCTAAAGAACTGTGAGATTATGACCTGAGCTGAAATCAAGAGTCAGACACTCAGTTGACTGAGCCACCCAGGTGACCCTAAAAAAAAAATATTTTAGACTATACATTGCAATGATATAATGGCTTACTTTTGAAATCCTAGATATTTCACCTTGTGTATTTATTTATTTTTTTTTTAATTTTTTTTTCAACGTTTTTATTTATTTTTGGGACAGAGAGAGACAGAGCATGAACGGGGGAGGGGCAGAGAGAGAGGGAGACACAGAATCAGAAACAGGCTCCAGGCTCCGAGCCATCAGCCCAGAGCCTGACGCGGGGCTCGAACTCACGGACCGCGAGATCGTGACCTGGCTGAAGTCGGACGCTTAACCGACTGTGCCACCCAGGCGCCCCTCACCTTGTGTATTTAAAAACATCATTGTAAAAAGGGGTCCAAAGGGGTTACAAAACTAACAAAGGGATGAAGTTCATTAAAATGTTTAAAAAACCTTTCCCTAGAATATAACACTAAGAAGACAGATATTTAGCTGAAGGGCCTAAAACATTCTCTGAAACATAGTAAGTTTTCAATACATATGGCTTAATCAAGGAATGGCAATTCAACTCAGACTTCCAGAGTAACATCTACTGTGACTTCTTGACATGGTAAAATACCCTATCTTGGGTTCTTATAGGACTGGGTACTGCTCATGTTTGGCTCTTGTTACAACTTCTAGATTACATTTTTTTTTTTTTTTTTTTTTTTTTTTACTATAACTTCATTGTCATCTGTACTAGAATACATACCCTAAGTGGGTGGAGACCGTATTTCCATTGCATACATTGCCTGTACCCCACACAGAACCTAGCAAATAAATGTTTGTGGAATGAACTATGTATTATATTGAGACATAAAATAAGTAAGACTACTTCTTGCCCAGAAGTTTTATAGAGACTATGAGACCTGTAAAATAATAGCACCGGGCAATAACCATAGCAATCATTCAACCAACCAACCAACAAACCAACCAACCAAATAAATGCATAAAACTGCCGAAAAGGTACAGACACAATGTTATGGGAGTCAAAGGTAGTGGTATAGCAGTCCATATGTGGTTTACGTAAGCAGTGGTAGTTTACATGAATTCTGGCGAAGAGGTAGACTATCTAAGGCATTTATAGATAGAGACTCATATTCTAGCACAAGGGAAGGACAGCAAAACATATGGAAAGGGTAAGAAACAGAACAATTTCAGATATTGACAATGGGTTATATATAAGGATGGAATGTATTCATCTATATGGATCATTTTTGACAAGGTTCGGAATAAACCTGAATGCTAAGTTAAGGTTTGGATTTAGTTGATTTGGCAGGCAGTGCTGCTCCATTGACAGTTTTTGAATCGTGAAATATTCGAAGCTAAGCAATGGGAAGATTCAACTTAGAAAAAAAATATTGTAAAATAGTTTTCTTGATAAGTATCCAACACATTTTAAAAATTCTTAAGATTTTTAAATTTAACAATTATTTTCCATATTATTCAAAATACCTCAAATTTTATCATGATGTAAGACCATAAAAATAGATAAGTCCAATTTTTCTTTTTTTTTTTAAACCTCTAAAAGGAGAGGTCTCATTGTTGCCCTATATGCAGTGGATAATGAGAATAATATTCAATTTATCTTCAAAAAAGATCAGTGTACCCATTCACTAGCATTATTTTAAGGGACATAATACATAACAACAGAGCCCATGCTTGCAGATTATTTCATTTTTATGTAGTTAAAATCAAGATAACATGTGAGAAGATTACCATGGTGAAAAAAATCAAAGAAATACATTTTCATAGGCTTTAGTTAATACTATTATTTTTCATTCACTCTCCTCATGGGAATGGATTTATAATCTTGCAGACCTTCAAAAGTAAGGAAGTCAAGAATATTAAGTATTCTTTACAATCCTTTGAAAAGCAATAAATAAGAATGCAATATGACAATATAATTATGCTAGCATCAGTATTTTCTCATTCCAAATACAACTATGTGGTTATAGTCCCTTTTATGCCACCCCCAAATATATTTTAATTGCTGTATTTGCATGAATGAGTTACTAGCTCTAGGGATTTTAGGAACTTGACGAGATGACACAACACATACCAGGGAGTTTAGGAGCTTTAGGATCTTATGGACTTTTAGACAGACCTGGGTCCCAACACCTACTCTGCTGCTTCCCAATTCTGAAACCTCAGACAAGATGCATCATTATCTGGAGCCTTGGTTTCCATAATGTAAAACAGAAACAAAAATAATGGGATCTCTGTAAGAATTACTTGACATAATGTATGCCTAACAGCATGGCTGACAATTTAGTTAGCAATCAATAAATGTGTTGTTTCATGCTAAATATATTATAATCATGCATGATAGAGATTGGAAAGTATAAAACAATCTTCCCCCAATTTTCTGAAATCCTGAACTTCAGGGTGGCTCAGTTGGTTAAGTGTCAGATTTCTGATTCTTGATTTCAGCTGAGATCATGATTTCACGGTTTGTGGGTTCAAGCCCCGCATCAGGCTCTGTGCTGAGAGCGTGAAGCCTACTTTCATTTCTGTCTCCTCTGTCTGCCTCTCCCCTGCTCACTTTAAAATACTGCATTTCAGTTTTTCACCAGGCCTATTACTTGAAATCCCACTATTTATTGATTCATTGGGTCAGAAAACTCTCTTTGCCACTGTAACCATGGCAGAGTTACAGGTATTGGCCATTCACTCCTTTCATTAAAGTGTGTTAGGGAAGTGAAGAGGTTTCAAATGGAGAGGATGAAACAAAATTAATTTGAAGAGAGGGACTTTAGAATTGCTCAGTGTCAAAGCAAGAAGCTGGAGAACAGTGTAAGTAAAACAAGGAAATTGAAGGAAGTCTGAGAATGGAAGATTGAAAGTAATGAATGTGCCCTTTCTCTGCTACTTAGTAAAATTATAACTTTGGTTGAGTCCATTTTCTTGTCCTTAAAGTCAGCTTTCCCTGCCTTTCTCCTAGGATGCTAAGAAGTTACAGAGAACACAAGGTCAAGATTTGGATGGCTTAGTTTCAAATCCTATCTCAAATCCTATAAATTATCTCATCTGGAGCAAATTATTTAGCAACTACAAACATAAATTTATCAATCTATAAAATGATGATAGTAATACCTAACTCCAAAGGACCAAAGAACCATATGTATGTATATTTATTTATAAATATAAATATGTATATTTATTTATAAATATATATAATATATACACTATATAAATATGTATTATATATAAATATATATAATATATATAAATTATATATAAATATATAAATTATATATAAATATATATAAATATATAAATACACAATATATATTTATTTATATTTATAAATTCTATGATGTTGAACAAATACAAATTATTTTCAAAATTGGCCCTACCCTTTTACATTGCTAGGTACAAATTAATGTTTTAGTGTTTTCCTAGTACCATAAATCTTTTTCCTGGAAATAGTTTACTATATATTCAACAATAACATTATTTATCTAATATGCATATTCTCATACTTGTAGTTAAGTTTTTCATCCAATACCATTCATTTAAAGCAAATGTGAGTTATCAGATATTTCTTAATTTATTTTTTGGTTTGTATGATTTTGTTAGGTTGCAAAATATACCAGTAATAGTATGAAAATAGTGTTTCATTAGCGATATTCTCCTGTGACTCACTATCTCATTAACCATATTTTGCAACCATTTACTTAAAATATTGATTTATGATGACCAAATTAAAAAACACAAAATTGCAGAAAGCCTTTTGATGGGGATTTCCATTTATCTGTTAAAATTGAAAGAAAAAGAAACAGTCATCAAAATGACCAAGGGTGATATAGCTTCAGATTTCTCTTTGTTACCTAATGACACTATTTAAGATAGACTGTCAAAGCCCATTAGGTTTACTGATATATTCTGCAGTTTAGATGAAAACAGAGTTTTCACTCAGCAGGAGGAGAGTGAGAAGTGCACTTATTCTACTCAGGCTCAGAGATGTTATTCTTTTTCTGTTGTTGCTATCGGATAACAATTGCATCAATAATGAGAAAGCCATCAAGCAAAGCTGTGTGCACCATAATAAAAGTTGTTTTGATGCAAATAAGTCTTGGTAGCTTAGGGTTCTCAGTTTTTACAAACTGTGGTGACAAACTCTATAAATCAAATCAGAACTGAATTGCTGATATATAGATAAAAGAGGGAGGAAGTTTGATCTTTTAGTAGCCTCAGTGGTTATTCCTATATCTAAAAACACTCTTAAAAGTATTTACTGTAAAAAAGTATGAATGTTGTTGCCAGTATTTTTTTAATGTCAGTTTTCAATATCACAGAAGTCTAAATGAAGTTTTTGTTAAAACATATTATGAGGCAGGTGAACTTAATGTTATCTACTTTGGGATAGTGTATTTTTCTAGCAAATGTAAAAGAATCCCTGAATATAACTTTCTCCCCCTTTATTTTTGGCATTGGGTTTGGTCCAAAGAGGACAAAAAGGAATTTACTAAAATTGCTTGCTATTAAAAAAAATGTTTATACCTTACACATATTCACATTTACTTCAAAATTCTTATTCTTTAGGGGTGCCTGGGTGGCTCAGTCGGTTAAGCGTCCGATTTTGGCTCAGGTCACAATCTCGCAGTTTGTGAGTTCGAGCCCCGCATCGGGCTCTGTGCTGACAGCTCAGAGCCTGGAGCCTGCTTTGGATTCTGTGTCTCATTCTCTCTCTGCCCCTCCCCCACATGGGCTCTGTCTCTCTCTGTCTCTCAAAAATAATAAGAATGTGAAAAAAAATTTTTAAAAAATTTATCTTTTAAAATTTCATGGAAACATTGGCATTTGGGACCCTTAGGTTTACCTGGTTGACATTTACTGGTAACATATGTCTTCCAATCTGAAGAATTAGAAACTGAATAGATTTCATACGAAGAGTTCAAAATACAATTGCTCATGTTTCATGTTTTTGTGTCATTTGTTCACATTCCTCTCAGTGGTTGTTGAATAGAAACTGCAATGCCTATATATAGAGAAATCTTCCAGGGAGCTGAAAGAATAGCTAACAACTGAATACATACTGAGTTACTATAGAATTATTAGCCATGTGTATCTAAGTTTTGACTTTTCACTGCTAGGTGCAATTTGAGAATGGATCTTCCCTGTATAGGAAGAGATTATAAATATGTAGATGGGCACCAAAGCCTGAATTTATAAAGCAGTCATACTGTGCTAGATTGTAGTCATAAATGTTTCTAGATGGAAATTAGATTTGGGAAATTTAGCAACCAATTGAAATAAGCATTTCAAAACCTTGTAGTGTTTTGTTTTGTTTTTTGTTTTTTGTTTTTTTTTTGCTTTTTAATTAAGTCTGAAGAGAGTGCACAGGATGTCACACAGTAAACAGGTGCTGTCACCTTAAATTACCAGACACCCCATGACAAAGTCTGGCAACAGTGCTGTATACCTTCACACTATGAAATGAGTTTGATTATTAGGCATGGATTGAAATGTTCCTGTGTGCCACAAGACTGTCTAATATACGCTTCTTTAATTCCAGCTCTAGGACTCTTCACTGCATTTGAAAGATAATATCTCATGTAACTGAAATCATTTCCAAATTGACCACTACCTCACTCTTAGAATGTGTTTTTTGTTTGTTTGTTTGTTTGTTAATAAATCTTTCTCAAGATGGGTGATGAATAATCAGTTAGATGTGGTTAGGACTAGTGTTCAACTATCAAGTCTGAAGTTGTGAAAGGGTCTGAGATTTCATCCTGAACTCAAGCTAATGAGTTAGCCTCTCATGACTTAATAGACATTGGCAGAAAGATATGAGGCATCTGGGTCAGAGACAAAATAATGTATTATTTACAAAAAAGCAGCATCCAGAGTAACACTGTAGTGTTGTTCCCTGTGTCAGTTCTCACAGGGCAACATAATAAGGCCCAGGTGATGCCTGTACATCTGGTAAGGGTATATTTGAGAAGAACCCTCACGTTAGAAGATTCTGTCTTTTATGGAAGCTTTTGGCAAAAGTGTTCATTCTTTACCCAGAAGAAACCATTTTCTTAGTTACCCTGTGCAAAGTTAGGGAGCAATCCACAAGACGATCCTTATTTCTAACATTAATTACAAATCTGGGTACCATCAAAACCACTTTTGGTTTTGATAATGCACTGTATGGACTCATAGAACCCACTGAAAGCTGTTACACTCTAGGTAGTGCTTTACTGTGATGAACAAACACAGATTAGTATCAGCCAAGGGAAGGGGTGCATATGGTAGAATCCAGGAAAGTTCCAAGCATGCAGCTTTTAGTTGTCCTCCTGCAGTAGAGTCATGGACATTGCTGTTCTCCCAGCAACTCTGTATGACAATATGGAAAGAGGATTGCCAAACTAGGGAGACGTGCCTGAGCGTTGGTGTTCATAGTTTTACTGAAGCACAGTTGCTTTTAGCAAAATTGAGTTGGTTACGTAAGGGTAATGGACTACCCACGTGACCAGTCTTTGTCTCCAGCTCCTCTGGAGGGAAAGCTGATACTCTGTGACCCAATGCTCCTGCCCCAAATCACATCTGGTGTGGCTAGCTCCTACCCAAATTCCTATTGTTAGACCATCCAGTGTGACCAGAGAACCCTAGGCAAATAAAAACATTTCTATCACCTTGCAGAAACCAAAGAAAAAGTTAAATTTAGGCAATATTGAATTCCTTACTATGTACTTTAGAAATTAGGCAAATCTCACTTGAGAGGGGAAAAGTATCTTTATCTGCATCTTTCCAGAGCTGTGTGCTTATACAAATATTTCTGATAAGCTAATAATGGAGTAAATTGCTATGAATGCATAGATGTGTAGAATAGTCTGCCAATTATTGCCATGACTCCAGTAGTCATGGAAAATAGTCTGCTAGTGCCTAGGTATTGCTTTCCATTTGTTAAAACTCCTCTTTTCTGATTCCCATTCCCCAATTTCTTGCCCTTCAGATGGGTTACAGCCCTTTTTCTCTATGTTATATTGATTAGATCTGAAGAAAATGACCAACAGACTTTTAACTTGTGTTAAAGTAACTTCCACTCTCGCTTAACTTCTGTGGTTGGTAATAGAGGAAGTCTTTCATTGGGAAGGCCCTTTACATCTCTTAGACTTAGATGTAGCTTTGACAAATTTTGTGGGACTTGCAATGGGAAAATAAATCACAGATTATCTGGAGGTTATAGCGATCTCCTTTTTATGGGATGGTATTATAGAGATTTGTTTCTCTTTTTTTTTTTTTTTCCATAACAACAATGTGATTCTTCAATAGATATAGAATTAGCAAAACATACTTGTGATTTAGAATTTAAGGAGCTAATTTCATGTGTTCCTTAAAATGCTGTCCAATTTTTGACAGTCGCAATCTCCTCTTTGCTCCCACCATCTGCTAATTGGAAAGGAGAGGACAAGTACTCCTCTTTGCCTTCAGATGTCCCTGTCTGCGACCATTACCCTTGATTCCTATGAATGCACTTATATTTTCAGCTGTGACTCTTGCTCCTCATAATTCATTTTCCCTTTAGGTACTCCCACTGAACCAAAAGGGAAAAGCATCTGATGCTCCTTCTTATGTATTTGACTCAAGCATCGATACCTTTCCTTGATATCCCAAAGTAAAGATTGGAACACTTAAGAATATTTTCTGAAAGCTATGGCATCTTTTCCAAACAATTTTTACTAAATATGACTCCCTTAAAAAAATATTTTCACTGTCAAATAAATTTGGAAAGTGTTGTAAACAGTATTTTCCTCTAGGGAAATTCAAAATACATATTATGCATAAAAGGCTGTAACAAAATCCTGCAGCAAAATCTAGACAGGAGAATAACAATAGGTAAATAAATACAGAGTACAGCATGTAACCAACATGCTTTCTTATAAGATATGATTTGCCTCCTGTGACATCAGATCTAAGTTTCCAAGGGTGCCTTTCATGAGGAAGAGTTCTGCCTTAGCTTTAATGCCCAGAAGCATTGGCTAAACTAGTCTGCCTTCTTAAGATCCAGACATAAGAATGTGAAGCTCACAGAAATTATTTTCTCTCCTGCTCAAGACTTTCCTTCTAAGTTCTTATCATTTTTTTGTGCATACTGGTATCCACAAAATACCGGGCTTATTAAGGGACAAGTAAATCCATCCTCAGACTGTGGTTTTGGTCACTGACTCCAAAAAGGATGCCAAATTTCTTTTTTTTTTTTTTAATTTTTTTTTTAAATTTTTATTTTTTTTTCAACGTTTATTTATTTTTGGGACAGAGAGAGACAGAGCATGAACGGGGGAGGGGCAGAGAGAGAGGGAGACACAGAATCGGAAACAGGCTCCAGGCTCTGAGCCATCAGCCCAGAGCCTGACGCGGGGCTCGAACTCACAGACGACCGCGAGATCGTGACCTGGCTGAAGTCGGACGCCCAACCGACTGTGCCACCCAGGCGCCCCAAGGATGCCAAATTTCAGTGTAACACAGTGCCTTTTAATTCTTACATTAAACACAGTAACTAAAGCAGGGATGAGGTAGTGGAAGCATCAGTGTTCGCATCTTATTAATATTTCTTAAATGTAGCTTCTAACTATAACTCAAGGATCAGGGGATTTTTCTGCCTTGAATAAAGTCTGAATCAACTGTTTCTTTTTTAGATATGCCCTAGTATGCTTAGTTGTACCTTAGATACTAATATTGTATGCAAAAAACTAGTGGAACATTGTTTTAATAATTTATTTTCTACAAAATCTTTTATATGTTTTTACTTAGTAAATGAATGGCATTAAATATATATATGTATAGGGGCGCCTGGGTGGCGCAGTCGGTTAAGCGTCCGACTTCAGCCAGGTCACGATCTCACGGTCCGGGAGTTCGAGCCCCGCGTCAGGCTCTGGGCTGATGGCTCAGAGCCTGGAGCCTGTTTCCGATTCTGTGTCTCCCTCTCTCTCTGCCCCTCCCCCGTTCATGCTCTGTCTCTCTCTGTCCCAAAAATAAATAAACTTTGAAAAAAAAAAATTAAAAAAAAATATATATATGTATATATATATGTACATTTTTATATATTATATTTTATATTTATACATTTATATTTTTTTCCTATAAAGAATATAGGATTTTGGGGGTGCCTGGGTGGCTCAGTTGGTTAAGCATCTGACTCTTGATTTTGGTTCAGGTCATCATCTCACAGTTCATGAGATCAAACCCTGCATTAGGCTCTACAATGAAAGCATGAAGCCTGCTTGGGAGTCTCTCTCTCCCTGTCTCTCTGCCCCTCCCCTGCTCTCTCTGTCTCTCCCTCTCTCTCAAAAATAAATAATTAAAAACTAAAAGAATATAGGCTTATTTTAGTGGAAACAGTACTTTCAATAATTTGTCCTTTCTTTGAGAGCCTGGTATCCCCCAACTCTAAGATTCATCTACTTAAGAAACTGGAAATTTCTGAGAAGACTTAGAAGTTGTTTATAAATATACCACATTAGTTCATCTTACAGTCATTCTTGTTCATGTTTACTTTTTGTTTTTTTTACTAATTTTTGAAGCTACCTTTTACTCTTTTAGCTGGACCATGCTGGATTTAATTTTCAAAAGGCTTTCCAAAGCCTAATTTATAAACCTAGTGTTTCATATATGTATATTGCCTAGTTAAGCCTGTCAGAATTTGATTGAGCATGAGTTTTAATAGATTTGCAGGAAGAATTATTAAAGCATTTGATATACATTTCATACTTGAAAGGAGCCTAAGGGTAGATCTCTTCTAGGACAGAACTCTGAAAGTGTACATGACTCTCATGCAGCTAAAGAAGAAGTAAGATGGATTGTGCTGATGACAGTCACATGGTCTACTCCAAGCTCAGGCTGTACAGTCCATCTCCATCAACTCTTTAAAGCACTCCTTATCTGTGCACCACTCATTTTCCAACTCTAAATTTAACCTTCTAAGGCCTACATGTCTGTCACTTGTTAGCCTATACAACAATAGCACAAAGTCTCCCACTAGGTTACAAACACACAGAACTATTGTTTCTGCTAACAATTTCTTAAAAAAAAAAAAAATTTTTTTTAGTGTTATATTCATTTAAAAATTTTTTTAAGTTTATGTATTTATTTTGAGACAGAGACAATGTGTGTGGGGGGGGGGGAAGAGTGGGAGACAGAGAATCCCAGACAGGCTCTGTGCTACCAATGCAGAGCCAGATGTGGGGCTCGAACCTACAAAACTGTGAGATCATGACCTGAGCCAAAACCAAGAGTCAAATGCTTAACTAACTGAGCCACCCAGGTGCCCCTGTTTTATTCATTTTCAGAGATAGAGAGAGAGAGAGAGAGAGACAGACATAGAATCCGAAGCAGGCTCTAGGCTCTGAGCTGTTATTACAGAGCCCAACATGGGGGATCGAACCCCCTAACCTGAGCCAAAGTCAGTTGTTTAACTGACTGAGCCACCCAGGCTCCCCTCCACTAATGGTTTCAAAGTACAGAAAGAGAATGGAGCTTGGCACCTTGTCAGAGGTCTGGAAGTGATGACTGAGAGTGGCTAGCGAGTAGAATGCCAAACATTATAAACTGTTTCCAGAAGTTCTGAGACTCTAGGTCCTTGGATTTTAGGGTAGCAATTTAATGTGACTTATCTTCTAGTGAATAGTGGGAACTGGGAAACTCCCATTAGTATTTTGTCATGGTAAACAGGATAGATTTAGAAAAGAGTTACAGTCATAGTAACATTTTGTCAATAATTTTTTAATTTTTTTAAATTTTTATTTATTTTTGAGACAGAGAGAGACAGAGCATGAATGGGGGAAGGTCAGAGACAGGGAGGCACAGAATCTGAAGCAGGCTCTAGGCTCCAAGCTGTCAGAACAGAGCCCGACGTGGGGCTTGAACTCACAGACGGTGAGATCATGACCTGAGCCAAAGTCAGATGCTTAACCAACTGAGCCACCCAGGCGCCCCAATAATTTTTAATATCATTTAAAGGTATATACTTGCATGTTCTCCCTCAATAAGTGCTCCCTCTCTAGTGTTTTGAAATTTCAGTGTGCAAAAGAATCATTGGGAAAGGGAAGTGAGCAAGAATGTTTACTATTCAGTTTTCTGAGCCTTATTCTTGGCTTCTGAATCAAAATTGAATTTGTCCGGTGTAAAAACTCAAAATTTGTTTGCCAAATAAATGCCCATGCTAGATCCAATCCCAGCAGCCTTTGCAGCACACTTTATGAAACATAGCCCCATTAACATCTGTATAATGTGTATTATGTGTTGCATAGCCATACAAATGTGGAAATTATTCACAGGTCCCACAATGGTATTGCCTTCACTGCATTTTTTTCCTATAATGCTTCATTCAATAATATTAGTTGGACAGTGATTTACCAAAACATGGTGTCTACTCACCAATTACATCCATCTTAATGTGATAACATTTCACTCTCTAAATGTTTGCTAGGTGTCTGTAATATAGGAAATTATACAGTGAGGGGCCCTTAGTCAGTTGAATGTCCAACCCTTGATTTCAACTCAGGATATGACCTCACAGTTGTGAGATCAAGCCCTGGGTGAGGCATGGAGCCTGCTAAAATCCTCTCTGTCCGTCTGCTGTCCTCCCACACCTCTGTCACTCTACATACATACATACACACATACATACATACATACATACATACATACATAAATAAGTAAATTAAAAAAAAACAAAAGAAAAAAATGAAAAATACACAGTGAAACTTCTCATTCCATTACCTTTGTCTGTTGGGAGAATTATCACATACATAAATAATCATAATACAATGTAGAAATAATTGCCATAAAAGAAACAAAGATTAAAGGGTTTTCCCAGAAGGAAGTTGCTTGTAGCTTGGAGTCGATTTAAAAATGGGGTGTTTCAGGAATGCATTCATGAAACTTTGAATTTGAGATAGGCCATGAAACACAGCATTTAATATAACTGAACTAGGAGAGAAAACATTGGCACATGGTGGGAGAGTGCAGGGTATGCACATAAGACCTTGTACTGGATGTGTACATAAAACGATTCTGAATACTGCATAGCAATGATTGGAAAGATGAGTAAGAGACCAGGTAGGACAGCCCACGTAAAAGGCCCCTCTGAATGATAAATAAGGAATATAATCTTCATTGTATAGGTAAGGAAGTGATACTAAGGGTTAGAGGTACAGGCAATACTTCGGGATGATGTTCCAGGTAAGTATGCAGTCGATTGAAAACAAGATTGGTGTTTAGGAGACCACTGAGACAAGGTGAAAAGTACCTGAAGTTAAATAAAGAATAAGAGAAAAATAATATGAAGAGGCTTTACCCAGGTAGACTCAAAGTCTTGGCAAGTACTGTGCATGGGGGAGGGGGAGGATTAGCAGCCATGCCCAGAATTTCAAAGCTCCTCACCAGGAGTAGTGGTGACACTTAACAAAACACAAGTTGCTATATCATCATCAAAATCATCCATTAGATTCTTTTGTGAGTATTTAGATTTCACTTTTTTTCAGAGGGGGGAGTCTTAACCATTCCATTTTTTTTTATTTGAAAGATGTAGGTTGGATACCTGAGGAAGAGTGGCCCAAGAGGAGTTGAAGAGAGCAATGGGGTATTTATTAATAAGGAAGAAATGCTTCACTTGTTTTCTTATTGCAAAATGTCCACTCTCTTGGGAGGGGGGGAACTGTATAACATACTCAAAATTAAGTAATCTTTGCCATTAAAGTATGCTATCTACTGATATTTTATACTTGCCAAAGATGGGAATTTTCTAAGAGGACAACAATAACTTGAGAGGTGCTTGATCCTTCTTAAAATTTATTTCCTTTTGTTTAGCTGCTAATCCCAGTACTTCCTGTTTTATTTGAGGTTCTGTAGCCTCCTGCCTTACTTAACCAAATATTTCCGGGTAGCCTTTTAGCAAATAAACTTTTCATTCATTTACATTTTTTTTCAAAATTACATCTTCCGATTCTTTAGAGCTACCACAAATTAATCTAGGATAGTATATTATTGTGACCAAAAACAAGTTTTGTAAAACCAGTTGAAGTTGAGAAGGATGAAGAACATCAATGACATAAAAGACCAGTTACTGTTCTACGTATCTGTATCAAAATTGAAAAAGAAGCAAGGGAGAGAGAGAACTAACATCCGAACACTTGAAAAGAAGTATGTTTGTTTAGTATCTCATCATAAGGGCTTGGGGGATGGGATAGTGGTGGATGTCATAGTAGTTGAAAATCACTTCATAGTGATTATTAACATCTTTCTAATTGGAAATTTTATTTGAATATTGTTATTTAAAACATAAGATGACCTGGCTTGCCAGTACATTTTTAATTTTTTTTTTCTTTAAGTTTATTTATTTGAGAGACAGTATGAGGGAGAGCTGGGGAGAGAGGCAGAGAGAGAGGGGGACAGAGAATCCCAAGCAAATTCCACACTGTCAGCACAGAGCGCAGAGAGCTGAACCCCATGCAGGGCTTGAACTCAAGGAACCATGAGATTATGACCTGAGCTGAAATCCAGAATCCAACACTTAATCTACTGAGCCGCCCAGGGGCCCCTGCCAGTAGATGTTTAAAACTTATTCTTCAATGTGCAATTTGAATGTGGGGAAATGATTAGTTAGGTATAGTAGTGTAATAAGCATTTGAGGAGTACGTTTACACTTGAGAATTTAGAAAAAAGGCAACCAAGAGTAAACTGACATTTTACTGTTGCAGAGTTGTTGTTTTTTTCTTTCTTTCTTTGCAATACAGTTTTGTGGGGTTTTTTGTTTGTTTGTTTTATTTATTTTGCTTTTATCCTAATAAGTACTTTTTCAAAGTACCACAAAGTGGGTGGCTGAAAACAAGAGAAATTAATTTTCATACAGTTCTAGAGACTAGAAGTCCAAAAGCAGCGTGTCAGCAGGGTTGGTTCCTTCTGAGAGCTCCGAGGCAGAATCTGTCCAGGCCTGTCTTCCCTTCTACTGATTGCTAGCAATTCTTGGCATTCCTTGGTTTCTAGATGCATCACTCCAGTCTAGCCTTTCTCTCCACATGTCACTTTCCTTGTTTCTGTGTGCCTTTTCATGGTCATATTCTTGTAAGGACACCAGTCATATTGGATTAGGGGCCCAGTCTACTCCAATATGGCCTCATCTTGACTAAGTACATCAGCAACAACTGTTATTTCTCACTAAGATCTAATTCTGAGATTTTAGGGTCTTGGACATCAACATTTGGCAGGGGGGAGGGGCAGAAATACAGACCCATAACAGTATATCTGTCTCAAGTAGGGTTCTCCATAGTAACAAAGCCAGTAGGAAATATATCTATACCTTTCTATTTAATTATTTTATACTATAAATGCATAATTTTTATCTATTATTTATCTATCTATTTATCTATAATCTATCTATTTTAGGGATTTGGCCCATACATCTATCTATTTTAGGGATCATCTATCTATTTTGGGGCCTGGCAAAATCCATAAGGCATTACTGTCAGGCTGAAAACTTAGGCAGGATTTCTATGTTACAGTTTTAAGACAGAATTCCTTCTTCCCTGGGAAACCTCAGTTTTTGCTCTTAAGGATGTGGTCCAATTTTTTTTTTAATATTTATTTATTTTTGAGTGAGAGAGTATGAGAAGGTGAGTAGCAGACACAGAGGGAGACACAGAATCCGAAGCAGGCTCCAGGCTCTGAGCTGTCCGCATAGAGCCCGACACAGGGCTTGAACCCACGAACTGTGAGATCATGACCTGAGCTGAAGTCAGTTGCTTAATCAACTGTGCCACCCAGGAGCCCCTGATGTGGCCCATTTTTTTTATGGAGAGTAGTCTGCTTTACTTAAAAGTCAACTAATTATAAATTTTAATGACATTACAAAATACCTTCAGAGTAACATCTAGACTACCAGTTTGACCAGACAGCTGGCACATAGCCAAGTTGACACATAAAATTAACCATCACACTCAGCAAAAATAAGATAAGGAAAATCACAAAATGAAAAGAAGACTGAATATGTGTAATTAAAAATCTCTTTGGGTAGGGGCACCTATGTGGCTCAGTTGGTTGAGCATCCAACTCTTGATTTCAGCTCAGGTTATGATCCCAAGTTTGTGGGATCGAGCCCCACATTGGGCTCCACATGGAACATGGAGCCTGCTTAACATTCTGTCTCTCTTTCCCTCTGCCCTTCTTCCATGCTTTCGCCCTTTCTCTCTCTAAAAAAATAAATAAAATGAAAACAAATAATCTTATATCACTGTGTTATTTAAATATCTTTACTTAATGCTTGCTTTGCACATCTGTTAATAGAATAATCTGATCAAGAGAAAGTTCTCTATAGTGCAAAGAGTTGGATTCCCAGATAGGAACTTAATTACTACTTGGTTCATTTAAACTCTTTGAAGTGCATTTTCTCATCTGTAAGATAACAAAACTACTACCTTAAAGAGATGTCCACATACAAGTTCATCAAATAATATAATTTAAAACATTTTAGGGGCGCCTGGGTGGCGCAGTCGGTTAAGCGTCCGACTTCAGCCAGGTCACGATCTCGCGGTCCGTGAGTTCGAGCCCCGCGTCAGGCTCTGGGCTGATGGCTCAGAGCCTGGAGCCTGTTTCTGATTCTGTGTCTCCCTCTCTCTCTGCCCCTCCCCCGTTCATGCTCTGTCTCTCTCTGTCCCAAAAATAAATAAACGTTAAAACATTTTAAAACCAAATTGTTCAATGTGCTCTACATATTATTAACAAATTTTGTGTTTCCTGTCTTCTGCAAAACATACTGGCCAACATAGCATTATAGGTAAAAGCAGAAATTTGGAGAGAACAAATATGAATAATAAATAATTATTAAAATAAATAATGATACATCCAAAGTGTGTGATAATGTGCTTCCATTAACACAAATACAGAGGATTTATATTTTCTACCATAGAAAGATGTCCATGACATATTGTGAAATTAAAAGTAAACTTGTAACCTTGGGATCCAAGATGAGAGATTAAATGTCAAACTGTAAACATTATCTTTTCCTTGACAGTGGGGGTAAGGTGATACAGGGGGAGTTTCAGTTTTCCATGTATGCACTGTTTGAATTTTTAAAAGAATAAATTGGGTTACTTTTGTAATAAAGATTGAATTCACTCTCAAATATTAGAAATATTTAATGAATTTAAAACTACTGCAATAATCTGAGGAATATCAATTATATATGGGTACATCTAGAGATCTACATTGTTCCTCTGGTTTGTGCATGGGAGCAGCTCACATACGGAAGGAATTATATTGCTATTATATTGTTATGTATCAGCCAGCTAAAAGTGCTTCCAAAAGGACAAGGGCCAAAATATTAAGGAGCATTTCCAAATGGAAGTTCTTGAAAACATGCCAGTGTTTGGAAGAACTTTTTACTTCATTAACTGAATGCAGATTTTACTTTTCTTGTCCCAAAGCTAAAGGATTTGATTTATCACCCTATCTAGTTACTAATGGAGATATTTGGGAAGTAGAATGTGATGCTGTTGATGCTATTGAACTGTTTAGCACCCAGGAGGATAGAGAGGACAGCACCTTTGAGTTTTTGAAAATGAGAAGAGAGCCAATTCCTAATTAAATATTTCCTTGAATGTGTCAAGAACAAGAGTGTTCTAAAAACTGATAAACACTTGGGTTACATCAAGGACTTTTATATTCCCGTCTTTATTATGCCAGATGTGTGCTGCCAACTTAAGTAATTACTGTTTTCCCAGTAGGAAGTTTGCTGAAATGTATTTTTGCTCAAAAATATGCTAACCAAAAAACCATTTTCCCCCCTTTTGAGTTTTTCATTTTTACAAATGTGAGAAATGTATAAAACCTTTTTTAAAGCTTCACATAGTATCATTTATAGGGGAAAGCTTTTTGATATAATACAGATATAGAACCCAGAGACTGGCCATGAAAAAACTTATCTGGACAGTTTTCATCTTCGATAACATAGTAGGTGGAGCATCAAAATATGTAGACATTCTATAGATTAATATAAAATTATTCAGACACATGTTTTTGCAGCCAATGACTTCTGTTTATTCTCTATTAAAATATTTAGTTACTTTTATTTGTATTTAATATTTTTAGAATATTGAAATATACAGGGATCCACTTTCCTCATTGTCTGCAAATAAGTTTTTAAAGCTCATTATTTTTAGCAGCAATTTTTGGTGTTTGTGATTAACTTCCCATGAGAATGTGCTTGTTATGAGATTGTACTCTTCCCAGTTTCAAATAACTCTTCAGTTTTAATTTCACCTTTGTAAATGTCAGAATGATTTGAATATAAGAAAAAAAATGAGCATACTTAAAAAAATATGTATATATATACATATATATGTATATATGTATGTATATGTATACACACACACACACACACACACACACACACACACATATATAGTTTGTTTTTGAAAGTACTGTTGCCTAAATAAATTGGTAGTCATCAAAGTATACTTCCCTACATTTCATAATCTACTCATCTGAAGGTAGACAAAAACACATATTCTGAAAACTTGCGCAAGTAACTAGTTTAACTAAATGATAGAAAAAAAACTCCCCATGGGCCCCCCCCCCCCCTGCCTATTATGCCATGAATTCTTTAGGGAATAGGCTCCAGCAGCAGCTTGGGCTCCTTTTCATGTAGTTCTCTGGGTACTTCTTATACTTCTCTGGGTACTTCAGTTGAACCCAAGTACGTTTCTCTTTGGCTTCCTTCTTTTTCTGACCAGTTTCCTTCACAGGCTTCATGAAGCTATCTAGGCTTTTAGAGTGCTTAATATGCTCAATATGTACCTTAATTCTCTTGGCAAGAATCCTGCCCCTAACTTGTTTAGTTACAATAATATTAGAAGCAAGCTAAGTAACATTGCAAACTCTTCCAGTTTTTCCATGGTGACGTTTGCTGGGCATTTCTTTTTTTTTTTTAATTTTTTTTTTCAACGTTTATTTATTTTTGGGACAGAGAGAGACAGAGCATGAACGGGGGAGGGGCAGAGAGAGAGGGAGACACAGAATCGGAAACAGGCTCCAGGCTCCGAGCCATCAGCCCAGAGCCCGACGCGGGGCTCGAACTCACGGACCGCGAGATCGTGACCTGGCTGAAGTCGGACGCTTAACCGACTGCGCCACCCAGGCGCCCCAATAAATTTCATTTTAAAAAAAAGCATGAGAATGCATAAATAAAATTTCTTACATCTTTAGTTGTGAAATTCTTGTTATACCAAGGACTTATAGGGAATATTCCATAAGGGTTTACTGCAGGCAGTAGAGTATCAGTTATATTTAATATTTTCAATCTGCTAATTAAATATATCCCATTTTACTAAATTATTGTTTATTATATTATTACTAGGGTTTGAATTATAATTGCAAATTGAATTTTTTTTTTTTTATTTTGAGAACAACAGAGACAGTGCAAAGTGGGGAAAGGGCGAAGAGAGAGGGAGAGAGAATCCCATGCTGGCTCTGCGCTGTCAGCACAGAGCTGATATGGGGTATGAACCCATAAAACTGTGAGATCACGACCTGAGCTGAAACGAAGAGTTGGACACTTAACCAGCTGAGCCGCCCAGGTGCCCTGCAAATTGAGATTTAAATTGAAGCAATTCTTAATCTCAAGCTCTAACATGTTTGCTTAAACTTGCATGTTATATGACTAATCACATTTACCCCATATTTATTAGTCAATGTAAATAAAAACATATACCAACATTCAATAACAACTTGTGTTTTAAATTTAAAAGTACATATGGGGGCGCCTGGGTGGCGCAGCCAGTGAAGCGTCTGACTTCAGCCAGGTCACGATCTCGCGGTCCGTGAGTTCGAGCCCCGCGTCGGGCTCTGGGCTGATGGCTCAGAGCCTGGAGCCTGTTTCCGATTCTGTGTCTCCCTCTCTCTCTGCCCCTCCCCCGTTCATGCTCTGTCTCTCTCTGTCCCAAAAATAAATAAAAACGTTTAAAAGAAAAAAAAATTAAAAGTACATATGATATGATACTTATCTACTGATTTAAAAGTATGTACTATATATGCTTTGTAGTTTTTTCTTTGTATTACTTTAAATAAATGTTTAGTAAATGTTATAGTTGGAGATAGGGTCAGAGGCAACTACTTTGTAGTAAATGGCACTATTTACTTTGTAGACATTTTCTCAAGACATTGTACCTGAATTTCAACAATATCTATCTATCTATCTATCTATCTATCTATCTATCTATCTATCTATCTAAGAGAGAGAGCCCATGAGTGAAGGAGGGACAGAGGGAGAGGGAGAGAGAGAATCTTAAGTAGGCTCCTCACCAGCACAGAGCCTGACATTGGATCGAGCCCACGGCTGTGAGATCATGACCTGATCCAAAATCAAGGGTTGGACGTTCAACCAACTGAGCCATCCAGGCACCCCAACAACATAATTTAATTTAATATAAAGTATTTTATTGAAATTTGTCTTTAAATAATTCATACAAAATCAAGTGCAACAAAAAAAATTTTCTGCAGTATCTTTACTTACTTTCTTTTCTGATATTTTCCCAATACTGAGGTCATTCAAAATGTTTAAACTATTCCAGTCTCTCTCTACTAAATGCAATTACATAAAAAAGACAAGTGACACATTTACATATTGACATTTATTCTTGCTACTCATTTTTCTTCAACATCCTTTGATTAATTTCTTTCTGCTTTTCAACTATAAATATAGTGTCAATATACTTGTTCATCAGAGTCTCTGCAGGGGAGAGAAAAAAACAGCAACACAAATTTGATAAATCAGGAAGGGCTTAACAAAGACTATTTTCAGAGATATGGGTGAAATGTAGGGAAATCACAAGGTTTTGTGCTATAGTAGAGTCATTACCTTTATTAGGACTGAAAAGATAAGTAACGGAAGAAATTGCCTTCATTAGGAAGAAGGAAGGCTTGTACAGAAAGTGAACTTGAGATAAATTTTATTTTAATGTCCTAGATGCATCTAATCAGACAATGCAAGTAAAGGAGCCAATGGAATCAAATCCTTGCCTCTTCCGTTCTTCTTATCTCTATTGAATGCCCCCATTGGCTAACCATAACAGGAATCCAGTGGACAAAGGATCTTTCTGATGTGGCCTATGTAGGTGAGTCCATCAAGGCAGAGAGTAGCCTATGGAGTGTGAAGATGGATCTCGAAGGGCAAATGGAAAATAGCTATAGCTTTAGTAGTATAGCCACTTCTGTGCTTCTTCAACCTGCTGTGCTTTCTCATGCCTCCTGATAAGCATTCTCTGTCTTTGTTGTCTTAACCGAGGAAAATTTTTATGTCATATTAGCAAAGCATTTTAATAGGGTGGCCCCTTAAGGGTATACCTTAAGTCATGTTGGGTCTTGTAATTCTTCCAAAAGCACAATTAAAATGGAGTCCAAACCAGTTCCCAAGAAAAGGCTGCACATAGGGCCCGGATTCTGGGAAGTATTCTGAGAATTGGCTACAACTGATATCATCAGACATTTCTCAAACTGGAGAAAAGCTGCTCAGATTTACTAAATACTCTCAATGTAGATGCTAGTCATTAATGAAAAATTACAATTAGGGAACAGTGTAAGCAGAAATACAGTCTACTAATTTATGTATGACTTAGTGGCTTTGTGTGCTTCCTGAACAGTGGGCATTTTCTGTGTAAACATAAAGAAGCATGACATTAGGATACATAAGATCATCTTATTAGTATCAAAAAATGTTGGGTTCACATCCTGGCTTTTCCACTGAATAGCTTTGTGATCATAGGCAAGCCAGTTTTTCTTACAGAGTTTCAGTATACTCATATATAAGCATAAGCAATATTTACATCTTCTGTTTGGGCTGCTGAGATTACATAAGATAAGATGCAAATAACCAGAAGCATGCTGTTTGACATGTACTAAGCTCTTTGTAAGAGTTGGCTATTATTTCAAAATAAAAATGGAATAATTTGGTTTTATTAGGCAGCAGACTACCTCAGCAGAAATATAGCCAAACTCAAAGCAAGAGAATGAGGAAAGACAAAAGAACTGGACCAGTTGCCTTCATCCTCTGTATCGATCAAGATGGCAAAAGTGCCCAAGATACCTTCAAGCACTGAGTACAACTAAATACACTTAGATTTTATTGACAAGAATAGGATCCTGTGATCATCCCACCTATAATTGTGGCTAGAAAATCAGGGCACAGGATTGTTAAATCTTGATTAGAGCAATGATGATTCTTTTTTTTTTTTTTAATTTTCTTTTTTTGAACGTTTATTTATTTTTGGGACAGAGAGAGACAGAGCATGAACGGGGGAGGGGCAGAGAGAGAGGGAGACACAGAATCGGAAACAGGCTCCAGGCTCTGAGCCATCAGCCCAGAGCCCGACGCAGGGCTCGAACTCCCGGACCGTGAGATCGTGACCTGGCTGAAGTCCGATGCTTAACCGACTGCGCCACCCAGGCGCCCCAGAGCAATGATGATTCTTTATGCAATGTGTGCACTGGACAGCAAGTATAAAATCAGACAAAATGGGGATTCTATTAACAATAAAGAAGAGAAGAATGGGTAGGAAACTAACATTGCATAGAACATTGGTTTGTCATTATTTTCTTTCTTGGAAAGATGATCTAGCAAACTCTGAAGATGTTTCTCCACAGGGACTTCCACGAAGGTGACGATGTGTTAACATGACATCACTTGTTAGTGTTTCTCATACTTTCAAGTGTGAATACTTTAGTAGTCTCCATACAGTGTCATATTCTTAATATGTAATTATTGTTATGTAGTGTGAGAATTTATGAAAGGATTTTAATTTAAAATATGTATTTAAAAGTTATTGTACATGTTTTTATTTCTATGAATGTTTCTTGTCAAACATAATTCCAATTGTGTTACTTAAAATAATGGTAATATGGAGTTTATTTGCTATTAGATATCAAACAAAGGATACATCATTTAATAAGTTTGCAACTTCTGTTTTTCCCCTAACACTGAGATAAGGTTGAATTGGCAGAGATTCTGTAGACTAATGATTATTTCAGGAAAAAAATTGCCAGCAATCCAGAGTAGTTGTTACCATATGGTAGCAGTGTCCTCCTTTCTCTGGCGTGGTTGGGTTGCAGTCAAAATAATCAGAGATTCAGAAATGCTCTTTATAAAAACATTAATTATTATTAAACTTGAATTCGTAATGGGTGCACTTAATAAACATTTAATAAAACTAACATATAATATGTAGAAATCAATGAAAAAATTTTCCTCTTTCAAATATGAGTCTCATTCTTTAATCCCTCATAAATTCCAGAACATCACCTTACTTTTGGCCTCACCTGTTTCCTACCTAACCTATCCAACCTAACCTAATCTCTCTGGTATCTTCTCTTATAAGGGCATTACCCTCATGACCCTCACGTAAGGCTAATTATCTCCCAAAGGACCCTTCTCCAAATGCCATTACACTGGGTTTAAGCCTTCAACATATAAATGGGGTGGAGCACATTCAGTCCATAACAGGTATCTATACATACCTGGAAATGTGCTGGGTGTTATATTCCCAATATCTTTGTCTAAAGGTAGATAACGTTGTCCTCAGTTCACTCAAAATGCAAAATAATTATGTCAAGTAAGATAAATGGTGGAAATAGCTGTGAAACCAGAAACAATGTCAGTGTTAGGACACAGTTTTCTTTAGTGGAGAGAAGAGAGCTGCCACTTAGCTACAGTGCTTGTTGTCAGGTAGGCATGGGAGCAAAGCATTACCCAGTTTTAGGTTTTTAAAAGAGAATCTGGATATTTGGTTTTTGTATGTGAAATTTTCCTATATTCATGTTGTCAATTGAATCATGTCTTTAGCTGCATTGTGAGTGAAACAAAACCACATTTATCCCAAGGACTGCCAGTTTGCAAGGTCTACTCTGAGAGATTTTTATCAGCCACTTGGTGTCACCTAGCTGTTAGGTGACAAAGCGGGATTCCAGCCCAGGTCTGCCAGGTCCAGTGCTTTCCTTTCCTCCAATCCACACTATTTTCTGGGCTCCAAGCTTGTGTAAACACCACTGTCTGATCTCTCTATTCCTATTTCTAGGCAGCTGGACATTTCTAGATATAATTATTTCTAGATAGATCAAACTGAATACTGTCCAAAGTTAACTGTCCCCCTCTGACTAATCACTTCCTATTATAACAATATTTTCACAGTTTCAAATCCCCAACATAGTGAATAACACTAGGACATGTACTAGGGAGTGGTTTGGGGATTGTTAATGTTAATACCCTATCTTGAACAATAATATTAATACTATTCTAAACTTCTGGCTACTTTATCAGAATATTGATATTCTTTTTGTAGGGTGATTTTTTAATATTACAACTTACTTAATGACTGAAATGTATCTAATTTGTCCCTGGATGTTTAAAATAATTACTGGTTGTTTAAAAAGCCTTAAGAAAAATGAAATGAGGCTGACTTTAAATCATCTGGCAGGTGACTTTACATATAATCAGGAATTGGTCAATGATTCATTTTATCATAATGTGTTGGGTTAGTGTTAATCTGTTTTCACTAGGTATTTGTTCTCATTTACAATTTTATCATATTGATATAAAAAGCAGAAAGTCTGTTTTAGAAAAACATGGCAATAGATTTTCACAAGATAATATACAGTGAATACGTTATGACTCACCTTTCATAGATCTGTTCAGAAACAGAAGGAAGACATGATACCTCTCAATATCTTCTGATTCATTCTGTCCCCTACCTCTCCTCTGCCAGGTAATTTCTATTCCACAAACTCTTAGTGGCCCTCTAAAATTATTATTTTAAAGATTTTCACCAAGACTCAGTCCAAGCAGGAAATAGCTCATTTACAGATGCTTTTGTTGGTTTATGGATGCATGACGTCCTATAGAGTATCACAAATCTTCGTGATAACCTAAGTGTTAACTTTAATGTTTGTATCTTCAATTTAGCTGAAAGATGTGTAAAATATTATAAAGTCAAATAGCTCCCTCCTTGCTGAACATATAAAGTTGGGATTAAAGCATGTTATTCCAGTAGCTGTCAATCATAACTTATGCCCAATTATTTATGTTTGAATTATATTCCCAGATTATACAATGTGAAAGAGCAATTGATTTTTTTTTTCCCTAGGACTTATTTGAGCCAAGTCCTGTTCCTACACAGGTTGCCTTTGGATATCTAGACTTCCTCTGGGTTAGTTGGCTAGTTTCAGTAGTGTAGCCATTAAAGTCAAGTCATTAAGTAATCTATGACCACAAGAGGGCAGTTGTAAGTACGTCTGTCTTTATAAATAATATTTTCCTCTTTATCCAACTCATCACAGGACTTTAGTTTTACTCTTTTATTCCAAGATTGGAAATCAATATTAATGACAATGATTAACATGCATAGGGTGGAAATTGCTGTGAAAAAATTAAAATCACAATATGTTTCACATGTGATGTACTCTCCATTAGTTTTATTGACTACTATTTGGCATTACTAATGACTGACACATTCCATTTTGGTTGTCACTCATTACATTGGTTTAATATCTACCTCTTTTAGCAAAAGTCATTCTGAAATTCCTTATTTAGGCAGAATTAAAAATCAAAGGGAAAACACATAGTAAAACATACTTTTTTTAAGTCTTAACATTTATTCATTTTTTGAGAGACACAGAGACAGAACATGAGTAGGGGAGGGGCAGAGAGAGAGGGAGACAGAGTCCGAAGCTGAGCTGTCAGTATAGAGCCAGGCAGGGGGCGTGAAATCACGGGCTTCAAGAAGACCTGGAGATCCTGACCTAGGCTGAAGTTGGAACCGACTGAGCCACCCAGGCACCCCAGTAAAACATATTTTAATGTTATAAATTCTATTAAAGTATCATCATATGCCTCCTCTACTTTCAAAATAAAACGAAAGTTAAAATAGGACAAATACATGTTTTTTTTGTTTTTTGTAAATATGAAATTTATTGGCAAATTGGTTTCCATACAACACCTAGTGCTCATCCCACAGGTGCTCTCCTCAACACCCTACACCCACCCTCCTCACCCTCCCACCCTTCATCAACCCTCAGTTTGTTCTCAGTTTTTAAGAGTCTCTTATGTTTTGGTTCCCTCCCTCTCTAACCTTTTTTTTTTTTTTTTTTTTACGTTTCCCTTCCCCATGGTCTTCTGTTAAGTTTCTCAGGATCCACATAGGAGTGAAAACATATGGTATCTGTTTTTCTCTGTATGACTTATTTCACTTAGAATAACATGTTTTTTAAAGAAACAAGACATACAGCTAATTTTTTAAAAATTACTTATTTATTTTGGGAGAGACAGAATGCGCAGGAGGAACAGAGAAAGGGAGAGAGAGGAAATCCCAAGCAGGCCTCCACACTGTCAGCATGGAGCCTCATGCAGGGCTTGAACCCACTAATCCTGTGATCATGACCTGAGTGGAGATCAAGAGTTGGATGCCTAATTGATTAAGCCACCCGAGTGCACCAACATAATGGTAATATTTAAGTTGGAAGGGATATTGATCAATTTATTACAAAATGAAAGGCTAAGAGAAGTTTTTATAATATTTAAACTATACTATTTTATAATTTTTAAACTATAAGTCATATTTGACTTAACACTATAAAAAAGAATTTAGTTAAATTTCATGCCCTTTTTTAACTTTCTCTGAAATTTTACAATTTGTAAAAAAATATTGATCAGTTTTGGTAAGTTGCATATTCCATTAATACTTATATTGCTTTTACTTACATTGGGTAAAAAATATTAATTTCCCCATAATAAACAAGCAACAAATAAAGCAGCTGCTTTTATTCCTTTGTTTACCAAAATACAATTTAGACCATACCAAACCATAGTTCATAAAGACACAAAATTCTGTCCTATGTTTGCTTGTCTTCATGTATCTCTTAGAAATTACCTTATTGTAATTACCTCTTAATAAGCATCTTTTTGCTGACACCATTTAAGACTGTGGAGTGAATGAGGTATATATGTTTTTTGTTTGCTGGTTTTAACAAGCAAAATGAAATATTACCTGAGCGAAGTTTCATAGAACCTTATGGGTTCACTCCTGCATCAGTACTGATATATTCTAAAGCAACGTGGCTAGTTATTTGATAAGTTCATATGTTTTATTTGTCTAAAATAAATTCTGGGGGCACCTGGATAGCTTAGTTGGTTAAGTGTCTGACTTCAGCTCAGGTTGTGATCTTGCGGTTCATGAGTTCGAGCCCCGAGTCGGGCTCTGTGTTGACAGCTCAGAGCCTGGAGCCTACTTCAGATTCTGTGTCTCCCTCTCTCTCTCTCTGCCCCTTCCCCACTCACGCTCTGTGTCTCTCTGTCTCTCAAAAATAAACATTAAAAAAATAAAAAGATTAATGTAAAAAAATAAATAAAATAAATTCTGCAGTTATTTAGCTTGTTTTTGATCAACTCTCAATACAATTATTGTTAGAGGAGTGCCTGAGTGTCTCAGTCAGTTAAGCGTCTGACTTTGGCTCAGGTCATGATCTCATGTTCGTGGGTTGAAGCCCCACGTCTGGCTCTGTGCTGACAGCAAAGAGCCTGGAGCCTGCTTCAATTTCTGTGTCTCATTTTCTCTCTACCCCTCCCCTGCCCACACTCTCACTCTCTCAAAAATATGATAAAAACTGGCAAAAAATTAAAAAATATATATATAATTGGTGTTAGAGACTTAAAGTGAAACATTATCTCTATTAATTTAAGTAATATCATAAAAATATACAAAATTACAAGCCAGAAAATGGATTGAATCTACTTTTAAATAATAAACTATAAGTATTGTTTAATATAATGTCATATAAACCAGAGGAATACATTAAATTTTTCCTAAATTTGTAAGAGGTTATAAACATTATGAGAATAGGAATAATACTGTTTTGTTTCTTACTATATACTAGAATATAGTACAATTTCTGATGCATAAGAGGTTCTCAATAAATATCTGAATTGTAAACACCTAAATATATTAATAAACAGCATGATGGTAAAGCATCTTTGAATAAAATAGAATACCATCTTTAGTGTTTTCAAGGATGCAATATTAAACAAAGTATTTTGACCAAACTACAACTATATAAATAAAAATATGATATTGTAATTTCCCTTTCCTAATATCATAAACTTGCAATGTTTCTGAATATTTTCCTCCATTCTCATTCAGGAATATCCAGACAGGAGCTGACCCAATGTAACCTTTTGAGATATTTTTATGTCTAGAATTTCAAATCCTTGATTGCACCATTTTCTCCCAAACTGTTATCTACTTTCTTTAACTTTTTCCCTATTTGTTGCTCCAAGGTTCATCAATTTCTCCTTATTTCTTTTACTTTTGACCTGCTCCCTTATTTAATTCTGTGATTCAGTTTAGCCACCAGTTGTTAGTAATAGCCCAGCCATTCTGTTAACCTGTGGAATTACCTCATTGCAATAAATACCTGACCTGAACCTCAAAGCTACACAAGATTTTTTAATCTAATTATTTTTCTCTTTCACCTTAAAGAATAATATAAATATTCACTATTTTTTGAATTCACTACTCTCTATTTCTCTTCTCGTTCCAATCCTTACATGCTTAGAAATATTTTCATTCTACTTTCTCATTGAATGAATAGTTAGCAGGATATATAATTATTATTTTTTTTGGAGAGAAGTAACCAGTCTCCTCCTGGGAAGTGGGCAGTAAGATTTGACTCTCTTCTTAGTGGTAATTATCTTCTGTAGTACCTAAGATTTATAACTTACTCCACTGTGCTATTGGTTCCCGGTTTTTTCTTTCTCATTCTTCATCTTACATAATATTTTTCTTTCTTTTGATTCTTTTAGGCTAGCATCTTTTTGATTAGTCCTTGAAATAATTTCAGTGGCATTTTGGGGGACATTGGAGAGAAATGCATTTTGTAAATCTTCCATATTTAATAGAGCCTAGTTTTTAAAAATTATGGTTTATTATAATAACTCCTTTCTGTGTCACTTAAATATTATAGGATGGATTTGAGTGAATTTTTGAAACAATGATAAATCCTCTAATCATTGACATCCTTATCTATGCCTTTACTTTAAGAAAACTCTTTATATATAATCTCATTGAATTCTCCCAGTAAAACTCTAATTGACATTATTTTTATTTAGAAGACAACAAAAGTGAAACTCTGAAAGATGTTACTCACCCATTTTCACAAAATGAAAAAAAAAATGTCTTATCTGCCAGGACTACTTGATTAAAAAATCCACGTTTCATTTTGTTAATATATCCTCTTTGATTGAGGACTACTTAATGGAAATTTTTTTGATGCTATTATGAGAAATATTAACTATTTAATTTAACAAATAATTTTATTTTATGATACACATCTGAAATTTCATGACCTTGGTGTTATGTAATGAGCTATCAGTCTCTCTAATAATATCACTACTAATAATAACAATGTTAACATTGAAGTAGTGTATTATCAACAGTTTTATTTAATATTTACCCAATAGGAAGTACTGTGATATCGTAAATGGAGAATTGACTTTGAGTTTGGCAAATTGTAGGTTAGCCTCTGTTACTTTTTATAAATAACAAAATATCTGAGACTAAATACCCCCTCTTACAACTTGTGAATGAAATAAAGAAATACTTTGAAGACTTAAGAGGTAACATATGTACATTATTGTGTTAGGTTTTTTTTTGTTACTTTCATAATAAATTGACACAAAGTGCCAATAAATAAAAATTTATTATAAGTCAGAATTTCAACATCAGGTGTCAGAGGGGCTGCTCTCTTTTCTGGAACTTTAGGAAAGAATCCATTCCTTGCCTTTTCTAGCTTCCAGAGGCCACCTGCATTTCTTGGCTTATGGCCCTCTGTCTCCATCTTCAAAGCCAACGAAGACAGATTGAGTCCTTTTCATGTCGTATCACCCTCATGTTATCCTTGCCTCTTCTCCCACATTTGAGAAATCATGGGATTATATTGGATCCACCTGGATAATCCAGGATTAATCTCTCCTCTCAAAGTCAGCTGATTACCAACTTTAATTGCATCTAGAACCTTAATTTTATTTTGGATATTGACATATTTGGAGGGGGACATTGTTTGCTGACCACAAGTATCTTGGAAAATTCCTGACATAAATTATATCACTAAGTGGAATTTCTTCTTATTCATTGAACAAATATTAAATTATATGAAATATAATTTATTTTATATATTATATTAAATTTTAATTTCACTACCTCAATTTCAATTAATTATCTAAATCATAGGACTCCTGGCGTTAGGCAAGGCAGGTATTACTCTAGCTTTACAAATATTTCATCTGATTTAAAACATTGGTAATAGTGATATGCAAATGCAAGCCATCTTCTCTGTTTACTTTAAATGCTTATTAAAGCTATAAATATTTTGTTGTCTATGACTATTTGTTTACTAAATGGAAAGCTAATTGTCTAAGGTTTTTTTATCAAGAAAGGACATCTTTACTACTAAAAATGATTTACATTTTTAAAATATGAGACTAAAAAAAAATTGACAGTGCTTATTTTCAGTGCTACGTTACAGAGAAAATGAAATTCATTCATGCAAAGTTAAAAGTTCACCAATGTTCATACTATCTCTTTTTAATAATAAAACTGAGGTACTCAAATAATATTTTCATAGGCTTAGTTTGCCTGTGCTTAAAGCAGGCCTAGCAGGTCTGCTAATATTCTTGCAATGAACATAGTCATTTTAAGAAATATAGAGGTTACAACTCTACTGTTTTCTGATCTAACAATTTTATTTTTTCCTATGGGAGCAATTATTCTACAAAATGACAAAGTGGCAAGGGCAAAAATCTACTTACCAGTGGCATACAATCACTTCTTTGTTTTAGAGTTGGGATTTTTGATCTCATTAATAGCCTGAAATTGCATGGCATGCTTTTCTATTTAGACAATTAACATATTAATCCACTTCATGTGGTATCCATCTGCTCATATATAATTTTGCAGAAATATTATCCATACCTCCTTGCATTCATGTCCCATAGCTATTTTTAAAAGCAATATATAATTACTAGATGTTATAAAATATTAATATACAGCACCTGGGGGGAGTTATTGGCTTTCAGAAATGAAAAATTACAGGCAAATCTTCTTGTAAATCTCTAAAACTTAGATATTAAGGGATAGTATTAGGGTAATTCATTTTCCAACTCACTTCTTCCCACTTGAACTTTTTGTGCAATTTGGAAAATCAGGACTTTTTGTGGTTACTAGTAGGTTATTTATAGAAATGAAGGTTTGAAAAAAAGGATGAGTTAAGTCATATGTTTCTGTAAATTGAATTATTACATAGGTCTTCTCTCTTCTCCTTCTTTCAGTCTAGAGCAAAAATGCACACTTAATAAAAATAAAAACAAAAAGGTCACAAAGTATTTAAAAAATAATATATTTTTAAATTTTTCAATGTTTATTTATTTTTGAGAGACAGAGGAACAGCGACAGAGTGTGACAGGGGGAGAGCAGAGAGAGGGAGACATAGAATCTGAAGCTGACTCCAGGCTCTGAGCTGTCAGCACAGAGCCTGATGTGGGGTTTGAACTCATGAGCTATGAGATTGTGACCTGGGCCGAAGTTGGACACTTGACTGAGCCACCCAGGCTTCCCCCACCACCAAAATAATAGTTTTTATATAGCAAATAAAATCAGGTTTGTTTGTGCCTCAAATTTCTTGTTTATTGGAAGGCAGGGGATATGGAATTATATTATTTTTCAAAATATATAAATAAATATAAATACACACATAATTGTGCCACTGAATATCGTAAATGATATCACCTGGGTAGTTAATCACTATATCTGGAGTTGAACTAGTTCATGTCAATTCCAGGTTTTCTTGCTTACTGTGTGACCTCAGGGACATTATTTAACCTTTCTGTACCTTGGTTTCCTCATGTGTAAAATTTGAAGTGTTGTCAACCAGAGAAACTCATGTAAGCCACGGTTTCCAGAGTTTTTCTTACAGGTCAGATACTTAATTATGCAGCTCCTGTGTGACTGACCTTTGCTACTCAGACTCCATACTCCTTGCCCCAAGAGCAAAAATGACGTATTTGTTGTGAATCACATTGTTAGCTTAAATATCTGATCAAAGTGCTACTATGCAGCTCGAGGCCTCAGGCATACAAAAATACTCTTATCAGGCAAGATATTTTAAGGGCTCAGAATTCACCTCCCAGGACCTGCCAGTCCTGTAGACATACCTTCCTCTGGGGAATGTGCAGAGTTTGAACACCATAGACCTGCTTAGTTAACACTTCCTTCTCAATGCCCCTGAATAAACTTCTCAAGTCTTTATGCTGTAAATTTTATCAAAAATATTCAAGAGCAAAGACATAGATATTTGCTAAAAAACATTTACATTTCTCACTTCATATAATACATTTTAGTTTCTATTGGTGAAAACTGTCCAAGTATATTTCATTCACTTGAAAGTACATTTGATTTAAAAAAGAAGGAAATTAAGATTTAAAACAAGATACTTTAAATTAATATTACACTGTATGTTAACTAACTGGAATTTAACTAAAAATGTGAAAAAACCAAATACAAATTAAAAAAATAAAATAAAACAAGATATTCTGTCCAACAGGATCTTTGGGGAAACTTGAGTTCTGATTAATTATGTACATACTTCATTTACAAAGAGTAAAAGAGAAAGACTTTTTCATTTACACCTATTTACAGAAAATAACTCTAAAATAACTCTAAAATTTTTCTACCTGCAAAATTCTGCCTTAATATCTCATGCAATAAATTACATATTTTCTATCTATAAATATTACTTCAAACATCAGAAAAATATGGAACAAAAATGGGTTAATGAATACATAGTAGCACATATAATTTAATCTGTAAATCTGTATTATAGATTTGTAGCACATCAAAATTACTAACATCAACTATCATTAGAATATACAAGTGAATCAACACTGATCTACAAAGGGATTATTGTGCCCAATAACATAAAACTCTTTAAACAATTCAGTTGTGAACACATGTAGAAGATAAATTGCAATCTTTCATTCAAGGGAAAAATGAGCTTTAGAAGGCCAATTCAGCCCTTCATTTTTGTTAGGGGCATTCAAAGGAAAATTAAAAGATGGGTCAGAGGTGCCTGAGTAGCTCAGTCAGTTGTGCTTCCGACTCTTGATTTCAGCTCAGGTAGTTATGATGCTGGAGTTGTGGGATTGAGCTCCGCATCTGGGCTTCATGTTGAGCATGGAGCATGCTTGAGATTTTCTCTCTGTCTCTCTCTCTCTCTCAAAATAAATCTTAAAATAATAAAAATAAAAGATGGGGTAATCATTGTGAGACAGTAAGGGAAGATCAGTTTGGTCTGCTTCTACTTGATTCAAGTTCATTAAGGAAAGATACCCTTAAGAAGAAAGAATGTAGTGTGTGTGTGTGTGTGTGTGTGTGTGTGTGTGTGTGTGTGTGTGTGTGAATACATATATTGCATGGTTACATATAATTAGCACCTTAAGAATTGTCAAGAATTATTTTGGGGGAGGTTCCTTTAGGGGAAATAGCTAAGGTTTTTATAACAGAAAATATGGGTCCCATGTCTGCCTCCTACTTTCTGTGTCACCTTGATCAAAGTATTTACTCCTTTATGACCAAAGTTTTTTATACCTCAGTTTCCCCATCTGTAACTTCAGTTGAGTTTTGGTAAGGAACCTTAGTTTAAGTGGATGAAGGCATGCCCTGACTTAGATTTAAACTGTGTTCAATCCTGGAATTTACAAAAGTCCTGGCATGTTTGGCTGCCTGACGAATGGGCAGGGCAGGCCTGCCAAAAGTACATTTGCACGGGGACTAATTGATCTTCTGCACAAGAACTCCTTATTAATGAAAACAGGCAAAAAAACTTCAAATCACTGAAAAACCTTGGTGTTTTAGGGAAATTAGTGATTCTGTGTGAAGTTTTGGTAGAAATGGCAGTGATTCTTCATGGGTATTGTCATACTCTGGCAGTATCACACAGGAAGGATAATATCACATGGGGGATGGTTGATGACTTTACTGAGCCAAGTCATTTTTTGTTGTTTTGCGTTTTGTTTTGTTTTACTGTATACAGAAATCTCAGAGATTACCTTAAAAATTTGGGAGAGGAGGAATCTGTTGAACAGTTGGTAAAATATGTGTTCCATAAGAATAAAATCACTACTCTTCATGATTAGTATAAAAATCAAATTAGGTAATAACTGGAAAAACACTTTGTAAACACCACCAAAAGCTAAGTAATGTTAAAATTACCATTATTTATCAATTATCAAACATATAGTCGAACACAGGTTCTACAGAAGAACCTGCCCATCAGATATGTCAGGGGAACTCTCTAAATGACAGAAGTTTTCCTTATTCTTTTCTCTTAACTATGGACCACTTGATCAAATAACTGTAATTCAAATTTGGCAATAGATCCTAGGAGACATACATATTTAAGGAATTAAATAAATAAGAAATTAAATAAATAAGGAATTAAATAATATTTTCATGTATTATCATGTTGATGATAATGTTCATACTTTAAGACATCAAGAATGAAGTGGAAAATTGATCCAGTTATCTGGTTAAGTCATGCTTGAGAGAAAAAAATACAACTTTCTGCATAGTCTATGGAAAGTTGACTGTTACAAATTTACAACTTTTAGCTCTTGAGTATTTCTTAGATTCATATGCTGATAAGTAATCTTCCAAAGACTCATCATTAATTACATTTTTTTAGTTCTCCAATACATTGTTTCATCTGTAATGAATTTATTTTTCATTACGGTTAGATCTTATTTTTCTTTCTTGTGCTTCACATCAACCCTAACTACTACACCTTCTTCTGCCCAGTGTCTTTTGATTCATAATTATTAGATTCTTTCACATATTTAAGATTTGCAAATATGCTATTTGGACAGACATATGAATTCTGTCTATGCTAAAAATACCTTTTTATAGATATTTAAAAAAGAAAAATACACTTTCTGTCAAATGTGTAAAATGTTAACCTATGTCTTACTGATAGACTGAACCTTTAAATAATTTTTTTGTAGAGAAATATCCTGAGTATTGATTCTCAGCTAAGCTTGTCTCTATCCTGAAGGTCACAATTCTCAAATGAGAACACCATGTGTGTGCATGTGTGCACGTGTGCGCGTGTGTGTAAGGTTTTCTGGCACATCTGTTTCTAGTTTCAGCTAACTACAAGAGGCTAAAAGTAAACCATGGATGAATATATTCAAGGAAAAAGTCAGATTTTGATTTTCCAAATATCAAAAGAGAGTCTTATAAATGTTAAATAAAAGTATCTTAGAAATAAAATGTAACTCATGTTCTCTTAGAAATATGTCAGAATTTACTTCCATGGAACATATTTTTTCATCATTTGTGCCCAATAACATAAAACATACAATTTAAAGAGAAAAAATGTATCAATATAACAATTATTCCAATTAAGACAAATGTCACTAAGAATTCTAAGATGATCTCTAAGATTCCCACTTCCTGTGTATATAAATTACAAATCCCCTAGGACTGTGTATGTAATGGTTTTTACTCCTATGATTAGGTTAAGTCATAAGGCAAAAAGATTTTGTGATTAGAATTCTAAAGCATAGACAATGAGCTTAAGGAGAGTAATCCTAATATATAGCACTATACTTCCAGAAAATGACTTAATTTCCTGCTTTAGTGCAAATTTCATCATCACTCAACAGAAATTAGTTCAAAGTTTTCTTCTCATCACTTCAAATATGTTTTTTTTCTATAATTTTCACACTTCTTTTTTACATTTTCTTTGCTTCTAACTCTAAGATAAACTTTTCTTGCTGAGAATAACCTGTCCAATTCTTGGTTTGTCTTTTTCTACCTTCTATATTATCTTCTTTCCCAATTATTTTTTTCTATCCTTTGCACATTTAGTTTTTACTGGGTTCTTTTATTTTTGATCTAGACTCAACACTTTGGAGTCATATTACCAGTTTTTCCAGTATATGACTGAATTTTTCCAATCTAAGTAACTTTGGTTCACTTTATTTATTTATCTGTTTTTTTAGAGAGAAAGAGAAAGCATGCAGTGGGAGTGATGCAGAGGGAGGGAGGAAGGGAGAGAGAGGGAAAGAGAGAGAGAGAATGAATGAATCTTAAACAGACTCCATGCTCAACAGGCTCCATTCCTCAACTCTGGGATCGTGACCTGAGCCAAAATCAAGAGTTGGACGCTCAACCGACGGAGTCACTCAGGCACCCCAGATTTTGATTCACTTCTTATAATGGCTGTCACATTCATCCCTCGTAGCCATTCATAGTACCACTGCTTAATTTCAGTCCTCCTTTTCTCTCTTTCTTTATTTCTTTTCTTTTTTTTTTTTTTTTAAGAGAGCGTGGGCAGGGGAGGGGCAGAGAGGGAGAGAGAGAATCCCAAGCCGACTCCATGCTATCAGTGCAGAGCCCCACTTGGGTCTCTCATGAACCTTGAGATAATCACCTGAGCTGAAATCAGTAGTCAGGGCTTAACTGGCTGAGCCACCCAGGTGCCACAGGCCCCTTTTGTCTCATAGCTGGAGTCTTGTAATGGCCTTCTAACTGGCTTTATTTATTTATTTATTCATTCATTCATTCATTCATTCATTCATTCATTCATTCATTCCTTCGTTCCCATTTTTGCATCCAGGTTACTCATAACACATCTTTGTTCATATTGCTTTGTTAAATACAAAATTTCAAGAACTCCCTAATGAATGGAGTATTAACATTTAATTGGACCAGAATTTTTCTGCAATCTATTTTTCTCCAGGTGTCAGTAATGAGTCTTCAAAATTCAGGATAAAGTGCTGTGTTCTTATTTAATTCTCCTTTGCTATCCATAGACAAAAACAAATGTGATTGCTCTCTTCTACATTTCTAAAAGTAATTCCTTTGAATCACTCTAATATATCCCAAACTGCCACTAGCATTTATCATTTATCTCCTAATGTTGTATTGTGCGAAGGGCAAGGATTACAATATGTGTATATATTTATACTACTAAAATAGCATCTTGCACATTGTAGGTACTTGATAAACATTTATTCAAAAGTTTAGTTTAAGTCTTAACTTTGTATATCTTTAGGATTCTTGCATTTGCTTAAGAGTTTATTTTCTATCACATGTTAAAAATTTAAAGACAATATATGTATGCTATCATCAAAGGTGTGTGTGTTTGTATTTCTTCTTCTTTTAATCTATAGGTTTATTAGATTGAAAAAAATCCATGTACCAAGAATAAGTTGATAGTAAGACATAATTTAAAATATGACAGGGGCGCCTGGGTGGTGCAGTCGGTTAAGCGTCCGACTTCAGCCAGGTCACGATCTCGCGGTCCGTGAGTTCGAGCCCTGCGTCAGGCTCTGGGCTGATGGCTCAGAGCCTGGAGCCTGTTTCCGATTTTGTGTCTCCCTCTCTCTCTGCCCCTCCTCCGTTCATGCTCTGTCTCTCTCTGTCCCAAAAATAAATAAACGTTGAAAAAAAATTAAAAAAAAATATGACAAATATTTGGGACTCCTGGGTGGCTCAGTTGGTTGAGCGACCGACTTCGGCCCAGGTCATGATCTCTCGGTCTGTGAGTTCGAGCCCTGCGTCAGGCTCTGTGCTGACAACTCAGAGCCTGGAGCTGCTTCGGACTCTGTGTCTCCCTTTCTCTCTGCCCCTCCCCTGTTCATGCTCTGTCTCTCTCTGTCTCAAAAATAAATAAACATTTAAAAAAAATAAAATAAAATATGACAGATATTTTATTTGAAGACTTGGATTTTAATAGTCTACAAAAATCTAAAGAAAAAACAGCATTGATATAGCAGAAATTGATATAGTTGTTAAATTCCAACAACATTCAGATATGTCACCTTATGAAGATTAAAATATTGATCTATTCTTACATTACTTAAAATTACAATGTTGCAATTCTTGAATTCATCATGTAAAACCTTGGCTTATTTCTGCCTTTATTCACCAAGTAGCCAATAATGACAAGCTGTAAGAGATTTAATTAGTCAAAGTTTTTATAATTTTACAACTTATTGTGTAGCCTGTTTCAAAGTGTTCTGAAAAATATTATTACTCAGAATTTAAATGAGAAAATTCCTATCAAAATAAGGAAAGTATAGGAGACAAAGTAGATTTATGGTTATGTTTTAGATTTGTTCACATTTTTCCTCAGTTTGAAATATAGTGGATTACTAGGATGGCTCCATTATGAATTAGCCAATTATGTTACCTATTGAAACTTCTTGTATTATAACCTCTTACTCTATGATGTAAACATTGAATTTGAACCAACACATGTTTTCCCTCTAATAGCAGGTTTGAATCTTTGAGTATTATCGACCTTAAAGAGGGGTGTTAGAAATTGGGTCAATAGTAGTTATTCATTTACTTAACTGTACTTATGTGCTCCTTTAACAGCTTCAAAAATGGTTATAAGGACATGCAAAAATTGTTACAGGTGCACGTGTGTGAGGGTGGGTGAGCATAGGAAATACTACCTAGTAATTATGTTTCATTTTGTGACCTCACCTCCCTTGTTATGAATGAAGTGTGTATTCTGAGGATACATAAACTTGTTACTTTAACCTTAAAATATAGAGCCCTGGCTACAATTAGCTGCCCAGAATTTACACATATAGCATTTTCCTTCTCTGTAACAGATAACCAATGATGATTAATTCTAATGCCTTGTTTCACATACTTCCAACTACTTTTTATTTTTATTTAGTGTTCTACTTCCCTCCCACCCCCATCTTCTGAAGTAGAGTATGAAAACTTGAAGCTCATGGATTACATCTTTTTTTTAACCTTTTGATCCCCGCCACATATCCACCACCCCCCACTCACTCCCTGTCATTGGCAAGCACTGATTTGTAATTTGTTCTCTGTATCTGCAAATTTGTTTTTGTTTTTTAAGATTCCATATACTGGACGTCTGGGTGGCTCAGCTGGTTGAGCATCCGACTATAGCTCAGATCATGATTTCGCGGCTTGTGAGTTTGAGCCCTGCACCGGGCTCTGTGCTGACAGCTCAGGACCTGGAGCCTGCTTCAGATTCTGTGCCTCCCTCTCTCTTTTCCCCTCCCCTACTTGTGTGCACGGTCTCTCTCTCTCCCTCTCTCTCTCTCTCTCTCTCTCAAAAATAAATAAACATTAAATTTTTTTTAAAAGATTCCATATGTAAGACAATGATTACAGTATCTGCCTTTCTGTCTTACTTCACTTAACACAAATCCCTCAAGGTCCGTCCATGTCCTTTTTTATGGTTATATAATATTCCTGCATACGTGTGTGTGTGTGTGTGTGTGTGTGTGCGCGCGCGCGCGCGCATGTGTGTGTGTGTGAACATTTTCTTATCTGTTCATCCATTGGTGGACACTTAGGTTATTTCCATATCTTTGCTGTTGTAAATAATGAGATCTTACAGTTCTTATCTTAGTTCCTCTGAAATACTTAATACAGCATTCAATACCTACTGGGCTACATATACAGCTGGCAAGTACATAGTTTGGAGTTTAGAAGGTTTGGATTCAAGTTCTGGTTCTGTATGTTAGCTCAGCACATGGGAAAAATCTCACTCTTGCTGAGCTCCAGTCATCTCTTCTCTAACATTAAGTTGGTAGGGTAAGGTCAATAGAAGCCTCCTAAGATCAAATGAAAATATTTGTACAAAATAATTTTATAAATTCCAGACAGCTTTAATGTATATTGTGGAATTCATTATTAGATTAAAAATTATATATTAAATAAATTATATATTAAAATTATATAATATATAAATTAAATTATATATATTAAAATATATAGATATTAATGCTTACAAAAAGTTGCTATCTGAACAAAATTTACTCTGGGGGATAAAAGCTTACTCTGGATTTATTATATTATATTTGACCACAGAATAAATAGGTTTTCAATGGATTTAGTTATTCTAACTTAACTTAAAAAAAATAGAAAACAAACAAAATCCTGTGAATCTAGTGCAATCAGTTAAATTATAGAGGTTTTTTTTTTTTTTTAATTCTACTCAAATTACTATTTTGTATTGTATATATTGTATATTCCCTCTGGGTGTTATGTTCTTATCATCTTTCTTCATTCTTAAACTCTGCCTAGATGCTTCTCCTCTGTGGTACCAAAACAATTAGGTATTTCATATTATATTATATATTACAGTTTATTCATATTCTTGTGTACTTGATTATTTAGTCTATAAGAATAAAAGCTTTCTGAGAGAAGGGATCATGCTATCTTGTTCACTGATATACCCAAAATAATTAACTGTTTGGCACAATAGTAGGGACTCAGTAAATATTTTGTCAAATACATAAATTTAGATTAATACCCTAATTAAATATAATTGTAGGCTTATTTCCAAATGACTTCACTCTAGAGAAAGAACCATCTTTACAATCCAAATTTAAATTTAAATAAAACCTTTGGAACTTATGTGTTGGGGATGAGTCTATTGATGTCCAGCTGGGAAATTTTCTAGGATTTTATAAAAAAAAAAAAAAAAAAAGGAAAACACCTCCAGCTAGCTTAAGAAAAAAAAAAAAATGTGTGTCTTTTTTTTTAAGTTTATTTTTATTTATTTTGAGAGAGAGATAGCAAGCTGGGGAGGAGCTTGCAAAGAGGGAGACAGAATCCCAAGTAGCCTCTGCACTGTCAGCACAGAGCCCAATGTGGGCCTCGAACTCACAAACGGTGGGACCATTAGATAATGACCTAAGCTGAAGTCAAGAGTCAGATGCTGAACCGACTGAGACACCCAGGTGCCCCGAGGGGATAAAAAAAAAAAAGTGTTTTTTTTTTGTTTTGTTTTGTTTTTTTTGCTCTTTTAACTCACAAATAAAGAATATGACATGGCTTAAGTGATGTGATTCTATCTCTGACCCTGTCTACTCTGTTTCTCTTCATGTTTGGCCCAGGTTTTCAGAATAGGCTCTCTCCACTTAAGAGAAAAGTTTGGCTTTTCTTAGGGCCAAGCTTTGCTTCTTTTCAGTTCTAATTCAATTAGAAGCTTTGCCCTCTCTCCCAAGGTACTTATAATGATATTTAGGAAAGGATTTAACTAGCTGCTTGATTCAAGTGCCTATCCTTTAACCAATTACTGCACCAAAGGTATGGATGGGGTTATGTTATTAGACCCATTCTGCTTGGAGCTGGACTCAGGCTTAATCCCACAACCCTGGGATCGTGACCTGGGCCAAAAATCAAAAGTTAGACACTTAATAGGCTGAACCACCCAGATGCCTGCATTTCCTTATTTAAAATCAAATTCCAGGGGCCCTGGGTGGCTCAGAGGTTGAGCATCTGACTTCGGTTCAGGTCATGATCTCACAGTATTTGGGTTTGAGCTCCGTGTTGGGCTCTGTGCTGACAGCTCAGAGCCTGAAGCCTGCTTTGGATTCTGTTTTTACCTCTTTCCCTGCCCCTCCCTGCTCACACTCTGTCTCTCTCTTTCTCTTAAAAAGTGAACAATGTTAATGAATGAATGAATGAATGAATGAATGAATGAATGAATAAATAAATAAATAAAATACTAGGAATTAAAAGAAAGCAAATTAAAATATGCACATTAAAAATGAAAACAAACTTATAAATTAAAATTAAGAAGTTAAAGTCCAAAGTATATGTATAAGTGTTTATGTTAATTATACATAGTAGTACTGTTTTCCTTCATTCAATGGAAACATTATTTTTTTCAGTTTATTCATATGTAATATGAATAATATAATTCTATTATCATGAAATATAAGGATATAAATGTTATGTATACTGGCTTCAAATACATGATAAACATCAACATTGATATAATTTTAGGCTTCTATATTGACAATATGTAGTTATAAAACACATTCTGATCATAAGTCTACTTGATTTTTCCTAGAATTATTTAAAGTATCAGCTGAATAAACTAGCTTAGGTACAGGGTTATTGTTTTTAAATTTTTTAGTGACAGTCAAGTAGAATCAATATAAATAAATAACAGAAAGGATTCAATACTGGTTACTGGTAAGTGCAAGAATATATCCCCATAAGAAATAATTGCTAAATCAGGTGTTTTTCCTTACAAAAAAGATAGACTTGAAAGCATGAAAAATAATTTATATAGCATATTAAATGATTAAAGTCTATCATAAGATTATTCCAAAGAAAGTAGCAATTTTGGAAAACACCATGATTTTAAGATATGTCAAGGATATTGAAGTAACAGAATATATGATTAGTGACAGACTAAAACATTAAATAATGGACCTCAGATATTATGAAGGAAAGACAATAAAAAGAATAATTTGTTACAGGTTATTTAAAACTTACATTTAAAAAGTTGCAGTGTTTTATAACTTTCTTTCAATCATTTTCATTTTATGACTAATCAGTATTGAGTTAAACTTCAATCTAAGTTACCAATTTCAAACACAGGAATTTTCTATAATACAATGTATTTCTATAGAATGTAAATTCTATCTTCTGAATATAGAATATCATTCAGTCAACATAATTGTTTTGACATTCATCCATGATAGAGTGTTTATAAATAGTCCATTCATTTTCAGTGTCAATACACTACTCCACTGTATGGGTAGATACTTAGAACTGGAATTGTATGAGAGGAGTAAGTTTAAACATTTAAGAAACTATCAAACTGTTTTTCAAAATGATTGTACCATTCTACATTCCCATTAGCATACATGAAATTACCTACTTAACACTTGATATAGTCTTTTTACTTTTAGCTTTTCTAAAAAGTGTATAAGTATTTCTTTGTGGTTTTAATTAGCATTTTCCAATTGTTGAATATTTCTTGAGTTTTTTTTTTTATTTTTGCCATCTGTATATCTTCTTTGCTAGAGTTTCTGTTTAAATATTTTGCCTATTTTAAAAATACACATTTTTGAGTATAGTTGACACACAATGTTACATTAGTTTTAGATGTACATTGTAGTGATTCAGCATCTTTATACATTATGCTATTTTTACCTCAAGGTACCTACCATCTGTCACAATACAATGCTATTAAGATATCACTCACTATGTTCCCTATGCTGTGCCTTTTATTCCTACAACTTATTCAGCGTGTAACTAGAAGCCTGTATCTCCCACTTCCCTTTACCCATTTTGTCAATCCTTCTGCCCTCTTCCCCTCTGGCAATCATCAGTTTGTTCTTTGTATTTAAAAGTATGATTCTGCTTTATTCTGTTCACTCATTTGTTTCATCTTTTAGATACCATATATGAATGAGATCACATAGTGTTTGTCATTCTCTGTCTTATTTCACTTAAGATAATACATACTAGGTCCATCCATGTTACCACCCAATGGCAACATTTTATTCTTTTTTGTGGCTGAGTAATATTCCATTCCATTTGGTTATATTTACTTTCCCTACTTGTTGTCTGCTATTTATTACATTTATTTTTATTTTCCTATACATTTTTCTTTCTCACACATTAGGTATCATTTGCTTTTCTGTTTTCACTAGTATAAAATGGAAGCTGGATGTGTTTATTTGGGATTTTTTTTACTTTCCAAAGTAGGTCTTTGGTGCTCTAAATTTCCCTCTAGATATTACTTTTGTAAGGTCCAATAAGTTTTTATATGGTCCATCTTTATTTCTCTTCAGTTAACAATCCTTTTTAATTTGTCTTCCGATTTCTCATTTGACTAATGGATTATTTTGAAGTGTGCTATTTGTTTTCCCAAAATTTTGGTCAGAGGACATACTTTGCATGACTTGAATTCCTTTAAATTTATTAAGATTTGTTTTATAGTCCTGAATATGGTCTGTCTTTGTAAATTTTCTATGTGAACTTGAAAAGAATGTGTATTGTGCTACTATTGGATAGAGTGGTCTGTAAATTCCAAGTGGGTCAAGTTGGTTGATTGTGTTATTCCAGTTTTCTGCATTATTACTAAATTGATGTCTACTTTTTTCTGTCAGTATTGAGAAAGGGATATTGAAATCCCTAACAATAATTATAAATTTTAATTCTGTTGGTTTTTCCTTTATACATTTTGAAATCATTTTCTTGTGTACAAAAATATTTGGAATTTTTCTTTTAAGTAATGCCCCTTTATGAAAATGAAGTATCCTTCTTTATACATGGTAATATTTTTGCTCTGATAGCTACTTTGGTTAGTGTTAATACAGCTTCTCTTTCTTTTCATTAGTGTTTGCATAGTATCTATTTTTTATCATTTTATGTTTTTATTTATTTATTTTTATTTTTATAGGCAGTATAAGGTTAAGTCTTCCAGCTTGATCCAATATGACAATATCTGCATTTTATTTGAGCTACATTAGCTTCCTAATTTCTTTGTATATCAATCGTATTAATTTTAGTGCATACATGGTATTCCATTATATTGCCTAGTGCCCAAGAAATTTCAAACCAGCAAGCAAATGCTAGGCCAGCTTGCCATGTTTGATAGATTTGGTTGATAAGGAAATAATAAGTTCAAGTGAATGTGGGCAGGAATTTAGGAATTTATGGCACAAAAAAACAGCATGATCTTCATGTTTGCATCAGGTTCTATACCCGTGCCAAGTCCCAAATCCCATGGAGGCACTAAAGAAAGAATCTAGATGAATACTCTACACATGAGTTTCTTTTTCACATAGAAAGGACACCTCTAATCTTATAAGGGAACTGTTAATAACCCTGTCCAGCGCTTTCCCCACCCAGAAATATCACCTGTTTATTGTTGTTGTTGTTGTTGTTGTTGTTGTTGTCGTCTTAATTCCAGTATAGCTAGCATACAGTGTTACATTCATTTCAGGTACACAATATGGTGTCTCAACAATTGTATGTACTATTACTGATAAGTTTACCCTTAAGTTCTCTTCACCTATTTCACCCTTTCACCTCCCACACCTCCCCTTTGGTAACCAGAAATTTGTTCTCTATAGTTAAGAGTTCCTTTTTCTGTTTTTTAATATTTTTAAAAATGTTTATTTATATTTGAGAGAGGGAGAGAGAGAGTGTGATTGGCGGAAAGGCAGAGAGAGGGGAGTCGGAGTATCTGAAGTGGGCTCTGTGCTTAGGCAGTGAACCTGATCCTGTGAGATCATGACCTGAGCCACCTAGACACCCCAAGAGTTTGTTTTTCTGTTTGACTCCTTTTCTTTCTCTCTCTCTCTTTTTTCTCCTTTGTTTTGTTCCTTAAATTCCACATACGAGTGAAATCATATGGTATTTGTCTTTCTCTGACTGGCTTGTTTTGCATAATGTTATACTCTCTAGTTCCATCCACGTTGTTGCAAATGGCAAGATTTAATTCTTTTTTAAGGCTGAGGAATAGTCCATGTATGCATACCACTTCTTCTTTATCCATTCATCTATCAATGAAAACTGGGGCTCCTTTCATAATTTGGCTATCACAAATAATGCTGTAATAAACATAGGGGTGCATGTATTTCTTTGAAATACTGTTTTTACATATTTTGGATACTCAATAGTGTGACTACTGGATCATAGAGTAGTTTCATTTTTAACTTTTTGAGGAAACTCCCTACTGTTTTCCACAGTGCATTCCCACCAAAAGTGCACAAGGGTTTCTATTTCTCCACATCCTCTTAAACACTTGTTGTTTCTTGTTTTTGATTTTAGCCATTCTGACAAGTGGCTATTCAGAGTCTTCTGTGGTTCCATACAAATTTTCAGATTGTTTGTTCTAGTTATGTAAAAAATGTTATTGGCATTTTGATAGGGATTGTATAAAATCTGTAGATTGCTTTGGGTAGTATGGGCATTTTTACAGTATTTGTTCTTACAGTTCATGAGCATGAAATGTTTTTCCACTTGTTTGTGTCATCTTCAAAATCTTTCATCAGTGTTTCATAGTTTTCAAAGTATAGGTCTTTCAAGTCCTTGGTTAAATTTATTCCTACATATTTTATCTTTGGTGCAATTGTACATAGGATTGCTTTCTTAATTTCTCTTTCTATTGCATCATTATTAGTTAGTATGTAAAACTGCAACAGAGTTCTGTACATTGATTATATATCCTGAAATCTTACTGAATTTACTACTTCTAGTAGTTTTTTGGTGGATTTTCTAGGGTTTTTTATATATAATATCATGACATCTGCAAAGGGTTTACTTCTTTCTTACCAATTTAGATTCCTTTTATTCCTTCCTGTTGTCTGATTGCTGTGGCTGGGACTTCCAGTACTATGTTAAATAAAAGTGGTGAGAGTGGACATGTTTGTCTTGTTCCTGACTTTAGGAGAAATGCTCTCAGTTTTTCCGCATTGAGTAGGATGTTACCTGTAGGTTTTTCATATATGGTCTTTATTATGTTAAGTAATGTGCCCTTAAATCATATTTTATTGAAGATTTATAATGAATGAATATTGTACTTTGTCTAATGCTTTTTCTGCATCTATTGAAATGATCATGTTGTTTCATCCCTGCCTTTATTGATGTGGTGTATCACATTGATTGACTTGTGAATATTAAACCATCCTTGCATCCCAGGGATAAATCCCACTTGACTGTGGTGAATAATTTTTTTAATGTATTGTTGGATATGGTTTGCTAATATGTTTTTGAGGATTTTGCCTCTATGTTTATCAGAGATTTTGGCCTGTAGTTCTCTCTTTTTTTTGGTACTGTCTTTATCTGGTTTTGGCATCCAAGTAATGGTCTCTTCATAGAATGAATTAGGCAGTTTTCCTTCCTTTTCTATTATTTTGGAATAGTTAGAGGATCATCGATATTAAGTCTTCTTTGAATGTTTGGTTGAATTTTCCTGAGAAGCTGTCTGGCTCTGGACTTTTGTTTGCTGGGAGTTTTTTGGTTACTGATTCAATGTTATTGCTGATGATCAATCTGTTCAAATATTCTTTTTTTGTATTGTCCTGATTTGATTTCGAGAGGTTATATGTTTTTAAGAATTTATCCATTTCTTCTAAGTTGTCCTGTTGACATATAATTTTTCATAATATTCTCTTATAATGTTTTGTATCTGTGGTGTTGGCTATTTCTCCCCTTTTATTTCTAATTTTATTTGAGTCTTCTCTTTCTTTTTCTTTTCTTTCTTTCTTCTTTCTTTTTAACGAGTCTGAATGAAGGTTTATTGATTTGGTTGATCTTTTCCAAGAACCAGCTCAAGTTTCATTCGTCTGTTCTATTGTTTGTTTTTTGTTTGTTTGTTTGTTTTGTTTTGCCTTGTTTTTGTTTTTTTACTTTCCATTTTATTTCTGTTCTAATCTTTATTACTTCCTTCCTTATACTATTTTTGGATTTTGTTTGCTGTTCTTTTTCTAGTTCCTTTTCATGTAAGATTAGGTAGTTCATTTGGAATTTTTATTGCTTCTTAATTTAGACCTATATTGCTATAAACTTCCCTTTTAGAACAGCTTTTGCTGTATCCCAAAGATTTTGGACTGTTGTGTTTTCATTTTCATTTTCATTTGTCTCTATGTGTTTTTTAATACCTTCTTTGATTTCTTGGTTAACCCATTCATTGTTTAGGAGCATGGTATTTAACCTCCACATATTTGTGTACTTTCCAGTGTTCTTCTTGTGCTTGATTTCTAGTTTCATAGCACTGCAGTCAGAAAAGACGCATGGTATGACCTCAGTCTTTTTGAATTTCTTGACACTTGTTTTGTGGCCTCATTTTTAATCTATTCTGGAGAATGTTTATGTGCACTTAAAAATGGGTTTTAGAATGGAATATTCTGAATATATCTATTGGATCCATCTAGTCCCATGTATCATTCAGAGTTACTCTTTCCTTATTGATATTCTATTTGGATGATCTGTCCATTGATCTAAGTGGAGTTTTAAAGCCCCCTACTGTTATTGCTTTACTATTGATTATTTTCTTTATGTTTTTTATTAACTGCTTTGTGTATTTGGGTGCTCCAGTGTTGAGTGCATAAATACTTACAATCATTATATCATGTTGTTGGATTGTACTGTTTATGATTATGTAGTGCCCCTTCTTGTTGGATTGTATTGTTTATGATTATATAATGTCCTTCTTTGTTACTTGTTACAGCCTTTGTTTTAAATTCTATTTTATCCAATATAAGTATTGCTACTCTTTCTTTTGACATTCATTTGCATGATGAATGTTTCCCCATCCATTCACTTTCAGTCTGCATGTGTTCTTAGGTCTGAAATGAGTCTCTTGTTGGCAGCATGTAGATGAGTCTTGTTTTTTGTTTTTTTTTTGTTTTTGTTTTAAATCCAAACTGTCACCCTGTGTCTTTTGATCAGAGTGTTTATTCCATTTACATTGAAAGAAATTATTGGTATGTGTGTATTTACTGCCATTTTGTTACTTGTTTTATGGTTGTTTTGTAGTTCCTCTCTGTTCTTTTCTTCTCTTGGTCTCTTCTCTCATGATTACTTGGCTTTGTTTAGGGTATTGTTTCAATTATTTACTGTTTATTCTTTGCGTGTTTATTGTTTTTTGATTTGTGATTACCATTAGGGTTATATGTAACATCTTCTTCATATAGTCATCTATATTGAGTTGATGGTTGCTCAATTTTGAACCCATTCTTTACTCCTCTACCCTCCACTTTCAGATATTTCGTATCATATTTTACATCCTTTTGTTTTCTGTCTCTCTTGACTGATTTTTGCAGATAAACTTATTTATTTAGGTAGTTTTTTTCCATCCTATTTTTCTGACTCTTATTATTTTTGCTTTTCATTCACAAAATCCCCCTTAACATTTGTTGAAGGGATGGTTTAGTGGTCATGAATTATTTTACCTTTTATTTGTCTGGAAAACTCTCTCTCCCTCTTTTCTGAATGATATACTTGATGGATAGAGTATTCTTAGCTGTAGATTTTTCCCTTTCAGTACATTGGATATATCTCATGCCGCTTTCTTCTGGCCTGTAAACTTTCTGTGAAAATTAGGCTTATGGGGTTTCCTTTGTATGTAACTGTCTTCTTTTTGTCTTGCAAGCTTTAAAATTCTTTCTTTATTACTTTTTTTTTTTGCCATTTTAATTATCATATGTCTTGATGTGGACCTCCTTGGGTTGATTTCGTTGCAGGATCTCTGTGCTTCCTGAATCTGGATCTCCTTTACCCTCTCCAGGTTCAGTACATTTTCAGCTATTGTTTCTTCAAATCCATTTTCTGCTCTCCTTTTTCTCTTTGCCTTCTGGGATCCCTAAAATGCAAATGTTTTATGCTTGATGGTGTTGCTGAGTTCCCTAAGTCTATTATCATTTTGCAGTATTTGTCACCTGTTTAGCTTGATTGCTTCCCATTACTCTACCCTACAGGTCAGTGACACATTCCTCGGCTTGTGACAGCCTACGGTGTATTCCATTTATTGTATTTTTAATTTAATTCATTGAGCTCTTCATCTCGGTTTGCAATTTTTATCTCTTTGTTAAGGATCTCACTGATATCCTTCACCCTTTTCTTAAGTCCAGTGAGTAGGATCATTACTTAATTTCTCTATCCAGCATATTACTTATTTCTGTTTTGTTCAGATCTCCTGCTGTGATTTTATCCTGTTCTTTCATTTGTGACATATTCCTCTGTCTCCTCATTTTGTGTACCTCTCTGTGTCTGTTCTGTTACGAAAGTCAGCTACATGTTATGCTCTTGAAAGTAGTGGCTTTATGAAGAAGAGGTCCTGTAGTGCCCTGTAGTGCAGTTTTCCCTGTTCACCAGAACCTGGCACTTCAGGGAATGTCCTGTGTGTTGCTGCACCCTCTTGTTGTATCTGACTCGCTTTTCCTTTCAGTCCAGTCTTCTCTTCTGACTCTCTGCCTATTGTGGGCTGTGCTTATTCTCTGTGGTATTAGTGGGAACCAGGCAGGCCAGGCATTCTACAGGGAACTTGAGGGTAGGGCAGCAATGTTAGCAAAATTTATGTTGAGCCACCAATGTTAGACCTGATTCTCCTCGACGTTTGCTGGCTGGCTGACTCAGGGTCAGGTACAGCATGGCTGTGCACAGGTGGCTAGGCACAGCATGTGGCATAACTGATGGTGTCTGGTGGCTGGGCAGGGTGTGTACACACAGTGTTAACCAATTTGCCCTGATCCCAGGGCTGAGGCCAGCAGACTTGGAGTTGGCAAGTCCTCAAGAGAACTGGTGAGGAATGAGCACCGCTAGCACATTAGGTAGCAAGTGCCTGTAGAGTGCGGTCTCCCACAGGTGGCCTTGTGTTTATGCTGGAGGGTGGGGGGAGCAAAATAGCACCTGCCAGCTCCTTTGTTCCCAGAGAAGTACCCCGACAGACTCCAAAATCCATATAAACAAATCTTCTCCCTGTTTGTCCCATTGTGCAAACTGCTGTAAAAATGTTGCTTCACCATGGGCTGCTGTCTCTTTAAGGGCAAGAACCCAATTACTGCTCACCCTCCTGGTTTGCCTAGTGCTCAGTCAACTGACTTGTAAAGCTCCAGGCTCCCAAGTCCTGCTGGTTATACAAACAAGGAATTGAGCCCCTTTGGTTTTCAAAGCCAAACATTATGGAGATTTGTCTTCTCAGTGTGGGCTCCCTGGTACAAAGGACTGTTTTTCTCCCCTCTCCAAACCCACAGATCTTTCTGTCCTGCAGGTAGCTCCCAACTGTGTTGCTGCCCTTCATAACTTCGCAGATATATCTTCTTCTCTACATTGAGTTGTTGAGTTTGTTTTGTCAGCCTTCAGATCGCTCTCAGATTTATTTACACAATGTGAGTGATACCTATTTGTAAATATGGGATAGGGCTTGCTTAGGGTCGTTCTATTCTGCCATCTTCCCAAGCTTAGCACAGTACCTTCAGAAATATCATCTTCATTACCCTGGTCAGGAATCTAACCTGTCTGTTCATGTAGAGGGAGACATCACTTTGTGATTATGGAATGCCTCTGGATAGGAGAGGAGACTCTAGCTTTATTACCCTGTAATGTATGCAGATTTGTTTCCTGCCCTTGAGTAGCTTTGCAAACTTTCTTGACCAAACCTGTCAATGATTTGTTCGGAGGTTATTCAGAAATGGCAGACTCAGGGAATTATCTCCCAAAATATCCATGTATCATTCAGAGTTCTGTCAGAAAAATAGAAACCACTCTAAGTATTTTGAGTAAGAAGGATTTAATACAAGAAGTAAGAGGCTTATGCAATGATTAGAAGTGTGAGGACAGCAATTGTTAGGCCCCAGATTCACCATCAGGATATCTGGAAGTGCAGGCAGAGTAGGTGAGCCGATGCTGCGGATAGATCTGTGCTGCCTATAGTATAGAAGTGTTTAATTCTCAGGAGGATGCCTGAAAGCTGTTGGCAAACTCCCAAGTCTTCAGCCTGCTGCTGCCAATGCCCTTGTGCCTGTCCTCAGCAGCGCCAGAGAATAATGGCTTATCTTACTTTTTCACATCCCAGATCTCATTCAAGCGATTTTCATTGGCACAATCTTCCAGCACTCTGGGATTTGGGGAAGGGTAGCTCTTAGGCTCTTCCTCTGTATTATAGGAGATAGTCTAGATGAAGGAAGGTGGTGCTGAATTGACAGCAAATAATCCATCAAAGTCTTTATTAATGTAAATTCTAATCATTTTTCTCTTACAAACAATACTTTAGTAAATAACTTTGTACATCTCCCTCTGGCACATGTAAAAGGATCTCCATTGGATTGATTCCTAGAAATGAAAGGCTCACAGTGTGTGCCTATCTTACATTTTGATGGATGGTACCAAATTACTCTCCAAAAGCAATTGCTTTCCAGGGAGTAACCACAGGAGAATGGAGGAAGGAAAAGCCTGTTTGCAGATGATTTAGGAGCAGAAGCTAGTACCCAGGTCTCTCCTTCCTGGGCATTGATTCAGTGCCTTTGGGTGGTGACTGTGAGGGAATGAGAGGGAAGTGTTGTGGCCCTTTGACTCTTTATTAAAAACCTCATATCTAACATCAATCTCTTAACTATTGAGAAGGAAAAAAAGAGAGAAAAATGACTTAGTGTCTTCTCTGATAAGCATTATACCAGCAGCTTTCACATGGCTTTTCAGTTTAATTGTCATTGTAATTCTATGAACAAGTACATTATTCTCATCATCCTCCCTGACGAGCTACTGAGGTTTAGCAGCCAAGTACCTTGTTGAGGATCATGCATGTAAGTACAGCAGGGATGAGATTCAAAAAAAGCTGTGAAAGATTACAAATCCTATGTGTTTGTTTGTTTGTTTGTTTGTTTGTTTTCTGATTCCCATGGACATCTTCCTTCCTGATAAACAACCTTGGGCCTTATATTTTTTACTTCCGTTTTACTCTCTTCAAGGCTGCCTGTGTATGTTGGAAGGAACTCAGACTCTGGAGGTGCAAATACTTCAATTTAAATTAAACTTTGAGTCCCATCTCCACCATTTACTGTCTGTTAGATTTCTGAGCAATTCAGTTAAGCTATCTGAATTTTAGTTCCAACATCTATAAAACATAAAATAATACAAACCTGGCAAGGTTGTTGTGAGAATTATTGATAATGTGTGCAGTGGGCTTAGGACATTGTCACAGCATTTAATTGCATGTGCCTGTGGTCCTGGGGCCAGAGGGCCAGCATATAGAGTTCAACTAGCAAATGTTGGATGCTGTGAAACTAGATGCAAAAGTGTGCGTGCTGCTGTAAATCATGTGTCCAATGGTATATCTGTGGACTACCAAAGTTGATAATTCTGACTCTTCAAAGCTATGTATTAAATCTGATAGATCTGTCTCTTCACAAACCAAAACAAGCTGAGAAAAAAAGTGGAAAAATGTTTGAAAATTTAAAAAAATACATAGACTAGATAGAATATGCATATAAGACTACAATTTCCATCTAAGATATAATTAATTTACTTCCATATTTTTCTTGTTTAAAAAGAAAAATTGGCTGGTAGCACTTTAGTAAGTCTTTTTTCTGTCTCGCCCTAATACAGATGAGTTAGGAAGTCAGGAACACCTTTAAAATCTTGGTGATGTGCTAGTAACATTGGTATTAGAATAAAATTTATATTTGACTACTTGCTGAGCAGTACTAAGTGCACTTTTAGAATTTTCTAAACTTGTTAGCGTCAGTGTGTTTAAACTGGCAAAAAATTTTAGTGCAAGTTTTGTGTGTGTTTTTTGCAATGTTGAGATTATAAAAATATTTAATTTGGTTTCTACAGTACATTTAAGGAATATATTTCTAGTTTTGTAGCACTAAACTCAATTGAATGCAACTAAAATTAACATATTATACTAAATTTAATGGTTAAATTACATTGATACATTTTTCTTTTTATTATTTCTTAATCCTAAGGGGTCTTGTAAAGGGGTACTATATTTTTTATCTTATAATATGTACATAATTTGATCATAATTTCTTTTCGCTCAGAAATTTGTGAAAGAAAAGTAAGTATTATTTCTGGGTGAATATATATCTCTTTAAAAATTTTAAATATAGAAGAAATAAATGTATATTCTTAGAGTCTATTATCAGTAAGTTACGTCTTTTCCTCTTCTATTTTACCAGTTATTATACTTGCATTGACTAGAGTTTGTATCTCACTTTTTCACTGTATGATTATGAACAAACTATTTTTCTAAGATGTCTCTAAATAACTTTTTATTACTTTTACTCTTAAACTATACATCATTTGATAGAAGATCAATGGCATGGATATGCAGCAAAAGTGGATAAAAAAAAAAACTAATTTAATGGTCCATTTCCTGAAATTATTATGTCTCTCAGAGGTAATAATGTTCAGTGGTGTATGGACTGTCCTGCTCTAAAATAACACTGGGGCATCTGAAGCTACGAGGGTTAATGTGACACTCAGATAAATTGGGTCATAATACATAAATGTTAGCACTGACATTCAGACTCAGGCTGAGTTTTTGCATTTATACACAACAAATGGTTTTCTGTTAAATAAATACTGTTATAGGTAAGATTTGGACTAAAGATGTTTTCATGACTTTTCTGTTTATATGTTGTTGGTGAAATGAAGGATTCCAGTAAATCATAATAATCAAAGTTAATGGAAACTCACAGTAGAATTAATTCCAATCTTATGGGGAGGAAAGATGTTAAATATGGTTTTAGTTATGCATTTAGTTATGGGTGCCTCTGGTGTTCTGAAAGCACTACACCTTAACCAAAAGGTTTGAATATCTTACACTGGTTATTGACTTGGTGTCTAAAAATCAGTGTGAAAATAGTTGGCTGTTTTGAACATTCATGTATTTTTTTGATGTGTACCTAATATTTAATAGACTAAATCTTACCTGAGTGATAAGATTTGGTCACTCTTAAACATGATAGATATCACAAACTCCTAAGGAAGGAGGATGTATTAGTTTGTTAGGTCTGCTGTAACAAAGTTTCACAAAGTGGATCATTTAAACAGTTTATCCTCTTATGGTTCCAGAGGCTAAAAGCCTGAGATTAAGGTGTCAACAGGGTTGGTTCCTTCTGAGGACTGTGAGGAAGATTCTGTCTCATGCTTCTAACATAGCTTCTGGTGGTTTGCAGGCCATCTTTGGCCTTCCTTGGATTGTAGAACCCTCAGCCTGATCTCTGTCTTCATCTTCACATGACATTTTCCTTTTGTGTCCAATGTTTCCCTTTTATAAAAAGATTAGTTACATTGGAGTAGGGACCCACCCTACACCATTATGACTTCATTTTGACATCTGCAGAATCCCAATTCCTGAGTAAGATCATATTCTGAGGTCTGGGATTGGCACTTCAAGATAAATTTTGAGAAGGAATAATTCACCATAATTAAGAGAGTATTAAGCACATGTCATTACCGCCTTCTTTTTTTTTTTAATTTTTTTTTTCAACGTTTATTTATTTTTGGGACAGAGAGAGACAGAGCATGAACGGGGGAGGGACAGAGAGAGGGAGACACAGAATCGGAAACAGGCTCCAGGCTCTGAGCCATCAGCCCAGAGCCCGATGCGGGGCTCGAACTCACGGATCGTGAGATCGTGACCTGGCTGAAGTCGGACGCTTAACCGACTGCGCCACCCAGGCACCCCATTACCCCCTTCTTAAAGATGGATCTTGAAATTCACCTTGTTCTCTTCCTCCTTCTGAACTAAATATCATTTCAAAACATGACAGTATTTGGAGGAAATACTATACTTAAAACCTTCACATTTCAAGGCAGAAAGTAACACTTAAACATGCTAAAGTCAAGGTGAAGTTGATATCCAATGCTTACTCCAAAGCTATTTTAGTAATGTTGACTCCCAACTTTTCTCAAGTATTTTTAAACCTACAAAAGATATTTATTTTTCACATTGCTTCCTACAAATTGACATGTTATTTGGGGATCTTGGTAAGCACAAATAAGGACAGGATTAGATGAATACAAAGGAAGAACCTACACAGAGGCAGTAGAGGTTCATAACACCAATCATTAATAACCATTTGAGATATATAAACAGAGAATTAACCATAGTTAGGTTGTTGCTTTATTTGTCTTAGTGAACATCATAGGGCATGAACAACTTTTATTTGTCAGGTTTTTTTAAATTTAAAGATTTTAAGTTTTATTTAAATTAATAAATAGTATATGGCAGGTGTTGTTCTAGACAATTATGGTAGATTAATGAAAAGAACAGACAAAAGACTCTCTTCTCTTGGAGCTTACATTTAAGGGAAGGAGGAAGGCCATAAACACTAGACATAATAAGTAATCTCAACTTTACCTTGTGCAAACTGGTAATACACTGGAATAACAACTGAACCTAGCTCATAGGTTAGTGGTGAGGATTCAATAAAGTAGTATCCATAAAGCTCTCAGCAAAGTGTCTGTCACATAGATAACGCTTGATGTTAGAAATGATAAAGATGACAATGGTGATAATGATGATAATTACTGGACATAATCCATGCTTATCTCTTACTACTTCTCTGGCTGATAAATAATGAGAGGTACCTCAGTGGCATATAATGAGCACCATCCCTAGGATATCAACTGTGACAAGGACTAAATTCAAAGGAAAAAAAAACACACAAGATGTGATGGACATTTAAAACAAGAGATGGCGGGGTGCCTGGGTGGCGCAGTCGGTTAAGCGTCCGACTTCAGCCAGGTCACGATCTCGCGGTCCGGGAGTTCGAGCCCCGCGTCAGGCTCTGGGCTGATGGCTCAGAGCCTGGAGCCTGTTTCCGATTCTGTGTCTCCCTCTCTCTCTGCCCCTGCCCCGTTCATGCTCTGTCTCTCTCTGTCCCAAAAATAAATAAAAAACGTTGAAAACAAAAATTAAAAAAAAACAAAAAAACAAGAGATGGCTTTTATACACACACACATGCAGATGTGCATATGCACCAACCAAACCAAATATTTTTGTCTAATTCGAAAGCATTTTTTATAAAAAAAAATACCCCTATTTATGGAATCTTTTGCCAGTCTGAATAGCCATTTATTTAATGTTTAATCTAGATTTGAAATTTTAATTGATAACTTCATTAAAAAGCTATGATAATCTTCTGCTTTAGTATTCATATCTCGTTGTGTGAAATTATCTGACAAAATGATATTATCAATAATCTTTTCCTAACCCTTTTTAGTGACCTATCAGCACCCCTTGCAAAGCTGAAGACTTTGAATGTGAATGAAGTAAGCCTAAAATATCTGATTTTCAAATATTCAGTAAATGCTGCTTTCTCTTTTAGTCTTCTCCCATCAAAGGTCTGAGGTGTAACATGGCCTAATTTCACATTTTCTTTGTTGGTATTCAAATTCAGAAAGATGAATATGATTGGATTCAGCCTGATTGGATATCCAAACATAGAATTATTAAGATACCTCACACATGCTTCTAGTTGTAAATATATTATTCACTTGATCCCTAAATTTAAAGTCATAAGCACTTGACCAAATCTGAAGGTATGCATTTTTTATAAAGCACTCTAATTCTGAATGTTCCAGCATAACTTCAGTTTTTGTTACTTATTTCCTCTATTTTTAATAATTTGTAATAGTATCATATTCTTTACAGCTGAAATTTAAGAAAAAAAATATTGTTTATTTTTGAGAGAGAGAGAGAGAGATGGAATGTGACCAGGGGAGGGGCAGAGAGAGAGGGAGACACAGAATCTAAATCAGGCTCCAGGCTCTGAGCTGTCAGCACAGAGCCTGACACGGGGCTTGAACTCACAAACCATGAGATCATGACCTGAGCTGAAGTCAGACACTCACCTGACTGAGCCAGCCAACCAGGTGCCCCCTTATAGCTGAAATTTAAAATGTTGCTGTGCTTCTCATGATTTTTCCTTTTGACACATAATTCCAATTAACTAATGCATATGACATTAAAAAATATAAAGAATCTCTCTTTGCGTTCCCCCATAAGAAGAAAAAAAACACTCTGTCTCTCTCCTTTGTACTTCCCAAGTCTCAAATACATTTAATGTCAGAGAATAAAGCAAGTGTTTAGGTGTTTTATATTCATTTCATAAACTAAAAATATGGAGATTGAAGTTGTGCTCTTACTGTAGATTCTATAGTTGTACCATTAAGGAAATGGATAAAGTATTTTGTAAAAAGTGTCTTATTGTCTTATTTTTCTTCATTTTAAAAGAGCAAATAAATCTGAGTGAGACATAGCTTGGTAAAACAAAACTGAGATTTGTTTATGTAGTTATGCTCTAAATTGCTCTCCTGGGTCTTATGTGTTTTAAATATTGAGGCCATTATTACTTACTAAAGTGTTCCAGGTAAAAGCTTTTAGTTTTTATTACTCATTTTTCTGTGAAAAAGCTATGTTTTGTAAATATAAGGAGTCTGAAAGTATTAAGATCTTCCTTAAGTATGTAGAAGTAATATAGATCACTAAATGAGATTTTTATTAAAGGCACATCGCACAGGGTCTAGCACATGGTAGGAATTAAAGAATGGTAGTTGTTATTATATTATTTTATTTATAAATATTTTCCTCACATTGAAAATTTGTTTTTTTTTTAATGTCAGGAAAGTTCTTTACATTTTAATAAGTAACATAATATTTTCCAAAAGTATATGGTACCTGAAAAATAAATTATGTATTTGTATATGTCATTTCCAGTAACCCTTGAGCAATGTGGGGATTAGGGGAACCAACCCGCACACCCCACATAGTCAGAAATCTGAGTTTAATTTGACTCCCCCAAAACTTAACTACTAATAACCTACTGTTGAAAAGTTACCAATAAATAGCCAATTAATATATATTTTGTATGGTGCATGTATTATGTATGTATTGTATTCTTACAATAAAGTAAACTAGAGAAGAGAACATGTTATTAAGGATGAAAAATGCATTTGCAGTACTCTATAAATATATATTTATATTATATATACATATATAGAATATTAATTATATCTTTATATTATAGTATATATACACACACGTGTGTATGTGTTTGTATATGTGTGTGTGTGTATATCTATCTATATATCTATCTATAGATACAGATATAGATATAGATATAGATATAGATATAGATATATATCATTGTCTCACTATATAGACCAGATATTTACTCAGAGAGCCAGGTTTGCTGTGATAATTTTCACCCATTTTAGTGAAGCATAGGACAATTACTTCAAACTGGATCCAGGCACTCAACAAATACTTTATAAATGAATAAATAGGCACAAGCAGAAAAAACATTGAAAATGTTTTATTGGTTATATTAACCATTTTTCCAAGACAATAGAGAACATGCAATGAGACTTCATTTTCAAGCCAGGCAGGTGCTATTATAGATGGTTGTCTGTTATACAAATACTAAACTCCTTAAATTCATTATGGCCCTTGGCTCACAAGGGTGATAAGACTTTTTGAATATACTGGCAGCGAGACACATCTTATTTCTGGAAAAAAAAAATGCTTTTATGTGGACAATCCAAAAACTTGATTATTTACTAATATTAAGAATCACATTTGTATGGCATAAGTTTTATTTCTAAACATTTAGATCAGGGATCACAGTTTCTGTGGGTAAGGGGTTTGAACAGGGATTAGCTGAGTTCTCCACGTGGGGCTCACAAGGCTACAGTCATGACGCTGGCCAACTTGGGTCTCATCCAAGCTCAGGTGATTGATAGGTGATTGGTTTCCCTATATCTGCAAAATTTGTGGTGACTGACTTCAAAGCCTTCAGGAACACATGCCTCTGATGCTTGTCTTTTTTTTAAAGGATACTCTGATTGGGTCAGGCCCATCAGGATGTTTATTATTATTATTATTATTATTATTATTATTATTATTATGTGAAAGACATCTCATTATCAAACTAATCACATGATAGTCCACCATATTGACAGGCTCTATCCACTTAAAGGGAGGAGAGCATATAGGGCATGTATACCAGCAAGTGGAAGCTTAGAAGCCATCTTGCATGTCTACCTAGTATGAAAACAAATATGTTATCAATATAATATACATTATTAGTAGTCAATATAAATAAAAATGAGATATATGTATAATTTTAAAACTATACAAATATTGTATTCCCATTAAACTGCCAATTTGCATAGTGTTATGATCTACAAAATGTATTCTCACTCTATACACTTTCCAGTTTCCTTTTCTCTTTTTTTATTTTACTTGATCCCAGATTTTTCTGCCCTTCTGTAGAGGGTTTTTAATACAGGCCTCTCTACTGTCTATGCTTTAGAAGTATCTATCTATTTTATTATAAATTAGCTTATCTTTTCACCCAATTTTAAAAGTAATATTCATATTTATAAATCTCCCAAATAATAACAAAAGAAAACATGACTGTAGTATATGAAATAATTCTTACATGCCTATGAAACAAATAAGGAAATCTATTATTTTTTCTATGTCACTAATAAACTTCATTGTTACTTAATCAAATGCAGAGAATTTTAACAGATCAAATATCAGTGATATGAGAGTCAGTTACTCAGAGATAGTACTTCTAAGCATCTTTAGGAACAACAGTTTTGATAACAACCACTTTTTAAGTGTGGACAGAAGTAAATGAAACTGAGCATATTGATGAGCAGTCAATTTCTTAGGAATTTTATAACTGAGACATTTGAGATATTCTTTTGTTAATGTGAATAATTATTTTAACTCCCTTTTGTAACTTTATTTTGAAAAAAATAGAGAAGAATTGCAAAAAAGTATTTGTGTTCTCCTGCATCCTCCACCCAGATTGCCTTAATGTTAACATCTTATATTCCTTAGCAAATGACCAAAATTAATACATTAATATTGATATGATATATGAATTATACTGCAGACTTTGCTTGGACTACCTTTTCTTTTTCCTTTTTCTGTTACACGACCCAAGTCAGGATCCCACCTCACTTTTAGTTTTGCTGTTCTTCTTAGAAGTCTTATCCATTCTGTGCCAGTTTCTCAGTCTTTCCTTGCCTTCAGGCTTTAAGGAGGACTGGTCAGGTAATTTGTAGATCATCCATTAACTTGGAGTTGTCTGATATGTTTTTACTCATTAAATTGAAGTTATTAATTTTTGGCCAAAAAAAAAAAAGGCACAGAATTAATGTAGTCTAATACGAACCATGATATTGACATGTCTGTAACTGGTGATGTTAACCTTGATCACTTGGCTAAGGTGTTGTCTATCAAGTTTCTCCATTATAAAGTTACTGTTGTGCTCTTTGTAAATATTATATATCATGGGGGGAGATATTTTAATCTGTGTGCATACATATTTCTCTTTTTTTTCTTTTCTTTTAGATAACAGTTACACATAAGCCAATGGCAAATATTTCTATTGCTAGCTCAATAAAAGTGCAATTTAAATTTACTAATATTATTTACAAATAAAATACTTTAAATTTTAAAACAACATTAAGATATAAAATAAAATATTGTAATCCACATGAAATTGTTCTTTATCTCCAGACAGGATTTTAGTTTATAGGGAAGATTTTAGAGGATATATAAGAGAAAAAAAAAAAGGCAGGGAGGGGGGATACCAAATAGATTATTTTAAAAAATGGTGGGAAAGATATCCTAAATTTCCTGTTGATAATTAAGTAGAGCAGCATACTTGGAGAATAGGAGATAATCTGTCATTTGAAAGACAAGATTATCACAGAAAGCAAAGCAGCCATTAATTTTTACCTTTCTAATGAATAAAAACTATGTGTTAAGATCAATGTATTGAGGTTATCAACTCAACTTAGGCTGTGTAACATAAAACTTACAAGATTTAAAATACATGCAACTTCATTTTAGGGAAATTCCACATTAAAACAAAGGTTATTTAATTTCCTAGTGCTGACCTCTAGCCATGTTATTTTTCCTTGGCAAAAAAGGTCAGAAAACACTAGTCTTTGAACCAGTTATGTATATTTCCTTCTAAATGCAGAAGAAATTGGTACAGAATGGGTGGCTCCTTATTTAGTATGATTTCAGAAATCTAAATGTCTGTTTTAAGCAGACAATATGCTCTAAATTTTTGTGTGTAGAATTTTTCCTTCTGGGTAGGAAGTAATCTGGTAAAATAAAAATGTTGTACCAGTCCTTTATGAGCTACCAACACATTAGCTGGATTAATTATCTATGAAGGGTCGGGGTGGTGAGGGCCTGGACACAGCATCAGTGTGTTTTGACAGAAGAGTTACAGAAAGTGAATGGCCTCTGACTTACAGCATCCCAGTAATGAATTCTGAATATCCAGGGAGCAGTAATACTCTAAAGCAAACCTGGAGAAGATCAGATAAAAGGACATGACAGGAATGTACTAAAGGGTGTGAGGGCATTGGAAAAACTAGATGACATTTTACAGTTTAGTCTTGGGCATGACAAATGTGTAACACAGGGGTCACTGATACAAGCCCCAGAAACCTTTCACTTAATTCATTTAAGGAAATATAAATATATATATATGTGTGTGTGTATATATGTGTATATATATATATATATATATATATATGTGTGTATATATATGTATATGTATATATATATACATATATATGTATGTACATGTAATATATGATATGTGGTAGCTCACATAATTAAGTATAAGCCAAGCAGTCCTTAAGAACAGAAATATGGTAATCTCAGAGAACTGAGATAGCAGGGCTTTCTAGATAATTTGCAGCATCCAGTGAAAAATGAAAATGGGAGAAAGTTCCTCATGCAAAAATTATGGAGAATTTCAAGGTGGTGACAGCAGACCATCAAACCTAGTGTAGGACCCTGCTAAGAACCACATCCTGTGACAGGATGCAAGCCCATGAATGTGGCACTAGATTGCAGGAATGAATGGATTAGCTCTTTGTGTCTCTACTGTTAGAGTAAGTCAGCTGCAATGGTTCTCTGTCTGTCCCTGTGCTATGTTGCTTAAGATTCATATTTTTAGGGACCAGAGTTTATAGGCCATGCCCAAGTCACATGATCATGACAACAAGAATTAGAGGGGCCTTGTTAAGCAGTCCCATCAAAACTGCATGCAATCATGGAGGAAAGGAGGGACTTTTGTAAAGGAAAATAAAGGTATTAATAATAAGGTATTATTAATAAATAAAGGTATTATTATTAATAATAATACCAGAGACAGGGGGAAATATTCTTCATGTTCAGGAAAAAACAACAGATGTTCCCATAAGAAAGAAAAAAAGAATCAATTGATTCTCAAAAGAATCAATTATGACCAGTTTCTAAGAAGTTGCCTCTAAGAACATGAATAGTTTTTTTATAACATTTCTCCAGTAAAACCTCCCATGGGTCATAGATACTCAGCTTTAAGTACCCCAAAATTGTTAACTTCGATGATTCTAAGAGACATTCTTTTTCAAACACAATTTTTTAAGTTAAATTTCCCAATATAAGTATTGTAATTTCCTACTCTTCTATGAAACTATTGAAGAATAAGATTAAAAAAATGTTTTGGATAGAAAAAGGAAATTTTAAAAAATCATAAAAACTACTCTGTGGTAAATTAATTTATATTTTCCAATAAGTATGTATTTATGACTTTGAGTGTCTGACTTACTGAGGTCATTGAATTTTTGACAATCAGATGTCTCTAGTGAGAGCAGAGGGTTAGGATATGGACTCTGGAAACAGAATCTTTGAATTTAAAGACCAGTTTTGCTATTTGCATTCTGTCTAGTCTCTGTGCCTGAGATTCCTGTTCTGTAATTTATTAATATGATAATTGATTATTAAAATATCTTAAAAGGTGACATAATTTAGGGTATAATTAGAATTGATAATTAAAGAAAACAAATTTTATTCTATTTTTAGGCAAATGACAAAATATAAAACAACATTGTAATTTTGGGAAGACTTCTTTTAGGAATGGAACTTCATTTCTTTCTGAGGAATTTTTTTTCCTTGTTATTCTTCCTAAATGGGTAGCTTTCTCTGGAGAGCAAAAAGTAAAATGGAGGTGTTCTTTTATCAGTGCTTCTTCAGTTGTGTAAGGAAAAGGGCTGGGTATTTTCTTTTTCATCATCATCTCTGTTTCAAAAGCAATTGGACATTGATACCAATCTGTGTTTCTGTTGCTTGTGTAAAAGAGAAACAAACCTATGCTACCAGCAACCACTGTTATCTGGTTTTAAATGTCAAGTACACTTCAGCATAGAAAGAAAGAAACTGAGATAACATTCAAAGAGGAATATATTAGAGCCAAAGATAGAGTCCAAGAATCTAAGTGTCTGTGTCTTCAAGACAAGGGTTAGGAAAAGATTCATCAACAGAAGCCTAAAACATTTTGCAGCTTCTAACTTATCTAACCTTGTGATTTATAGCCACATATCACATTTATATGTATGATGGTAGTATTTGTCTGTGTTGGTGCTGTGCCGATGAATAATGGAAAAGTAATTCAGCTACTTTAAGCTGAATCATTTAAATCACTTCAGCTATGCCATTCTCACTTTATGTCATGCCTTTCAAGGTCTGGGCTCATATTCTTTTACTGGCCTCAAGGATTTTTTGTTTGTTCCTTGCAACAGATATTTATGCTTTGACAGTTCTGTGATGTATAATTATGTATAAACTATGTTATATGCTTTTCATTTACACAAATAACCTGGCCTATTATTTATATGTGGTTTCTCTATTTCAGAGAGAAAAAAGGTAGACATCCTTTATCTTTCATGTCCATCCATGGTTAAGTTTTTGATTGCTTAACAAATAATCACATTTGTAGAATCAGTATCATTTGATGGTGCTGCTTATTTACAGTGTGTTTTTACTTATGACAATGTTTGTTAACAACATTTAGCATTGAGATTTGAAATTAATTCAGCACCTTTTTTGAGGCAGTTTTGTAATAAGCCATCCAGACATCTTTCTAGGAAATTATTTACTATGTTATTTTACTAAACCTAGTTTCCTAGGACATAACAGCTCTTATGAGTGCTTAATAAGTATGTTTTGAAAAGAAAAGAAAAGAAAAGAAAAGAAAAGAAAAGAAAAGAAAAGAAAAGAAAAGAAAAGAAAAGAGAGAGAGAGAAAGATCAGATGAGTTGAGAAAATACAGGGTTAAATGAAGTTAGTAGGATTATTTACTAGGATTTTTCAGTTATTATTATGTTAATACTACACCAGGGATTCCTAAAGATTTAAACATATTTGATCATTAATATTTTTTAAATAAAAGTTTTGTATTTTTTAGTCCCTAAATTCACATCTGTGTGTTATACAGGAGCAATCATATTATAGTATTGGGTTTGCAGGGCAAGCTATGTTCTAAACACTATGCACTAGTTAACCTGAAAATAAGAGAGATAAACAAGTGTTTATTTGGGATTAAAGAATTGCAATTTGGGGAACACAGATTCAGGTTGAAACTCATATAGTGCCTGCTTATAGGTTGAAAGCAAGGGCTTTTATGAGGAAGAAAGAAAGGAGACAATTACATACTTTGAAGAAAAGAAACAGTTTTCTATGGATGCTAACTAAGCTATCTGGGTTATACATTGACTATCAGATTCTGTCTTCAGAAAATCTACAATCAGTTTGGTGATATTCATTCAGGATATTCATTCTTCCACTGACTTCTCAAGCAGTTGCTTAAAACAGTTGTCATTTTACCAAGTCCAAAGGTTTAGGCCTGATTCAAACAAAGATGGGTAAGTGAGTTTCTCTGCAGTGGTCACTCAAGCTCAGTTCTTAAATAGCCACAGTCATATCTTTTTTTCACACTGCAACTGCACTTTGCTCTAGCCATTGACAGCCTGGTCTATAGCTTTGTGACCCAAACCGAAAGATATCTGTAAGTTTGATTAACTGAATTATGGCTCCCAATGTACTCCTAATATCATAATCGACTATTAAAATGTCTTAAATATTGATATAATTTAAGATTTAATTTAGAACTGATATTTAAAGAAAATAGTACTTACCTATTGATCACCAACTCGTTGATTTTTCAGGTGTTTTCTAATTTTTCTTAATCTTTCTTCAGGCTGAAAGTTGTTACTCATTCCAGTATACTCATGATTCCAAAAGCCACTTAATTTCTGAAATTACAGCTTTGGGACAGCTTATTGGCTAGAGCCTAATTATGAGATCATGACCTGAGCCAAAGTCGGACGCTTAACCGTCCGAGCCACCCAGGCGCCCCTTAATCTCCTTTCTGTAGCTACCCCTAATTCACTGGTCCAGAATATTTTTACAACCTTGAAAAGTTTTGCTTTGGTAAGGTTCCAAAGATAAATCTAAAAAGTGCTTCATGGGAAATTGTGATATATAAACCTGTTACTTAGGATTAATAAGGTAGAATTTTTAGCACATGTGTTTATGTAAGACTGCCATCTATCAAATAATTCATTCAACAAATACTCATCTTTTAATTTATTTTTATTTTTTAAGTTTACTTATTTTGAGAGAGAGACAGAGGGAGTGAGCAGCGGAGAGGCAGAGAGAGAGGGAGAGAGAGAATCCAAAGCAGGCTCCTCACTGTCAGCACAGAGCCCAATGTGGGGTTTGAATCCACAAGCCGTGAGATCATGACCTGAGCTGAAACAAAGAGTTGGACGCTTAACTGACTGAGCCACACAGGCTCCCCAACAAATAGTTATTAATTCAACCAATACTTACTGAGACACTGCTAGATGCCAGACATTTGGAAATACAGTGATCATCAAAAGAGGGACTCCACCTTTTTGGTGTTATTGTCAAAGAAAAGAGGCAACTCTAAAGCCTGAGGTAGTAGGAAGGATTGAAGGGGACTTCCTAGGAGAGGGGTCTTAAAGGATAAATGTAAATTAGCCACACTCTATGAAAACTCATATATATCCTTGGAAAAATTATGACCAGTGAGCATACGAAGACATGTTTATTCTGCTACTGCACTACATGTTTGCCTTGCAAAGGCTAACTGTATGCATGACACAGCAAAATGGGATTATGACACAGGGGGCTGCAGATTAAGCCCTGGAATTAACACATTTAAAATCAACCCACATCATTTGTGTGTATGTGTGAGTAGGCCTGCCAGGATATTTGGGAATACTTGATTTTGTGTCATATAGAAAATCTTATTTTTCTAGTTGAAATTGAGCATAGACTATAACAATGCCTTTGTTGCTCACCTAAAGAATGGAATATGGAGAATTTGCTTGAGAAGATAGATGTAGGCTTTATTAATTTTTCTCAAATTGATAAAGTTCTGGGACTCTAAAAGTTACTCAAAGTCATAATCTCTGACTCTTAGCTTTGAAAGTATTGAAAGTTTTACAGTTTCTTAGGCACTATGTATTAGGCCAATAATTTTAGGTATTGCCTTTAATGCCAAGCTACAGAAAAAGAATTGATTTTCTGTTTGGGAGCCCTACTTCCTAGATTATACTTTCGTGGCTGTCACTTATTCCACTGTGATTGCCAGATCTTGAACATTTTTAAAAGGTGAAAGTCATAAAACAATCTTTTAAAAGTAAATAGTTGCCTGTAAGTTGTATAGTTTTTAGCATGTCATTAGTGGCATATATTGTGTTAAAATTTTACTTAGAGACAACTTGATAGCCACTTTTGATATGTTGTGATCAACCCCAGCTGCTTATATTTGTAAAATATTTCATTTTATAAAGATTACTTAGATACCTAGAAACAAATTGAAGACATTCTGTTGTTTTCTGTTTTGAAGAAGATCTAACACAAATGTTCAGAACCAAATATACAGTCATATTTTTATAAACTTTCTCTTGAGTTATATATATATTTTTAAAATGTGCTCTCCTTAAATGGTCATAAATTGAGATTTTTACATACAGGATCTTAAAACAATAACATTAGGTTCTAACTATTTTCTGTGATAAATAAGATGCATTTTATAGTGGTAGTTTCATTCCAAAAAAATAATCACATCCCTTCATGATATGGATCTGAAGCAAGACATTGTATTTTTGTGGCTTATTATCCTGATACTGAAGGGAAGAGGGCCAGAAACAAATAGCATTGGAAACAAAGTTATTTTCAATAATGTAGTTTCAACCTAAAATTAATTCTCATCTTATTGATACTACTGTACTAAAAATATGAAACTCTTATTGTTGAAAAGAAGTTTATTTAAAAAAGGAAGAAGAAAGTTCATAATAGGCAAGTCTTTACACTTGACTCTATATTTACTCTATTTTTATTAGTGAAATGCTCTTTATTTTTTTTTAATATTTATTAAATTTTTATTAAAAATTTATTATTAATAAATAACATTATTTATTTGTTTTTGAGAGAAAGAGAGAGAGTGGGGGAAGGGCAGAGACAGAGAGGGAGACAGAGAATCCCAAGCTGGCTCTGGAATTGGGGCTCATACCCACGAACCATGAGATCATGACTTGAGAGCTGCAATCAAGTGTCAGAACCTTAACCAACTGAGCCACTCAGGTGCCCCATGAAATGCTGCATTTTAAATCACATGTGAAAACAAAAGTAGAGAATGAAAGGGAGAAATGTGAGTGACATCAATGGCATGCTGGAAAGGTACCAAACACAATCAAGTCATTCTTTACTTTTTAATGCTAAACAAGTACTTTCACACTTTTCATGAGCAGATTTGCACTTTTCTAAAATTTTAAAGAAGGAAATTATGACTTTTCTATGGAACTGGAATTGTTACTATTTATAATATTCCCTAAGAGTGTAACGAAATATCTCACTATTCCAGTTTACAGCTTAGAATAGATAAATGCATGTATATTTGAAATTTTAACCTTACTAAAAGACGATGGAAACAAAGAAAACAGCACTGAACTAGGAGTCATACCAGAGTTCTTTTGCACCTTCTAGCGTGTGGCACTTAGAAAACTAATTTAGGCTTGAGCTTCCCTATCTATTAAACACAGATGTTAAACTAGATGTCCTATAATGCTTTTTCTATATTGATGTAATAATTTATTTCATGTAATTGTGCAATAAAGTTAGGTGGATACATTAATGAACAAGAGAGATAAGTACTGTTTCTATGTCCTTAGAACATACTAACCTCAGATATAGTTACTAAACAAAGACATACACAAGTGATTATGTAATCTCACTACTATTGCTAGGCTTAATGTTCTTAGGAATATATTCTTTAGTAATTATACTAGTTAGCATGGTTTCAGCTTCAAGTAAAAGAAACAACTAGCTCAAAGTGTGTTAAACAGTCAAAAAAATGTTACCATGTCCAGTAAGAAACCTACAGTTAGTGAGTGGGTCTTTTCTGTCAGTTAATTCAAAGAAACAATGACATTATCAAGGAGCCAGGTCTACCCACTTTTTTCTCTTCAGTTTGTTTTCACAGCTGAGTCTCTTTCTATGCAGAATCCATCAATAGTTTCAAGAAGTAGATTACATCAAAATAACATTCAAAGGGAAAAAGATCTTTCCTGCCTTTTCCTGTGTCTTTTTTTTACCAGAGAGGAAACATGTCCTTCAAGAACCCCACCAGTCTGTTTTTTCATGGAGCCATGATAGAGCCAGAGTTTGAACAGACTGGGGAGTTTTTTTTTTTTTTTTTTTTTTTTTCTTGTTTCTATTTTAAAGAAGGAAGGAGGTGTGAATCAGTAGTGGACAGACAACCAACAATGTCTGCCATATATATATATATGGTCCGTGAGTTCGAGCCCCGCGTCAGGCTCTGGGATGATGGCTCAGAGCCTGGAGCCTGTTTCCGATCCTATGTCTCCCTCTCTCTCTGCCCCTCCCCCGTTCACGCTCTGTCTCTGTCCCCAAAATAAATAAACGTTGAAAAAAAAAATTTAAAAGTGAATCAGATTGATACTTGTTTTTTGTTTTTTTTGTTGTTTTTTAAGCTTGGAACTCTCATCGAGTGCTGTAATGCTTCTTTGCTCCTGGCAGATACTCTCCTAAATCTGCATGGGCACTGCAGCTTCTGTTTTTTCAGACTGCATCCAAGTTCAACACCCTGAAACCACTACAGTGGCAACTCATATAATTATTGCTGTTTTAACTTTACCCTTTTGGCATCCAGAAATTTTTCTGTCTTTCCTTCCTGTGCTGTAATATGTTTAAAAATAAATGTTCTTATAATTCATCCAGTATTTCTTCATATTTGGAACAGGAGGTGGAGTATAAGTCAGCTTAATCCAGTGTGTTCCCAGTGGTCTCTGCAAATCAATATTTTAACTGCATTGTGTTTAAGTGCTACAAAGGAAGGCTTAGCATAGAGAAGAGGTACCTGTGTGTTTTTACATAGATGCACAGGGGGTTTCCTTAAGAAGTGTTGTCTTTTAAGCAGAGATCTGAAGGCACAAGTGTAAGCAAACTTTTTATGCAGATAGAAACACATACACGAAATTCCTGAGGCAAGACGAAGTTTGTCACATTGGAGGGCCTGTATGAAGGCTGGTGTACTTGGAGCTTAAAAAACAAGGAGGGGCGCCTAGGTGGCTCAGTCAATTAAGCATCTGACTCAGGTCATGATCTCAACCTTTCCTGATTTTGAGCCCTGCTTAGGGCTCTGACAGCTCAGAGCCTGGATCCTGCTTTGGACTCTGTGTCTCCCTCTCTCTCTCTCTCTGCCCCTCCCAGCTCACTCTCTGTCTCTCAAAAATAAATAAACATTTAAAAAATTTAAAAAAATCCAACAATGAGACAGTTGTTAGAAAATAAGGTATGGTAAGGCAGACAGTTGCTAGATCCCAGAGGACTTTGTCTCTTATGTTATTTGTATTTTAGCTTGCCTTTCTCCATATCTTGCTTTTTTCTACCCATCACTTCAGGTGGTAGTGAAATCCTCCTCAAATGTAAATTTATATCTAAATTGAAAGTGTTAACCAGTTGTTATAACCACTATACTACTGTGCAGGGAGGGATGCCGGTTCTGACCTTTCAGTAACGAAGCTAACTATCCAACTATAAAACAATTTGATATACAAGTATTTCCCCCCAAATGACACTTTCAGTGAACAATATATTTCGAAAAGAAATATGAGAAAAACAGCTTATTTATCAACAATAGGCTTCCTGTGGTTAGTTTCTTACACAGACAGTTTTTAGTTCTGGAATGCCTGTCTTAGAATTATTCAAGCTAAAATTGAATTTACCATAGATAACTCAATCCTTTTTAAAATGAAAATTAAATAAAAATAAGTTTCCAAAAGGAAGGTTTTCAGAAACTATTATTTTCTACAGATCTACTTAATGAAGCTTTGGAAAGAGGTGTATGCATATGCTTATTTATTATGGTGGTCAAAAAAGATTACATTTACTTTTTCATTCCTTGGAAATCTGCTTCAGAAATTACAGCCATATTATAAAGTGTAAATCATTGAGATCCCTTATGGCCATAGATATGTGCTATAATGAAAGGTGTCAGTGCACTAAATAAGGAACAGCTCCTTTGACAGATAAGGGCATCAATCCTTTGCAACTGACATGATCTTGTATTTTGTTAGTCATTGTGGCCATTATATTGGGAGGTTTCCAAATGATGTGGGTGGAAAGAAAATTTCTCACTATCAAAATGATAGTGCTCCTTCTAACTAAATGAGAAGAAAAAATCATGAAAATCATTTTATTTTTTTCTCCCTGATAAGGAAGATCCTTTAATCATTCTAAGTTTATTTTAAGATATCCATTTTCTTATTAAATTTGTCATATTGAAAATAGAATTGCAGCAGAACTGTTCAACTAGCTTGGTAGAAAATTCCAGTGACAAAAGTACAGAGCCAGTTCACTGTAGTAGTTTAAGTTAAATGTTTAAAGTGCCAGTTAAAACTCAAGTTTTTCAAGCTGAAACTTTCAAGAATACATCTAATGTAACGTTTATGAGCTTTCCTGTTAATTTTACTCAAAACCTTCATTTTTGTGGTACTTACAGACTGAGAAAGGTCCATAAGTTTAAATTCAACTTTATCTAAATGTAACAGAATGATCCTATGTACGCTTTATCTGAACAGCTTAATTTTAATTCCTATGCTAATCAAAATACTTTCTCTCTCTCTCTCTTTTAAGTTTATTTATTTATTTTAGTAATAAATTAAATTATTTAATTTATTATTATTAAGAGGCAGAGAGGGAGGGAAAGAGAGAGAGAATCCCAGGCAGGGTCCACTCTGTCAGCACCTGACATAGGGCTCGAACTCATGACTCCTGAGATCATGACCCCAGTCAAAATCAAGAGTCAGATGCTCAACCAACTGAGCCACCCAAGTGCCCTTCTTGTCTCTTTGATTCTAGCCATTCTGACGAGTGTAAGGTGACATCTCCCTGGGTTTTGATTTGCATTTCCCTGATGATGTATGACATTGAGCATCTTTTCATGTGTCTGTCATCTGTATGTATGTCTTTTTGAAAAAAAAAAATGTCTATGTCCTTTGCTCATTTTTTGATTGGATTTTTTGGGGTTTTTATGGTGTTGAATTGTATAAGTTCTTTATGTATTTGGATCTTAATTCCTTATTTTGTATATCATTTGTAATATATTCTCCCATTCAGTAGGTTACCTTGCCATTTTGTTGATGGTTTCCTTTGCTGTGGAAAAACTAAGCATTAAATTTTTAGTTATAAAGACTTGAACAGTATTCATGAGCAACAAGGCAAGTGTAAATATTACTGAGCAATTCTACTGAAGATTCATGGAGTTGGCACAGAGAGGGTTCAGTGGAGATTACAATGTCTTTGTTGTTTATTTGTAGTAGTTGTGATTAATGACCCACTGTATCAGGCCTCAGTATTCCCCCTGACCCAACCCCTACTTTTTTGGCCAAGTTAAGGGACTGTCTATCTTTTTTGTTATAATGCATATTTTTTCACTCTTCTGAAACTATAATCATTCAGAGAGTTGGCAGACAGAGTGGTATATGTCCCAAAGTGCACAGATTTTATTATCTAGTGAGCCCTGCTAATGCAGGGACAGGACAGTATGTGAACTAGCTTTATCCTCCTGGCATTATTATGGACGGTCTTTGTGAGAGGAAACTATGGGTTCATATTAGAGACTTTTCCTTTTCTTGTCAAATACAGGGATTTTTTTTTTAGGTGAATTTACCCAGAATCACTTGGATATTTTTGGCCCAATAAAAGTCTATTGTTAAAAAGGTTGAGTTATAAAATATTTAACAATTATAAACCTCAGGGGCCAATCAATCAGAAGGTAGCTCATAAACATACAACAGGATGGCTGTGTTATCTTTTGCAGCTGAGTAGTAGCCCTGTTTAATAGTCTGTTTCACGACCTCAACCTAATTAAGAATGATTTTGATTATAGTGGTCTCGTAGCCAACTTTTTCATTTAGAAGTCAGATGTTTTGAGGTGAAAATATCTGTTTTTCATATGTGAAAGAATATTGTAGTTGACCCTTGAACAACCCAGGGGTTAGAGGTGTTAACCCCCTGCACAGTCAAGAATCTGTGTGTAACTTTTGACTCTCCCCCAAAATTATCTACTAATAGCCTATTATTGAACAGAAGCCTTATCAGTAACAGTCAATTAACACATATTTTGTATGTTATGTGTATTATATACTGTTTTCTTACAATAAAGTAAACTAGAGAAAAGAAAATGTTGTGAAGAAAATCTTGAGAAAAAAACATTTATATAATGTACTATAATTATCAAAAAGTGGACCCACACAGTTCAAATCCATGTTGTTCAAGGTAACTGATATTCTTTCAGTACCACATACTAATAAATGTGGTGAACGTCTTGAGGTCAGTGACTATATCCTGTAAGCCTGTATCCTATTATCCAACTTCAGCCATTATTGCTCGCTGGGCACAATATGGATGTTTTGTATAATTGTGAAAAAATGCCATCATTCTCTCGTGTTGGAATTATGAATACATTCAGTCTTTTGAAGTATAAAATAAATAGCTAATTTATCTCCTAAATGAATTTCTGTATATAGCCCATTCTTAACTATCTGAAAATTATAGAGATTCTTAGATTTGTAAATGTTAAACTATAATCCACTGAACCTCAGTAAACTCCTGAAATTAGTCATGGAACTTCACACCTGTATGGTTTCTAAAACGTTTGTCAGTCTTCAATGATGTTTCGATATATGACTGGACAAAGAGGTTCAAAGAAACAGCAATCTAACTAAAAGGAATTTTAAAAACATGCGCTTAATTACTTTATTGTAAGCGTGTTAGGAAATTTTGAGCCATGGGTGGCAGCCTTGCAATGCATAACAGATCACCTTGCAGAAAAATTTGTGTATGTAGGTGACATATTGCATAGATTATTACCAAAATTTATGCTTTATTCATTTGCTCATTATCATATTCATTTTTTCAACTTCAATTATATGCTTACTTACTGAGTCAGCCTAATATGCACCAGACACCAGGGTAGTTCACAACTAAAACCTGATAAATTTTTGAAAATTCTGTCGTAAATGAACTATTATGCATACTGTGAAATCTAAATTTTATATTCCATTTTATTCTTATCAGTCTTAGAGAAAATAGGATAGAAGACACTAACATGGGCATTTTGACAAAGGGTCTCAGAATTTTCAAAGACTAATACTAAGAGGAATTGATACACATCACAAGGAATTTTTTTGTAGCTCACTACTGACATTGATCAACAACTTGGAAAAATACTGCTTTGAATATGCTACATTGTAATTTTTTGTTCTTTTTTTTTCTTATTAGGAATCTTTCCCTGAAATTAACAAAAGACATTGATCAGGAAGTCAGGTGTTCCCATATGAGCCGAATGCCCCCCAGTCCATCTGCAGATTGGCCCCTGCAAGGTGTGGAAGAAAATGGAGGCTTAGACTCTCTGCCTTTCAGATTGATGTTACAGGACTGCACAGCTGTCAAGACATTATTATTAAAGATGAAGAGAGTTCTTCAAGAGGTAATTAATGGTTTACTCTAAGATTAATGTCTCTCAGTGCTAGTAGACAGTGGAGTCTATAGACTGGTTAGTGCCTGCTTCTTTCAATAATTAAGTGAATGACACTGAGCAGGGGTCAGGCATTGTCTTGCAATTTAGCGCTCTCCTTTGTCAAATGAAGGACATGGAGCTCTGGTTTATAAGGTACTCTTAAGCTCTAGAATTGTAAGATTCTATAAAGGAAGTGAAAAAAAAAAAAAAAAGAATAAAGTGACACCAAACCTGGGCCAAGTGGATTAAAGAGAAACAGGCATCAGTTATTAAGTTACATTTCTATGTTGCTATAAAGCTATTGAGAGACCTATTAAATGGACTTCATTTTAATGATACTGAGGCTTTATTTATATGATACCATAAAAGTAGTTTAGTCATCTTTGTTCCAGTAAAAACAGTCTAGTAAAATGTAATCTGAATGTTTGACTGATTTTACCCACTGAATACAGTTGCCCTTCTACATTTGTGCTGTTAGATGATGTTAGGAGAATACATGATGGATTATTTCATCTTTAAGGCCAGTAATCAGCCATCCTTTAGGATTTAGGTATGTTATGGATTATATTATTTTTTAATGTTTATGTTTGAGAGAGAGAGTATGTGTGCATGCATGCAAGCAGGGGAGGGGCAGAAAGAGAGGGAGGCAGATGATCCAAAGCAGGCTCTGCTCTATCAGCACAGAGTCTGATACTGGAACTCGCTAACCATGAGCTAACGAGCTGAGCCGAAGTCCATGCCTTACTGACTGAGCCACCCAGGCGCCCCATGGATATATTTTTATAATTAGATCTATTTTGGGGGGGATTTCTATAAACAGCATACACATTAACATTATTTTAGATATGTAAAGTGAGACGTCAGAAATGTTAAATATCTTTTCTCCACTAGGTGTGAATTCAAGACAACAGGTTGATATTTCTGACTTCAAAGTCACTCGACTTTTTACTATATCCCATTATTGTTCAATTGATTTGTCTTGATAGGAGATGATAATAAATAATGTAAGAACAGAAAATATAACTATTTAGAATGAGTAGTATCATGGCTTCCTTACAAAGATGACCACTAATAACACATGGGTAATGATAATAATGCTAGCAGCTACCGCTAGAGGCCAGAATGGAATCAGAAAGAGAGAGGGAATGATGCCATAGACTATTGGGGTTATTCAGTCATGTGTTCTTATCAGATGTTAAAGTAAAAACTGGAAGAAATATCTGCATTCCATACCGGTTTATATTGCTAGAATCTATGTAGGTGGGGTGCAGGAGTAGTGGTTTTATTTTCAATCACTGTTAGAATTTCAGGAATTTTATGAGCTGGCAGTTAAGGACCTTCATAAAATTAAATTATATACACTTATGATGAAGCACATTATATTTTTAGAAGGGTAATCTGTACTCAAAACCTATCATTTATTATTTATTTTACTATATTCTACTATTAACTACACTCATGCATTTATTTACATCTATTGGCTCTATATGTGAAAATATAACAGTTACTGTGCATATTTTTCCAATTTTAGATTCATTTATGTCATTTTGGCAACTTGAAATCAGCCACATGGGAATATTATGCCACCAAAATTAACAAATACTACAAATTAGGGCTTCCAGTTTTTGGTAAGCCTATTAAGTAGTTAGAGCATACTACTATATGTATGACTATGAGGTCCCTGTACTGACAACCTAAGTGTTTTGCTGCACTTGTTAAATCTCCCTGACCTTTGGCTTAACATGCAGCCTGAATCTCTTTGAACAAGGCAAGCTTAATAATAGCTGTTATATTAAAAGATATTAATCTCAAAGTCTGTAATGTTCATCTATTCATCTTTCTACCTCTCCCTTGGTCTGAGTTTTAATTAAAAAATCAACAAGTAAAAAGGAAGTAGGAAGAACAGACAGGAAGTGTCAAGGGGTTTCCTTAGTGTACTTAATTTCATAATTTAAAAATATTTAGTGATATTCACTGTAGAGTTAATGTTCTGAATATATTGCAATTGTCTTTATACTTCCATCTGTTTTTATTCATTAAAGAACATTTGAAGAAACTGAAGACAATTTATTTTGAAAGCTCATGTATAATGAGCAATAATTACATGTTTGGTAAGCCATTCAGAGAGCAGGGTCTTATTCTTTATTGTCAACACGAAAAGCAATATTATGATTTGATTAACATTGACAACTGTTCTAGTTGTTTTTATAATGAATGCCTTAAAAGAAAATTGTTTATTTAAATATTCTTAGGGCACCTGGCTGGCTCAGTCGTTAGAGCAGGTGGCTCTTGATCTCAGGGTTATAAGAGCCCCACACTGGGTGTAGAGATTACTTAAATAAATAAATTAAAAAAAAAAAAAAACTGTTCTCTAAACCAGGAATTTTCCAATGACAATCTACATTTCCTTACTTAATTTGAGCTTAATACCAATTACTCATCTTAGATTAACAAAACTTTTTTAATATAGAAAAATTATTCTTATTTGATGGTTACATTTTTATGAAATGTAGTCCCACTTTTATACACAGATTATTTTTTAGCTGCAGAAGATCTCAACTATTTGATGTTTAAAATAAAAAGGAACTAATGAGTTTAATATATCACATTAAAAAATGCTCCTATTTGATGTTTTTCCTAATGATGCTCTGTTGATGTCTTAAATTTTAATTCTGAGCTGGGTTAAATGTGAATATTTTGAGTGGAACCTCACACTTTTAATTTTGTCTCCCCTCTTTGAAGATAAGTTACCATTATTAAAATGCATGTGCATATTCCCAACAACCCAAACATTAACCCCTTTATTAAAAAAAGAAGACTGACTTTGGGCCCTTAGAAATTCTATTGTCATTTTTAGCATTAGCGATAAAAGTGACTGTAGCAAACGGGGAAACTATGCCATTTTTTTTCTTCCTCTTTTGTTATTTTTTTCCACATAATTCTATTAGCTGTAAAAGAAGAGAATGTTTAATACCTACAGAGATAGTTTCTGTTCTGTTTCCTTTTAGTTTGCTCTGTTTCCTTTTTGTACCCCTCATGAAATTTGTTTGCAGTATATGGTAATTAACCAAGAGGGCTACTGGGAAGAGATTTCAGGTGAGATGAGTAGTATAAATTTCTAGAAAGATAACAACTAATAAGAATATTTACCTAAGGTCATTTGTAATCCCCCACTGCTACCCATGCCTTCTTAGTTTATATTTAATAAATGAATCCTGGGAATGTACCTAGCAAACTTCCTGAATCAAGAGACATTAAAAAAAAGTTAGAAAAATGTTAAACAAATTTTAAAAAGTTAATATCATGAGATGAATCTATTCTAACAAGGTAACTATTCTAACAGTGTGAAAAATCAGAGAACCATTTATTTGAGAATCAGTATAATTTATAAAACCATGCAAAGTTAGGCTTGTAATTGACTAAAAAGCTTATTTTCCTTTTTTCTTTTCTCAACAACCTAATAATTCAAACTATTTAATTTTAATATCCCCAAAAATAATAATAACAAAATTTTCAAAGGTATTTTTTCTTATTTTTAATTATAAATTTAATTCACAAATATATGATGAAATTTGGAATGTTTTGAACTTCACGATTCATCACTATTCAGTGGACATTTAAGAATTTTTTGTGCTTTTTTAAAGATATTTCAGTAAAATGATTCCAATGACTTAAAAAAATTTTTTAACATTTATTCATTTTTGAGATAGAGACAGAGCATGAATGGGGGAAGGTCAGAGAGAGAGAGAGGGAGACACAGAATCTGAAACAGGCTCCAGGCTCTGAGCTGTCAGTACAGAGCCCAACGCGGGGCTCGAACTCGCAGACCACGAGATCATGACCTGAGCCGATGTCGGACACCCAACCGACTGAGCCACCCAGGTGCCCCTGTTTCCAATGATTTTATAACTGACATTTTTTTCTATCAGCACATGTCAAGAGCAAATGAAAAGCGTATAGAATAGTAACACCAGCAATGGATAATTATAGACAGGAAAAGCAATTATGGAGTCATAAAGTAAGGAAATTTACCAAAAGCAAGCAATTACCCATGTAAATGCAGATAGCAGTGTAATAATTAGACTTCACTTTATATTTATCTTTTGAAAATAACAAAATCACGTTTCTGCTATCTGCTTTATGTTTGTTTGTTTTTGCTTACTAAAAAATTTGTTTAAAGTAAAAATTGGAAAAGAAGTACTATTAAAACTAAAAACACAAAAAAATGAATGGCTGTACTGTCAGACATGTTACCAGAATTAAAGACCTATGTTTCATACTGATGAAAGAGTCAGTTCATCAGGAAAACATAATCATATATGTGGATGGCTTATTTAAGTAGCTTATAAATTTATGGTGTAAAATATGATAGAACTAGATGAAGAAATAGACAAATTCATATCATAGTTGATTTTAACTCCGTTCTCTAGCATTGATAAAACAACTAAACGAAATCAGAAGAGTTTCAGAATATTTGAACATTACCAACTTCTTTAACCTAACTGACATTTATAGATTACTACAATTAATAATAGAATTATACATTCTTTGCAAATGTGTCACCAAGACAGAGTACATGCTGGGTCATAAAAAAGTCTCAATAAATTTCAAATGTAGAAATCTATGGAGTACATTTTTTTAGAACAATGGAATTAAATCAGGAGTCAGGAATGATAAAATAACAAGAGATCAAATACTTGGAAATTAAACAACCAATTACTATATACCTCATGAATCAATTTCAAACCTCAAAGGAAATTTTAAAGTGATTTGAGTGAGATGATAATGATGGTAATATAAGATGAAAATCTAAACTTTGTGGTATAGCATTGCAACCATGCTTAGAAGGAAGTTTATAGTTTTAAAAGTTTATATTTAAGGGGTGCCTGGGTGGCTCAGTTTATTGAGCTTCTGACCCTTGATTTTGGCTCAGGTCATGATCCCAAGGTCATGGAATCCAGTCTCACACTGAACTTCCACTGAGCATGGGGCCTGCTTAACATTTTTTTCCCTCTGTCCTTCTCCCTTGCTTGTGCACTTGCTCACTCTCTCTCAAAAATAAAATACATATATGAAAAAATTAAAAGTTTATATTTAAAGGAAGAAAGTGCTATAATTGACAATCTAAGTTTTTTGTTAACTAGAAGAGCAAATTAAACCTAAGGAAGGGACTAGAAAGAAACATGAAGAACAAACTTAATAGAGTTGAAATGAGATAATAGAAAATTTATGAACCCTAGGGCGATTCATTTGGTTAAACATCTGACTCTTGATTTCAGCTCAGGTCATGATCTTGTGGTTCCTGTATTGGAGCCCCATGTTAGCTCTGTGAGGATAGTGCAAAGCCTGCTTGGGATTCTGTCTCCCTCTTTCTCTGCCCCTCTCCTGCTCACACACAAGGACAACATACTTTCTCTCAAAAATAAACATTTAAGGGGCACCTGGGTGGCTCAGTCAGTTAAGCGTCCAACTTTGGCTCAGGTCATGATCTCACAGTTTGTGAGCTCGAGCCCTGCGTCGGACTCTGTGCTGACAGCTCAGAGCCTGGAGCCTGCTTCAGATTCTGTGTCTCCCTCTCCCTCTGCCCCTCCCCTGATCACTCTCTGACTCTCTCTGTCTTTCAATAATAAATAAATGTTTAAAAAAAATTAAAAAAAAATAAACATTTAAAAAACAGGAAAATTTATGATCCCCAAATTTTTTTTTTGAGAACTTAAAAAAAAAAAAAAAAGACTCTAGAAGAAAAAATAAAAGAAGAAACACAAATTACTAATATCATCAATGAATCAAGGCAGGAATAATCAGTACAAATCTTAAAGACATTGAAAGGAAAATAAGGTGATATTATTAACAACAGTATGACCACAAATATAACAATATTGATGAAAAGCACAAATCTCTTGAAAAATCTAATTTTCCAAAATGACACAAGAAGAAAGTAAAAGTCTGCATAGTCCAATTTCTATTAAATAAATAGATGTTATTATTAAAGGAAGGAAAAAAAGGAGAAGGAGGAGAAGGAGAAAAATCATTCACATTAAAAAAAAGAAAAGCAAAGAAAAAGCCCAGGAGTTTCAGTGCTGAATTCTATCATACATTAAGAAAAACTTAAGATGGGGGTGCCTGGGTTGCTCAGTTGGTTAAGCTTCCAACTTCAGCTCAAGTCAAGATCTTATGGTTCAGGAGTTCAAGCCCCATGTCAGTCTCTGTGCTGACAGCTCAGCCTGCTTTGGATTCTGTCTCCTTCTGTGCCCCTCCCCCACTCTCATTCTGTCTCTTTCTCAAAAATAAATAAACATAAAAAGAAAAAGAAAAAGCATTAAAACCTTAAATATAGGAAATAAAATGTAAAACTACCTCTATGTCTAGTAGATGACATGGTGGTTTATAGACAGATCCCTAAGAATTCTATTAAAAAGTTTATAATATGCCTAATAGGAACAATAAAACGTGGATTTAGGCAGGTTCAAGGATACAAAAATAGAAAGTTGTAATAAAATTATGTATTGCTCCATAGAAAATTATCTGGTGGTCCAAAACAACAAATGTTTGTTATCTTATGATTTGTGTGGTCAGGACAGTGAGAGCAGCTTATATACTGGTTCTGGCTGAAAGCCTCTCATGAGGTTGCCCTCAAAATGTCAGCCATTGCTGAGGTCATATGGAAGTTTGGCTGTATTTGAGGATTCACCTCCTAGCTCATTCATTAGCTGTGGCAGGAGGATTTAGTTCCTCACTGCTGGTGGCCGGAGCCTCAGTTCCTCACCATGTATGTTCCCATCTGGCTTCCCAAGAGTGTCTTGTCCCAAGACTATCCAAAAGAAAAAGCATGATACAAAAATGAGCAGTGTCTTTTATAATCTCATCTCAGAAGTAACATATCAGTTTTGTGAAATTTGTTGGAAATAAAGGCCAGCCTTGCTATTAGTGTGGGAGGGTACTATACAAAAGTGAAAAATCACTATATAAAAAAAAAAAAAAAAGTGGCCTTGGCTACACAAGCTACAATAGTCTATCTTTGGGACCCCAATGATGATGCATCCCTCACAATTCAAAGTATATTTGCCCCTCCCTGAGGGCACCCAAAGTATCATTCCATTACATCATCAGAGTCTTTTCCTGTAAAGGCATGTGAAGTTGTAGATAAGGCTTAAGTAAAGCAATCCAAGTTCAGTTCTCCATTCGAAGATCTGTGAACTAATGCATAGGTTAGCGGTTTCTTGTTTAGGCCTCAGTACCTGGGAATGATTCTTCATGGCTTTTAGGTCTGCCTTCGGTACTCTTGGTTCTACCCTCCAAGTCATTCTTTTTTGTTTTGTTTTGTTTTATAAAGTTAGCACATTATTTGCTTCTGAATAGTTATCCCATTCTTACATGTGTTTGGAGATGTTGGTTTCCAGAGAAGTCTTCATTTTGTAATGTTTCTGTCCCTTTAAGTCCAAATTGCAGAATGTTTCTATGAATAGAATTCTCTTAAATTATTTTTGGATCTCTTATGACTCTTATTAGGAATTCATCCATTCCATTAGATATTCCATTAGATACTCCATTAGACAAAAGCCACATCACCAAACGTCTTCAAAATAAACCCTTCTTGAACTTGAAGTAGCTGATGAACAACCTGCTTAAGCTTTTGAAAAATGTCATTGTTTGGTTGAGAGGATCTGTGAGCCATGCCCTAAAACCTCTAGCAGGACACCTTTTGTCTGGCTAAACTAGGTATTCTGCAGTGCTACCTTTCTAGCTTTCAGAATAGCTCTACTTCTAATAAATTTCTGTGGTAATAAAAAAAATGTTTACATCTGGCTTGGTATAGTTGGTGTATAGGCTTGTATTTTTATCAAAGCTCATCAAATTACACACTTAATATGACACCATGTGGAATGTCATCACATAACTGGTAACTCCCCTGTCAGTGCTTCCATTTTGTGGAATTTCTGTTCTTCCTTTGGGAGACCTGTAAATGAAGTATGACCATTTATCATGCAGATGTAGTTAGAGCACTATTGTTGATTCTTATAAATTGTTATTAGAGCTTAATTTTCTTTCTCATTAGAGTAACAAGTTTAAAAAAAAAAAACAGTGTAACACAATCTTCATGTGAAACAAGGGATCCCGTTCTATACATCTCAAAGTATCCTCTGGCTTAGATAATAGCATATCTTAGATTCACTGAGAATGCATAGGTTACTGAATAAGAATATTCTGCTTACAAGAGGTGTGGCTCTTTATAAGACTATAAAATTTGATCTGGAAAATAGATAAGAAGGGAAGGGAAGAATAATTCCATGGCTCTTCTGTTATTTAACTTTTGATAGTCCTCTAGGAAAGATTTGAAAAGGCAGTGAAAAATCATTTCCTAATTCCCAGCCCCATTTCACTAACAAAGTCCCCCTGGAGGAAATATATTAGATGATAAAGATCACAGGTATTTGAGATCATTAAGATCTTCTAGGAGTGATTTTCACTTCTGCCACTTAATAGCTGCTACAAGTTGATTAAGGTTTTGGGTCTCTATTTCATCATATGAAACTTTATTAAATATACCATAAGGTTATTTGGACAATTAAACAATAAAAAGGTTATGACACTGAGAGTGTAGGGGAAAGTATCCATGAATATGAGTTACTGCGGTTACCTTGTTTGTGTGATCATTAAAGACTATGTCAAGCCAGGTGACAAATATTAGAGATGTCTTAAATACTTGGAAATATGCTAATAAATGTTCTTTACTAGGACCAAATGTTGTATTTATTGAATAACAATTCATTATTAATCATTGTTAATAAAAGTTATGTTAGTTGAAACTAAAGATAGAAGTATTGTTCCCATTTATGGTTTTCTGGACTTTCAACTGAGGCAGTACATTTAAACTGACATTCTCTGGCTAAAGAGCTACTGCATGTCAACTAAATTTCCTGTTTTCAGTCAATATTAAAGAAAGGTTTTTACAAGTTAGAAATGATTGTAACAGATCATGGTGGTAGCAGTTGAGGCAGTGAGAAGGAAAACAATGTGTTATGTGTTTTGAAAGTAATGCCAACAACAATTGCTATGGATTGGAATTGGGTGGTGATGGAAAGAGGAAAACAAGTGTAACTGAGACTTGTAACTTGAGTAATGGGCACCTGTTCTTGCTACTTCCTGAGATTAGGAAGAGTAGGAGAGGAGTAACCTGTGTGAGACAGGAAGGAAACAAGTTCTGTTTTGGCCAGGTTAAGGTGGAGGTGTTCATTTAGAAATATAGGGACTGTAGCAAGTAGAAATTCAAATTAATATGTCTACGAACCCAGAAAGATTAGGGCTAGAAATATAGATAGAGTATTCAAGATTATGTAGATTCCGTTTAAAGCTACGGAAGAGAGAACTTGTACCTAAAACCAGAGCAAGATGCTCCAGTATTTAATGATGGAAAATCAAGAAAAAGAGTGTCTGATAAGAAGGGAAGAATACTAAGTTTTAATGTCAAGAAGTCAAGAGAGAACATGGCTTCAAGAATGGCAAGTTGTGGGATGGTGCTGTAAAGTAAGTATGACAAGAAAAGAAAAGAAAGGAAAAGAAAAGAAAAGAAAAGAAAAGAAAAGAAAAGAAAAGAAAAGAAAAGAAAGAAAAGAAAAGAAAAGAAAAGAAAAGAAAACAATCAATGGCTTTTGGAAATCCATTAATTCCAAAAGTAACTTACCTAAGCACTAGGAATTTCAGTATGTAAAATGACCTAGTAGAAGTGTTCATTTATAAAACAACAGCCTAGGGGCACCTGGGTGGCTCAGTCAGTTAAGCTTCCCACTTCAGTTCAGGTCATGATCTCATGGCTTGTGGGTTCCAGCCCTGCGTCGGGCTCTGCTGACAGCTCAGAGCCTGAAGCCTGCTTCAGATTCTGTCTCCCTCTCTCTCTGCTCCTCCCCTGTTCACTCTCTCTCTCTCTCTCAAAAATTAATAAACACTAGAAAGGAAGGAAGGAAGGAAGGAAGGAAGGAAGGAAGGAAGGAAGGAAGGAAGGAAGGAAGGAAGGAAAGAAAGAAAGAAAGAAAGAAAGAAAGAAAGAAAGAAAGAAAGAAAGAAAGAAAGAAAGAAA
>NW_024412376.1:92944008-92976597 GCF_014898765.1 Herpailurus yagouaroundi | reverse complement strand
AAAGAAAGAAAGAAAGAAAGAAAGAAAGAAAGAAAGAAAGAAAGAAAACAGCCTAGAATAGAAATAGTAACCATTCCCACCAGGTTCTCAGTCGTTAAATTATTGGTTCATTTATTTATAAGGTGTTACTCTCTGTGTTTGAGGATATGAAAATGAATAATACATGTCCTGAAATAATTTTCAAAACTTATCTTAAAGTAAGACATGTTTAGTTTTGGAAGGATATTATAATTTTATTAGGCTACTTAAGAACGATAAACAGAAATTCATTTTACATGAGTATCCTCCATATTGAGGTATTATTTTTCTTTTGAAAAATGTTATTTATATTAAGATTATTATACTGCAAAGGCAATCGAGCATAGTGATTGCAATATACTAGTCTATACTGGAATAGACTTCTCAAATTTGAGTATCAGTTCTCACTAGGTACATGTGACTCTGGGCAAGACACTAGTCTCTTCCTAAATATCCGGTCTCTTCCAGAAATGTAATTACTAAGTACGTATTCAAAATTACTCAATGATATGGTTTTTCCAAAGCGCTTGTACCACATTACTCTCCCTCTGGGTATAATATATTCATATGATAGAATGGTTTATGTTTATGTATTATTATGTCCCACAAAGAGTATTTTGAGTACAAAAACCAAGTCATAGATAAATTCATATAGAATATAGAGTTAAAAAATGAACAAAGTTAAATAATATATCATTAAAGAATATATATATATGCATATATACACACTAGTGTGTCTGTACATATATAGTATATACTAATACACTAATAGTACTAATATACTAATATACACTAAAGCCATGAGAAGAAATATAAGAAGTTAAACATAATATTCAAGATAAGATTACCTATGTAGAGATAATGGGTAGGAAGAGAGGTAAACATGTATAGTTAAGGAGAAGCTGGCAGAGGACTTTGTAGATAACATTTATTGTATTAGCAGTACATTTCTGTATATGTTTCTTCAAAATTATTACATACATGTAATATTTTCTTATATGTGTTTAATGTTGCATTAAAAAACTCAGTCTTTCTGGGGCACCTGGGTGGCTTACTTGGTTAAATGTCCGACCTCGGCTCAGGTCATGATCTCATGGTTCATGAGTTCGAGCCCCACGTCAGGCTCTGTGCTGACAGCTCAGACCCCAGAGCCTGCTTCAGATTCGGTGTCTCCCTGTGTCTCTGCTACCCCTCCTCTGCTAGTGCTTTGTCTTTCTCCTCTCTCCAAATTATTCATACACTCAATGGCTTCTTGTCCACCAGTCCCATCCCCTACAACACTACCTCTGCCTGCTAAAATTGCAGAAATATGTTGGCTATTTCTTTGCCATCAATGTATCTTCTGATATTTATTTGATGTCAAAATAAAAATGAAGCGGGATCAAGGTAAGAAAGCCTATGCCTATCAGCCAGGTAATTCTTTCCTGGTATGTGTACTTATATCGTCTGCTGGTCTTGTGTATTATTTTATTGCTTATTTAAAAATGAAAAGAGTCCAAAAAGACTGTAGCCTGTAATGTAAACAATGAACACCACCCTCATTGAACCTGTTATAATCATATTCAGTAATTAATCAAATAACCACTAATATGGTTTTGCTATGCATGTCTCTCCCTTTTCTTCATGAATCCAGCATTAATATCTCAGTTGTAATACAACTCACATACTATTGTGTAATTTAATGGGCTAAATCTGGCATCAAGAATTTCAGGCTGCAACATAACAGACACACAGCAGATGGCACCCTGCAGAACCTCCAGGGGATACTCTGAGCTTTCAACACTTCTGATGGGGGAGGGAGAGAGAGAACAGAGAGCCACTTAAGCAAATGGTCCTGTGGAAAGCCTGCAATTGTGTTCCTCTGAGACACATTTTTACTGAAATTGTGTTTTGTTTTTGTTTGAAAATCAGAAACAAAGGCATATTTAATTACAGTGAAAATGCCTGTTTTTAATCACCGAGTGTATAAAAGATGGAGTTACACATTTAGAAACATAATGCAATTGCTTGGAAGAAATATAAACCTTAAAGTATTCACATGTTTACAGATGAGCAAAACGTGTTTTAGCCTCTAGTGACTCATTTAGATGGAGGGCAGTTATTTCTTAATTATTTCATTTTAACCTTAATGAAAATAGAAACCTGAAAAAACTATCGCCATTATTTTAGTGTAAATTTACTAATAGAAATACAGATATCTACTCTTGCAAATATTATAGTTTTAAATAGTTTATTTTTTGTTGTGTTTTAGAGGAGTAGCTATTAATAAAATCAAAATGACTCAAATTATATTTATAACAAATGAGTGAGAAAAAAAGTAGATCTATTTGTCTTATTCTCTTTGATTAGACAGCTTCTGTAAGTATGAGGAGATAGAAGTTTAAAAAGAATAATGAATTATCAAGAAAGATTTGATTCACTTTCCTCAAAAATATGTGAATTGTTTTGTTATCGATGGTCTTCATTAGAGGTCAGGTACCTTTTTTTCTGTAAAGTCCTGGCCATAAAGTCTGCATTGCAACTCAACTAGTTATAAGTAGTAAGAAAGCAGCCATGTAGCATAAACAAATGAGCATAGCTGGAGTCCTGTACAACTTTATTTAGAGAAATAGGCAGAAGGCCAGATTTGGGTTCTGGCCTGAGCCTATCATTCCATACTACTTCAAAAAGAGGTGATTAAAGTATAGTGAGAAGGCATTGTGTAGTTAAGAGCATTACTTTTAGGAGCTAGAACATATAGTCTAAATCCCATGCCTTTACTTACTAACTGAATGACTCCAGGCAAGTTAAACTCTGGGGATAATAACATTAACATATCACTTAGGTTTGTTGAGAATATTACATGTGTTAATATGCTTAAAATGCATGGAACAGTATAGGACACAGAGCAAATGCCCAGTATATATTAGTTACTATTTTATTATCATTAGAAAGTCTGAGGACCACTAGTGAAATAAAGATCATGCATTTGCCATTAAGCGAACCTGAATTCAAGTCTTAGATTTACAATAATTTAAAAATGTTATTTTGTTCTATTTTATTCAGTTGCTTCAATGAGCTTTTGGTTTCCTCACATATAATAAGAGGATAAAAATTATTATAAATTTTATTGTGAAGGTTAGATTTAAATTGTGTCTGGCAATGGAGAGAATTTAAATGTTAGTTCCCTTCTCTCTCTTCTCCCCCACCTCCTTTAAAAAGTAAAAACAGGGGCGCCTGGGTGGCTCGGTTGGTAAGCGTCCGACTTCGGCTTGGGTCATGATCTCACGGTCCGTGAGTTCGAGCCCCGCGTCGGGCTCTGTGCTGACAGCTCAGAGCCTGGAGCCTGCTTCGGATTCTGTGTCTTCCTCTCTCTCTGACCCTCCCCTGTTCATTCTCTCTCTCTGTCTCAAAAATAAATAAACGTTAAAAAAATTTTTTTTAAATAAAAAATAAAAAAATAAAAAAATAAAAATAAAAAGCAAAACAAGGGGTGCCTGGGTGGCTCAGTTGGTTAAGCGGCCGACTTCGGCCCAGGTCATGATCTCGCGGTCCGTGAGTTTGAGCCCCGCGTCGGGCTCTGTGCTGACAGAACAGAGCCTGGAGCATGTTTCTGTGTCTCCCTCTCTCTGACCCTCCCCCATTCATGCTTTGTCTCTCTCTGTCTCAAAAATAAATAAACGCTAAAAAAAAAAAAAAAAGCAAAAACAAAAACAGCTTATTCTAGTACTAATTCTAAATTTGTTAAACAGATTGCGATTTGATTCCCAGCTCGATAGCACATTCATGAGACTTATTTCTTCTAGAATGGGCCCTTGATTTTGGTATTTCTATTTCTTACATGCTACAGAGGTAAAGCACAGTCCTTGAGCCCCAGGTTTGTTGCAGAGATTCTTTGGTGTTTCGCAGAATTCCTAAATACTGCTTGTTCACCTTTCTAAATCTCTGATCAAATTGCATGATTTTATAGTAAATTTTTAATAGATGTCAGTGAATAAATAATATGTCCAAATATAGTACCTATTTCTTGATTTTAAAATAATAAATTTTAGGGGCACCTGTATGACTCAGTAGGTTAGCATCTGACTCTTGATTTCAGCTCAGGTCATGATCTCCTGGTTCCTGGGATCAAGCCCCACCATAGGACTCTGTCCTGACAGCATGGAATCTACTTGAGATTCTCTCTCTCATCTTCTCTCTTTATGCCTCTCCCCCGTGTGCTCTCTCTCTCTCTCTTTCTGAAAATAAATAAACTTTTAAAAAATAAAATGAAAACAAAATAAAAAAATGTTTTTAAGAAATATTTATAAATGCTGAAATATAAGTCTGGTTTACTATTATTTTTTTAATGTTTATTTACTTTTGAGAGAGAGAGGACAAGTGGGAAAAGGACAGAGAGAGAGGGAGACACAGAATATGAAGCAGGCTCCAGGCTCTGAGCTGTCAGCACAGAGCCCGACAGGAAAAGGGCAGAAAGACAGGAAGACACAGGATATGAAGCAAGCTCCAGGCTCTGAGTGGTCAGCACAGAGCCTGACACGGGGCTCAAACTCACAGACCTCGAGATCATGACCTGAACTGAAGTCAAACGCTCAACCAACTGAGTCACCCAGGTATCCCTGTAAGTCTGTTTTTATTATTTTTTAAAATTTTTTTAGTTTTTATTTTTTGAGAGAGAGAGAGAGTGAGAGCACATGCATATGAGCAGGGAAGAAGCAGAGAGGGAAGGAATGAGAGAGAGAATTCCAAGCAAGCTCCACACTATTAGTGCAGAGTCCAATGTGAGGCTCGAACTCACCAACCGTGAGATCATGACATGAACCAAAATCAAGGGTCAGATGCTTAACTAGCTGAACCACCTGGGCCCCCATAAGTCTGTTTTTAAATTTTTTTTTTTTTTTGCAAGAAATTCAGTTATAGAAGTAATTTTCTAAGCTTCTGTTTCAGCAAGCATACAATTCCATCTTTGTCTTCCCCAAACAATTCTGCTTTCCCTCAAGGTGGCACTTTGTGTAGATTTACCACATATGATTTAAAATATGTTGTAGTATAATCTAGGATGAAGTTTAATTATAATGCCGTTTAAATTTTTTTTAATATTTTATTTTGTGAGAGAGCAGGGGAGAGGCAGAGAGAGAGGGAGACACAGAATCCGAAGCAGGATCTAGGCTCTGAGGTGTCAACACAGAACCCGATGCGGGGCTGGAACTCACGAACCATGAGATAGTGATCTGAGCCAAAATGGGTTGCTTAACCGACTGAGCCACACAGTCACCCCATAATGCAGTGCTGTATTAATTATATTATGATATTTATTTCTTATTTAGGGCTTTGCAAAAACTTTTCAGTTAGCATGTTGTTTTCTTTCATTTAACTCTGAATATCTAGCATGATTTGGACACATGGTTATAGATAAGGTGTGGATGAATTCTCTATCTACTGAAAGTTCTGTGTCCCAGTATGCCTTTGTTGCAGCCTACGGCTGTTTTGAAACCTAAGGCTGATTTTCTAATATTATAAATTATTCACTACCCATTCTTGAAAAAAAATTAACAACATGAGAAATTTCCTTGGCTGGGGCTTTGTCAAATTTAATTGCCACTGGAGAAAAAACAATTGCAACATGTATGTATTCTTGAATTGTTTCTTCTGGACATTTCTCTGTACTAAGATGACATCTAAGACTATTCATTTTTACTGGCAAATTGCTTTGTACCTACCAAAGTTGTATATGTATGTATGTATTTTCCCCTTAAGAAACCGTCAAAAAAAGAAACAAGTTTTTGGTAATGGATAGTGGTCAAAAAACACTTAATATTGCTGGGGATGCTTATAACTGTGTAGACCACAGGCCAAGAAACTGCTGGCATTGATTTTGGGAGCAAAAACCCTGCAGATAACACCTACCTCTTTGTGCATACAGCAAACTATAATAATTTATTGTTGAAAGATAGTCTACAATTCAAGTGTTGATTTGAGAATATTGCAATATTAAGGAATGGAAGAAATACTAGGATGCTGGTATATGGGGGGGGGTATGTGAGGGTGTGTGTGGAGGTGGTTACCCACACATGTGTTTTTATGCACACAGTGTCTGTATGTGTTGGGAATTGTTGAGTGCATGTAATAGAATGTGTTGGGATTGGGATGTAGGATGCAAAAGGCTCTTAAAAATAGATCCAAAAAATCGCTTCTCGGCATTTTGGCTAAGATCAAGTGTAAAAATAGACCCAAAAAGCAAACACCTTAAAATAGTTATTTGTTATGTATTTACTTCCTTCCTGTCAAATTAGATTTGACTGTATTAGTCATCCAGCGTTGCAAAATATTGTGCGATGCTCTTAAAATGCACACCAGGGCATATGTCTACATTTGCAATCTTTACTTGAGTCATTTATTGGAATCTTATTGTTATGTCTTACCTCCTTTTCTTCACTAGATTCTGTTAATTTACCATTCCTCCTTGGATTTTGGCCCTGGCTTTCACCTTTGCTTCCTGTGCACTGATCTTTCTTCCTATTGGTTGGAAAACAAGGAGTAGATTACCCACCTCTCTCTGTCTTTTGTATTAGAGATAGGACATTTCATATATGTGTGTGTGTATACATATATATATATATATATATATATATATATATATATAAAATGGACATTTTTGATTGACAGCTGGTGGTTATATAACATATATATATTCATACATATGTATGTATATATACTTTTTTTCTTTTCTTTTCTTTTTTTTTAATATTTTAAGAGAATTTTTGGTTTGTGTGGCCAGACAGCGCAGAAGTAACCTGGGCTTTACTTTAAATCTCATAAAACATCTCTTCACACAGGATTTATAATTTCCTAGTACTCTCTACCTCCACCCTCACCCCACCACATCATTTTCATTTTTAATTACAGCCGAAGACAAATGATGTTTTTCCATAGTATTTTTCCATGGTATATCCATGTTCTCTCAGCTCATCATGCTTCTCCCCCAAATTGAATTCCTGTTTATGAGATAATAAGTATTTAGCTTTAATTAAGAGAATTTATCTTCACTTATTATAATGATAATTATTTTTCTCAAAAATTCACCATTTTTGGGGCGCCTGGGTGGCGCAGTCGGTTAGGCGTCCGACTTAAGCCAGGTCACGATCTCGCGGTCCGTGAGTTCGAGCCCCGCGTCAGGCCCTGGGCTGATGGCTCAGAGGCTGGAGCCTGTCTCCAATTCTGTGTCTCCCTCTCTCTCTGCCCCTCCCCCATTCATGCTCTGTCTCTCTCTGTCCCAAAAATAAATAAACGTTGAAAAAAAAAATTAAAAAAAAAATTCACCATTTCTGTGGCTATTTATTGTAGTTAGCTATTTTCCTGATTATAAACTTTGGTGAAACTTTTACTATGTACTGAGTGAATCAGGTTGACTACCCTCAGCAGGCACCATTACTGAGAGTCTGACATGGACAGGAGTCCTGACTCTATTCCTGTTACCTGGTCGTGTGGTTCTTGTCCCAGATGTACCAAAGAATAGGAGACCAGAGACCAGGATGGAGAGAGTTTATTGAGTAGATAAGTATAGTATACTTTCAAGAGTGAAAGTGGGCCACTGTCAAGCAAGAGCAGCAATGGCACAGAGAAGCTCAGGCTACATCTTTTTAAGCCTGTTTTCTGCATATGTAAATTTGTCTTTGTTGGACATTTTTGATTGACAGCTGGTGGTTATATAACATTTTGGCCTCTGTGCATGCACCTAACCATGATGTATTCTGTTATAATTATTTATGTATTGTATATTTATGAGTGTCTAATGAGCTTTTCTTATGGCCTTAAAGGGAGTTAGGGGTAAGTTGCACCCCTTGTGCACATGTTCGGCTCTTAGAAGTCCCCCTGTGGTGTTAGAGCAGGCTCTGTGGCCAGGCCTTTCCTATTCTCTTATTCAGAGGTGGCTCTAAAGGTATGGCTGTTAACCCTCGGGTGGTTCTGAGGCTGTGTCCAACACCTGCCCTAACCATCCTTGCACATGTCTAATAGCTGCCTAACATTTCTGTTTGTGTTTAAAGGCTAATAATTCTATTGATTCTGTACTTTTTTTTTTTATCTCCCTCAGGTAGTTACATATGACCATGTTGATCATTTTCAACAGGGCCTTATAGACACCAAAGAGCTATATTGATCAATTTAATAGCTGTTACCACTTAAAATTTTTAGAAATGTTCTTTATACTCTGCCCTGAAAATTAAAACATAAAATGTTGGAACACAAATTGTCAGAGCTTTTTTTCCCAAAAATATGTTGTGTAAAAGGTACTATGAATGAAATGTAGTGAATATTCGGTAATAATAAATCATTGTGAAAAATACAATTCATTTTTAATAATTAAAAAAAATATTGATAAGTCCAAAATGTATACAAAATATTCCTTTTTTTTCTTTAATTTTTTTAGTGTTTATTTATTTTTGATAAAGAGAGAGAGAGTGCAAGCAGGGGAAGGGCAGAGAGAGAGGGAGACACAGAATCCAAAGCAGGCTCCAGGCTCTGAGCTGTCAGCACAGAACCCAACGTGGGGCTCAAACTCACGAACCACGAGATCGTGACTCGAGCCAAAGTGGGACGCTTAACTGACTGAGCCACCCAGGCACCCCAAAAACATTTCTTTAAAACTAGCATTGATTGTAGGTGAGGCGTAGGAAAATTAAAAAGGAAAATCTAGATATAGTTTAGTTTATACTTGGTTAGGACAAGTTCAAATACACTCAAGTCATTTTTCCTAAGAGTTTAGACAGTGACGTAGAGAAGTTCAAGGTAATAAGAAATACAATTTTAAAATATCTTCTTATGAATCAGTAAGTAATAACCAATGTTATTTGGCTTGTGATAGTGTTATTTTCATTTAAAAAAAAAGACCTTGTCATGCCTGTTTTTAGAATCTAAATGGAGAGAGTTAAACATAGTAAACCACTCTTAAAATAAAATAAGATATTTTTAATTTTTTCATTAAAATTTTTTTTAACATTTATTCATTTTTGAGAGCACAAATGGGTGGGGCAGAGAGAGAGGGAGACACAGAATCCAAAGCAGGCTCCATGCTCTGAGCTGTCAGCACAGACCCCTACCCAGGACTCGAACTCAAGAACTGTGAGATTATGACCTGAGCCAAAGTCAGATGTTTAACAGACTGAGCCACCCAGGTGCCCCTAAAATAAGATATTTTGTATATTTTTCATTTTACCTTCATTTATTAAGATGATGTCTTTTTTTTTTTAATTGACTGCTTGAGCTTTCTAATTTATTTTTACATTTAATATTAGGTTATTATGTGGCATTTATTTAATAGACCCTTTAATATAGCTTATATGATTCAATTTATACATAGACTCACAGTCTTCTGTTAAGTTTTTCCACAAATATTCATTGAGTGACATTCTCTGAGGCCACAAAAAGAAAGCATGAAAGGAGGAAGGAAGGGAAGATGGAAGGGAAGAGGTAAAACAGTATTTGCTTCCAAGAAAGAGATATATAAAATTCTTATATTCAGAAAATAAAGTAGAGTTTAAAGCCTGAAGTTTCTATTGGTGTGGGGCACAGTACAAGAGCTAGATCCTCCCAAATTCATACATTGAAGCTCTACCCCCTAATATGACTATATTTGGACATAGCACCTTACAGGAGTTATTAAAATTAAATGAGGTCATAAGGATGAGGCATTAATCCAATATGACTGGTGTCCTTATACTAAAAGAGAGAGAGAGAGAGAGATGCCAGAGATGCACCCAACATGCAGGAAATTGGGGCACACACCGGCATAGAGAGAGAGAGCTCTGTGAACATACAGAGGGAAGGAAGACGGTCATTTGAAAACCAAAGAGACAGGTCTCAGTGAAAACTGAATTTCTCAACACCTTAATGTTGGACTGACTTCAGGCCTCCAGGCTGAGAAAATGAATTCAAACTACCATTTTGTTATAGGAGCTCTAGAAAACTAATATACCAGCCAACATCCCCAATAAAAGCAGATTTTCTACAGGGAACCTGAGGACTTTGTCTGTCATACTAGCACATAGAGGACCACCAAGAGAGTGACACAGAGTTATAATATTGATCAAAAAACAGAAACTGGCTGCTTGTTCTTACACATTCACCTGTGCATGTAGTAAGAAGCCCCGACAGCTTTCTACTGGTAATAAGTAAGGGGCAATCCTTCCAGTGTGGTTTCACTGTTAAAATGGCCAACAGCTTAATTTAATTTTATGCTAATTTTTTTGTGCCGAAGCATTTTGTAAAAGCAGTTCTGTTCATAAATCAATCTGATGTCAATGTGCAGGATTTACTGGAGTAAAGATTGCTGGGGGCGGGGTGGGGGGCGAGGAATGGAGATCAGCTTACACAGATCCAGGTGTGAGGTAGTAAGAGTGTGGCCTGTAGCAGTGTCAACAGGTACCCATGAAAAGAGAGGGAACTGGAAGCTGTATCAAAAGTGAAATGAAGGGAATAATGAATGATTTGGCATAGGGATTAAGGAGAAAACACATCACACATTGTTCTGATGCTATAAGCCTGAGATGTGGAAAGAATGGTGCAGCCCAACATTAAGAAAGAAGTTCAAAATTTTAGTTCTGGAGACAATATCATGAGCTTGATTTTGTTTATGTTTGATTTGAGGTAGCAGTGGCTTGTCCAAGTGGCTTATTCATATGTCTTATAAATAAGTCATCAGTACAGAAGAGCTAGAATAAAAGGCCATGCTTAATGTTACATTTTTGTGAATTTGTTTGCTTTGGCATGCTTAACTGTTGATGTAATTCAGTATGACTCTGATTATGAAATGGGCAATGTTAGGGAAAGTTAAGAAAGAAGAGTAGAAAGAAGTGAGTCTGAAGAAGAAAACAAAGGTAAGTTATGCAAAGAAGCAGAGTTATCAAAAAATGAACTAACATTTATATAGTACTTATAGTGTGCCAGACATTGTTGTAATCATTTCTAAATACTATCCCATTTAATCTTCCTAACAGCCCTATGATAATAGTATTCTTAATATCATGTGTACTTCATAGGTAAGGAAATTAAGATCCAAAGTGGTTAGATATTTTAAAGCTAGGATTTTTTTCTTTCTTTTTTTTTTAAGTAAGCTCATGCCCAGTGGGAGCCCAACATGGGGCTTGAACTCACAACCCTAAGATCAAGACTTGTGTCGAGATCAAGCATCCCATGCTTAACTGACAGTGCCCCAAAGCTAGAACATTATCTTTTTAAAGTTTATTTATTTTGAGAGAGAGAGTGAGAGAGAGACCAGGGGAGGGGCAGATAGACAGGGGCAAACAGAATCCCAAGCAGGCCCCTCACTGATAGCAAGGAGCCCAACACAGGGCTCGAACTCACAAACAATGAGATCATGACCTGAGCCGAGATCAAGAGTCAGATGCTTTACTGACTGAGCCACCCAGGTGCTCCAAAGCTAGAATTTTAAATAGCCAAGGTACTCTGACCTTCAGAGTTAATGCTTTTAGCCAATATCTTATGCTACATACATCTCCTCCCTTTCCCTCAAAAAGGTATAGATTTGGTGAAAATAAAGGGTCAAAAGAATGGGAAAAAGAGAAGATATTCCTAAACAAAAAAGGAAAGAGTTGTCATAGTCAAATGCATTGAAGAAGTAAGGAGATAAAGAGTTTGTTGGATTAGATTAATAAAATGAAGCCTTTGATTTAAAAAGAAAGAAAGGAAAGAAGAAAGAAAAGAAAGAAAAGAAAAAAGAAAAAAAAGAAAAAAGAAAAGAAAAAAGAAAAATAAGAAAAAAGAGAAGGAAGGAACATGTTAAAATAACGAAGGATATGTTGGATTCCAAACTTGTAGAAATTTTGGATGAGGATTAGGATGAGAAAAGAAAGGTTCTTAAAGCAAAACAAAACAAAACTCCCTGATTTTGGAATAAATGGAGTAGAGAGGATTGGTGAATTGGAAGAAAGCACTGTCTCTCTGGGCCAGTCTCTTTACCTGCTGATTTCTCTTCTTACATATGTCACTCCCTCTACACACTCAGCATGTTCATGAATGGTGCTTCTTAGTATTAAAATTTCCTGTCCCCAAATACCTATGTGTTATTTCCATACCTATAGGTATTTTGGTTAAATACCAAAGCTAAAATGGGGCCCCACTCTGATACAGCTTTTTTCTTAGTCAATGTTTTACTAGATCCTTTCCTTACTCTAAAATCCCTTTTTCCCACCTCATCATTTACTCTTCATTTTTTATAAGAGATGCTTTAGTGCAAACTTGCATTGGCTTAAATATATGAAATTTTACAGTAGTCATATAACCAAGAAGCAGTATTGCACAATGCTTAGAGACATAACCTAGCAAGTCACACAGACTTTGGATAGAATCCCATCTCTGACATTTGCATATGAGTTGCCTTTGAGGAAGTTATTTAATGTTTCCAAAGTTGTTTCCTCATCTGCAGAATGAAGAATTAAATCAGAAATGTGAGAAAACTAGTAATTTATTGCACAGTAAAAGAGAGAGAAAATAACTTTCATCTTTCTCCTTTCTCTTCTGTAATCCAGTCTCTTCTATTTAATCATGCTATTTTTCTTCAAAATATTCCTGCAATCCCCTATTCATAAAGGATGAAATCTTAACTCCTCATCCTTTTTTTAAGCTTCTTGTAATCTGACTATCCACTATTATCTCCCAGTTAATGTCTCTTCTCTGCTGTGGCCACTGTGCCCTTTTTATTTTTCTTTAGATATGCCATGCTTTTTTCATAGTGCAGACTCTGGTACATTTTATTCCCTAAGGCTTGGCATGCCCTTCTCTCCTTACTTTGCCTGTACAAATTCTTAACCTTAAATTTCACCTCCTTAATAAACCTTCCATGATGTTCTTATTGCCTCTTATATGCATGTAATCATCCGCATCCCTGCTTCATAATTTAGTTGTTGGTAAGATCAGTGCAACTAAAGACCATGTATTTGTTTCCTTTGTATTTCACAGAGGACCTGGCACAACCATGTATAAAGGGGGGACTTACTGAATATTCTTCAGTGTATAAAGAGAGCATACATATATGCAAAGAGAAGGGAAACAATTTTATTATTTAAATAAATGTCTTAATTTTTTTTTTAATTTTAACTGAGGGGACGCCACAAGTAGTTATTAATTTCTTGTTGATTCTTATAAAATTGAATCCTGATTTCTGGATTTTACAAGATAAGGTATACTAGATACATTTTGATTTTTTTTTTTTTTTGCCTTCATTGTTATTGATATTTATTTATTATTTTTTTTTAATTTTTTTTTTAACGTTTATTTTATTTTTGGGACAGAGAGAGACAGAGCATGAACGGGGGAGGGGCAGAGAGAGAGGGAGACACAGAATCGGAAACAGGCTCCAGGCTCTGAGCCATCAGCCATCGCGAACTCACGGACCGCGAGATCGTGACCTGGCTGAAGTCGGATGCTTAACCGACTGCGCCACCCAGGCGCCCCTGTTATTGATATTTAAATGTGCATAGATCAAATATTAAAATACTTAACTTTGCATAATTATTTTAAACATTATTAAGCCAACAGCAAAACCATTATGCTGATTGACCTAAATGTGTTAAATTTAATGAGAAACCCACAGAGGAAAATAAGTGATAATAATGTTTGTCTCTAGGACAAAATTTGGGCAGTTTGCTAGCAGTACCTTAAAAAATGGTAGTTTCATAAGGTGGGAGTCCTTTAGCTGTAATATGGTGTGTGTGCCACATCCACCAGGGTTGCCTCTAATTGTCCCCAGTGGTAATTGGAACACAGGATTCGGGGAGCTGATGAAAACATTAAGCTCATGCTGCCTGCTGTATCCTGAATAGTAACATCCCTGTGTTTCTGACCCAGGAGTCTCAAGTCTTCTGCAAGTATCTACGAAACTTCGGCATGCTAATTTATTTGTATTTATTGAGTAAAATCACAGACTTTTCACAGTTCTTTTCTAAGTTTATGTACAAAATGTTCTTCCTTTAGAAATAATTTATAAGGGAAATTAAGAGTCATAAGATTATAAGTAAATTTACTTCCTAAACAAATAAATCCAAAAACTTAAATTCAAAATTATTTCAGGAACTCACACAGTAAAATAGTGCTGCCACATGTTAATACTAGAATCAAGATTTACTGATTTTGTAACATCCTTTCTATAATGTTTTCATGTGATTATAGAAATAGTACTGAAGGAGCATATCTATTAATTTCATTAACACATTTTCATTAAAAATGTGGGTGATTACTTCTAAGGTAGAGACTTAGTGCTCTTTGCATGCATCACAAGTATTTTAGCTGCTATATATTTCTTCCTAAATGACCTACTTGTTTTTATAAAATAGATTTCTTAGGAAATACAAATTCATATTTCTAAAAAAAATTATCTTTACATTTCCAGTTATCAGAACTATGCAAGCATTTCTATGTGTTTCTTAAAACTGAAAATAGATTATTTACTCTTAAAAACAAGTCACAGGGGAGCCTGGGTGGCGCAGTCGGTTAAGCGTCCGACTTCAGCCAGGTCACGATCTAGCGGTCGTGAGTTCGAGCCCCGCGTCGGGCTCTGGGCTGATGGCTCAGAGCCTGGAGCCTGTTTCTGATTCTATGTCTCCCTCTCTCTCTGCCCCTCCCCCGTTCATGCTCTGTCTCTCTCTGTCCCCAAAATAAATAAACGTTGAAAAAAAAAATTAAAAAAAAAAACAAGTCACAAAGTCATGCATATAGAATTTTTAATAAGTTTATTTTTATACATTTATATAACTTTATATGGTGGTATATATTTTTATGTTTATATTTTGCAACAGCGTAGGCATATGAAGAAGGCTATGTATCAAACTGTAATTATAAGTTGCCTAAGAAGGAATAGGTGTGTACAGGAAGATAGTTGACTTTCCTTTGCACATTTCTATGCAGATGTTATTTTCTCTTGCAATGTGAATTTCTTGTTTTTATCTTAGAAAGGCAAGCCAGCAAAGTATTTTTAAGAAAACAAAAATTAAAAGAAACAAACGATGAATTAAAACTGTGATAGATACCTCTGTCAGTCAATAATTTATGTTAATTTTTAGCACAATTTATCAATTCATACATTTGAATACTATTTTGGAGTACTTTACATAAATTTTCAGTTTCCAGTAAATTTAGCCACCATAGTATCTCTTTTGTATTTTATATAACTTGAAGCATCTTTGATATTCCATTTTGCACAAATAATTTTTTCCTTATTTTAAAATGTACAGAGTGGTATAGTTTTATATTTATTTGAAAATATGTAATTCAAAAAAATTAGTTCAGTTTGAATTATGGAAGGGTGTGAGGTCTCTTAGGAATGTGTTATGGTATAAAATTGAAATCAGATTATATGAATTCCTGAAGATAATTTATTTAACAATATTTAATTATTTTGCGAGGACTAATATAGAAAGTAGTTAATCTAGTGAAATAACTGAGACTATAATTTTTTAAAAGCTATTTGATAACATAAGAATCCTTATTACTTGAATTTACTTGAAATATTTAAATTCTTACTTTGTTTATAGTTTATATCATTTTATAAGCTGTATTCTAATTCTTATATTTTTGGTTATTTTAGATTTTTCTTATATTTTTAACATCTAAATATGCATTGCTTGCTTCTAAATATGCATTGCCACATTTCTAAAAATGCATTAATATACATTTGTATAGCATCATGAATTTTTAACAATGTGTTGCTTCTACATCTTTTCTCCAATAGAAGGTACTTGCTAGACAGGTTTCCACTTTATTTATTCATTTACTCAAGGGTCATTTATCCATTATTACATGCCTGAAATATATTAGTCACATCTCTATAAGTGAAGGAGTCACATCCAACTTAAACTTCTTTGGGAATCTATTGCCGCATAAAACTAGGAAGTATAAGGTTAAGTATGATGGTGTTGCCAGAAAAAGAGATTTTGAAGGGATACAGAGCAGACCACGTAGATTTCTACCGAATGGGTACAGATGGAAAGGAAGAAGATGAATAAAATTGAGATTGATTTGTGTCTTCAGAAATTTTGATTCATTGCAGTAAAGAAAGGAACATTTATGATTAAATCTTATCAAATGATAAATTTGAATAAACTTGTATTATTCTGATAATTGCTTATATTTTAAAATAAGAAATTTCATACATTCTGTTCTGTGCCTATAGATGGTATTAATATCATTATAGAAAAAAAGTATGTTTGATCTCTTGTCTGGTGATTTGTGACAATATAACTATATGCATTTTAGTTTTGTGTTTCTCATGTCATATCTAGTAGGTTCAATAAAGAATACAATGATTTTCTGCTTATCTTAGTTATGATTAGTTAATCATAATAAAGTTTTATAATAAGATTCTCGTATCAGCTGCTCTTTAAAGAGTCCTGGTTTAATTAGGAGAAAGATGCAATTTATGAAGAAATTTCTATAGCACATTTTGTGTTGTGCTCTAAAACATGACAGTGACAGTCAAGTGTTTTCATGGCTTTTGATGCATAGTGAAAAGAGAACTTTGGAAAGTTTTTATTGTCTTTTCATTCACCTTAAAACAAAAGCATTCTATTTTTCAACCTTTGTTTCTTCTGGTTCATTCTATAAAGACAAAAGATTTCTCTCTTTTTTTAGTATTTGGAGTGCATTTGTGACACTCTAAAGATGAGTATGAACAGATCTAGAAAATTCTGATCTGATTTGGTCTGACTTAGGTTTTTCTGAGAAAATCTGCTGTGTTATCAGATTGGTCCTAAGAGCCTGGAGCCTGTTTCCGATTCTGTGTCTCCCTCTCTCTCTGCCCCTCCCCCGTTCATGCTCTGTCTCTCTCTGTCCCAAAAATAAATAAACGTTGAAAAAAAAATTAAAAAAAAAAAAAGAATATCTTTAATACTTGAGAGTTGGCAAAATATAGCTTGGATAAATGCATATGTAAACATTTATATATTTAAATTTAAACAAATTTAAACGACAATTAGAATTAAACATGGGTGCAAACAGGGGCGTTTTTAATTTTATATAATCTGGCAAACAAACATTTTTTAAATAATATACTTTAAATTCATGAAAATCAAAGGCATGAAAGAATAAACATCCTTACAACATATGTGACAAGATATTCTAAGAGAGTATTCATAGATATAATATTCTTAGCCTTTTTCTTTACTAGCATTCTGCCTCCCCAGGTATAGAAGAACTCACTGCATTGTATTTTATTCTCTATTACTCTCACATTGTTTTGACCACCTCTTTACTTCATTTGTCTCTATAGAGAGAGAAAGAGATACTTAGGTCTTTGACATGTTGATATTGAAAGGCTTTATTTTTAAGACATTTTAAATTATTCTTATCCAACACAGTATATTTAAAAAAAATTTAGACTTGGAATGGCTAAATGACCCCAAATAAAATATTTTTATACCCCTGACAATTTGTTTTCCACTGCATATCACAGAAGTTTCTGAGGGTGTTATTTTAAAATCTTTTTGGACTGCTTTTTTGTTGTTATTCTGTCAGTGTTTTTCTATATTATTGGGTATATTCACCCTTTTATAATTATATTTATTTTTATCTCTATAAAAACTATGTTAGGTCTGTTTAGTTTAATATTAATATTGCTGTATGAGTTTCTGTTGGTTGGTATTTGCCTGGTACGTATTTTTCATTCCTTTACTTTTAATATTTCTGTATTCTTATTTCACATATGTGTCCCTAGTAAACAGAATATAGTTGGCTAGTTTTTCCTTGCATCCTCAGAATAAATCCCACTTAATTGTGGAGAATGATCCTTTGATCCTTTTAATGTATTTTTGAATGTGGTGTGCTAATAATTTTTTGAGGATTTTTGCATCTGTTTCATCAGGGATATAGGTCTGTGGTTTTCTTTTTTCTTTTCTCAGAAATCCATTTGTTACTGAGCTTGTGTTTGTTGGGAGTTTTTTGATTACCATTTCAGTTTCTTTGCTAGTAATTGGTCTATTCAGATTTTCTGTTTCTTTTACTTAGGCTTTTAGTAGTTTGATATACCTTGGCATGGATTTTTTTTTTTTTTCTGTCCGTTCTTATGATTCAAGTCAACGGCTAGATATAAAACATTCTGATCTAGTATCTCTTTATTTTTTATATATTTACTTTTAATATTTTTGTTTGTTTCAAGTTTTTTTTTTTAAATTCTAGTTAGTTAGGGGTGCCTGGGTGGCTGAGTCGGTTAAGCATCCCACTTCAGCTCAGGTCATGATTTCACGGTTAGTGTGTTCAAGCACCACATTGGGCTCTGTGCTGATAGCTCAGAGCCTGGAGACTGTTTCAGATTCTGTGTCTCCCTCTCTCTCTGCCCCTCCCTCACTCACGCTCTGTCTCCCTCTGTCCCAAAAATAAATAAGCATTAAAAAATTTTTTAAATTCCAGTTAGTTAACGTATAGTGTATTAATAGTTTCAGGAGTAGAATTTAGAGATTTGGCATTTACATATAACACCCAGTGCTCATCACAAGTGCCCCCTTAATACCCATCACCTATTTAGTATCTCTTTAAATATTGCTTCTGCCCATCTCCTCCCTCTCTCTCTCTGTCCTCTCTTATATTTAGGATTCCAATTACATAAATGTTGATGTTTCACCATATTCCATTTGTCTCTTATTCTTTTTATCTGTATTGCCATTATTCTTCCTCCCCATGTTTTATTCCAAGTATTTTCTTCGGACCCATATTTCACTTTACTAATCCTCTCTTCAGCTCTATTGAATCTAATGATATTAAATTTCATCTAGTGATATTAAATTTCAATTATTATATCTTCCAGTCCATTTGACTTTTGATCGTAATTTTTAATTTTTTACTCAAATTGTCCATCTTGCCATGTAATTTCTTGAACATATTAATTATAATTATGTTAAAGTTCATGTGTTTTAGGACTTTATCTGATGTCCTTTGGGTCTGTGTATATTACCTGGCTTTTTCCCTATTATTTACTTATTTGGTTCTCTCTCCTGGTAGACTGTTAGTGTTTGTTTTTCTGTTGTTTGTCTGTTTTTTTAATGTCTATTTATATTTGAGAGAGAGAGAGACTGTGAGCAGGGGAGGGTCAGAGAGAGATAGCAACAGAATCTGAAAGAGGCTTCAGGCTCTGAGCTGTCAGCACAGAGCCCAAAGCTGGGCTCGTATTCAACAAGCCATGATGTTATGAACTGAGCCGAAGTGTGACACTTAACTGCCTGAGCCACCCAGGCACCCCTAGACTTGTTAGTGTTTAATTAAATGACAGGAGTAGTTGGAGCTTTGGATTTTGTTAACTTTTTTGCAGAAAGAATTAACTTTTGCAAGAAGTTAGGATCTAGGTACTTCATCTCAATGCAATCAGGGACTGGAGTGATTCCAAGAAGAATGTGGGTCATTGGGAACTTAGGTTACCAATGGAAGGGAAGCCAAGAGTTTCCTTGGGACCTCTTCTTGTGCAATCAGAATTCCAGAATTGTTCTCTAAATGTAGTCTTACTGTGATAACTTAAGGTCTCTCATTCTCAGACACTGTTTTCTACTCAACTTTTTAGATTTTGGTTTTAAATTGGCAAGTGATACTTAAAGGGCAAAGTCTGTACTACCACCACACCCAGTATTTATAACACCAAATGTATGGGCGTTTTCCTCAGACCTACTAATTCTCCAATTCTCTGCAGACAACTGAGTGTTCAATTTAATTCTGACAAAATCTACCTGGAGTTAGCATCAGATCTCACAAGTTAAGGACTCAGTCTCACAAGACTGCCCACATTTCACATGTCAATCTAAAGTCCAGATAGTTACCTATGCTTCTGACTGACTAGCTATAAATTGGAGATTCCCATAGCTTCCTCTTCTCTTTTGTTAATTTGCTAGAATGGCTTACAGAACTGAGTAAAATAGTTTATTTATAATATTCCTGGTTCATATAAATGGAAACAAGTCAGGAGCAATCAGACAAAAGAAATTCATAGGGCTAGGTATGGGGGAAGGAGTATGGAACTCTCCAGGCGTTCCACCCTTCCAACATTCTGTGTATTCACCAACTGAGAAACTCTCCAAATCCCTTTAGCTGTGTTTTTTAGAGGATTTATTAAGTAGGAGTGATTGGTTAAAGCATTGGTCATTGGTGATTAAGTCAATTTCCAACCACATTTCCTTCTTTGAAGGTGGGGGATTGGGTTGAAAATTCCAGTCACCAGGTTGGCTCCAGGGCAACTTAATCTTCATTCTAAGACTCTCTGAAAGCCACCAACCACAGTCATTTCATTACCATACAAAAAGATACTTATCACTTTGGAGATTTTAAGTTTTTAAAAGCTGAGTGCTAGGAAACCAGGGCAGGAAACCAGAGTGTTACAGACTCCAAGGATAAAAGTGGCACCAAAGGTCACATTTACTTCTGTTAAATAAAAAAAATTCAAATAAATTTGAAGATGTAATTGGCTTTATTAAATTATTCATAAATTGGGAAGCACTACATCTGGCAAGTAGAGAGGCACTCTGAAGAGCTATATAAAATAGAAGGTTTTTATAGACAAAGGGGAAGGGCAAGAGTGTCATTAGCAAAAGAAAAGGATTGTTTCAGAGAGGCCTGCTTGCTGGAGGAAAAAGCAAGGCATCTCACCATGCAGATTACCTCATCTTCCTATGGAGGATGGTGAACCAGGTGACAAACTCATAAGTACTGATAGAAAGAAGTTTCCTGACTGATTGGTTAAGGCCACCTTTCTCCGAGAGGTTGAAACTGCATTTGTTAAAAATTTTTAAAGTTTTTATTTAAATTCCAGTTAGTTAACATACAGTGTAATACTAATTAGTTTCAGGTATGCAATTTAGTGATTCAACACTTACATACAACAATCAGTGCCCATCACAACACATGCACACTCTACTTCCATCACCAATTTCACCCACCGCCCCCCCCCCATCACCTACCATCTGGTAACCCATTAGTTTGTTCTCTATAGTTAAGAGTCTGTGAAACTGCAATTAGATTGGGTATTAAGCCCCAGTTTGGAAACTCCATCTAAGTGACAGCATTTGAGGCCTAATGTTTTCTTTTTTTAACTTCTCCGGGCTTCTGTTATTTGTTTTTATTTTATTTTATTTTTTTCTTCCTGGAATCTTGAGTTTTCAGGTCATTGAGTTTTAAAGGCTACATCGGTAGCCTTGTGAGGTCCCCAAACAGATTTGTTATTTGGTTAGATTTTTCTAGTTTTACTTAATAGAAGCATTGGTCTAATCCAGGAGTTTAAGAACTATGACCTGTACAGGACAAGTATATCCTGTCACCTGTTTTTATAAATAAAGTTCTATTGGAGCACAGCCATAGCAAATTTGTTACATATTGTCTATGGCCCCTTTCCTGCTGCAAAGACAGACTTGAGGCTGAGTTGGATAGTTGTGACAAAGATTTTATAGCCTGTAAAGCCTAACATGTTCACCACCTGGCCCTTTCCAGAATCTAATTTGCCAACTTCTCCTCTACTCCACCACAACCAGATAAAAAAAATAAATAAATAAAAAAATAAAAATATTTACTATCTCTCTGCTTTTTCTGTCCCTATTGGAAGAATAGCCTTATTGTCTTAAATTTAAAATTTTTATAAAAAAACATTTAAAACATAATTATACTCATATGTAACAAAAAATATAATGGTAGTTTTTTTTTCACTGTCCAAATTGTATTATATTCTTGTTCATTAAAGACAAAATCTACTTTTCACAATTTGGGCAAATTATTTTGAAACAGAAGACTCTAGGAAAATTTCTTTCAGCAGTGAAAGAAATGCCAGAAGACAAATGTTACTTGTAACTTGAAACTATACTACTTATTTATATAATCTAAACAAAAACAATTTTGTTCACTGAACTTTTAACTAAGTCAGAGAATTGTGAACAGAGTCAAATAGCTGATCTGTCATTACCTGAATTTGTTTGAACCTTCAGTTGACTAGTGCGTAGTTTACTGTCAAGCCACTAGTGTTTCTCTTTCTGAAATTACAGTAATATTCTTAAATTAGTGGCAGGTTATTCCCACTGTCAACCATATTTATGTAAATCATTCTCTGCAACTCCCCGGTAGGAATAACTGAAAAAAGAAATGCTAACTCCGAATAAAGCTGAGCATTAAAAGAAGCAATAAACATTAAAATATACTGACAGTGGATATTTTCTCTATGAAGCATACAATTTAGTATGGAACCATAAAGTCTTATCCTTCATAGCACTTCACAAATTAGGCATTTTGAATATGTGGTACCATCCATAATTATATAGTCTTAAGTAATTTGATTATAGACCAAATAGCCATATTAGAGAGTTCTTAGTGTAGGCATTAAACATACATACAAATGCGAATATATTTGCCTTCTTATGTTTTTGGCTATGTACATATTTTTAGGAAAATAGAAAAGGCAGTATGTACAATCCTTCTACTGTGAGTTTGACTCTCAAAATCATGAAAGACACACTAGGCCTTTTTTTCAAAGTTTCAAATGACCATGAAAACCTATTCCTGAAATAATGTTATGGTTGGACTGGTTGAGTCATAGTAGGATTCTAAACTGATCCCAATATAAAGAATCCCTGGGAGAGCATTGCCTTCTTGTTTCTACCTTGTTAGCACAACCTCCCAAAGAAGCCAACAAATAATTAGGTGAATGAAATAATCTTCCTAGTGCCAAATTAAGAGTTCTAATTCTGGATGGGACTAAAGTGGGTAACCCAGAGCATGTAACTTTTCTTTCTCTCTGTAGATAAGAATAGTATCTACTTCATAAATTTAAAATTAAATGAGATTATACATGCAAAGACCATGTTAGTCACTGAAAATTATTGTGTTATTTTTCATCACGACCATCTCCACCACCACCAGTACTATAGTACTTCCAACATTTTTATTGTGAGCTCAAAAAAAATTGTCATTCTTATATAACTTTTTCACTATTTTAACTATGACCATGATTCATATAGCTAGCAGGATTGTTTGTGTTTTTTTTCTTCTGACAGTATTTAATAAATTTTATTACCCAACTAGCCTTTTTTCTGTGGTCAACACATTCCCATTATAACTTTATATAGTATTTTAATTTTTTTAAAAAATTGCCCTTCTAAATGTATTTAAAAGCCAAAGATATAATTTTAGCAGTTAATTCTTGCTGTCCTGATTTTTAATGAAAAGTTAAAAAGGTATTTTCTTGGTACAACTTGAGACACATATATTTCATTGTATGTGAATTTTACTTTAAAAATTGTAAGCAAGTGGCGCTTGGGTGGCTCAATCGGTTAAGCAAACAACTCTTGGTTTTGGCTCAGGTCATAATTTCACAGTCATGGGATTGAGCCCTGCATTGTGCTCTGTGCTAACAACATGGAGCCTGCTTGGGATTCTCTCTCTCCCTTTCTCTGCCCCTCCCCCCATCGAAATAAATAAACTTTAAAAAAACTTGTAAGCAAATAATGAACCCTGGATAATGGTATGCATTCTGATGTTTAATAGTTCAGTATACTGATATATAACATATACTGATATATGTTATTTACTTTGAAATGTATCAGAGGAAAGATAGATAGCTGAATATAGGGAGAGATAGATGAATGTATACATATGCATTTATGTATGAGGCACAGGTATAACAGAATCTTAATTGTAGAATTGGATACACACACACACACACACACACACACACACACATATATATATATATATAAAATTATTTTATCTTTTACTTATATTTTATATCTTGCATAATAAACTATCAGGGGAAATGTACTGAACATGCTTGAATCCAAATAGTTTTTAGTTATACATAATAAGATGGCTATTTTAAAAGATTAAAATTTCATCCTTAATGGAGAAATATTAAAACTTCTGAGGATATTAAGAAAAATATGCCATAGGAACATCCAAAATTGATAAATGCTATTCTTCAGATTATGTTTTATCTAAAAACCTTATAGTCATATAAGTCATACAAGCTATATAAGCCATAAAATGATATATACCAATTTTGTTGGCCCTATTAAAATGGGAAAATAATTAAGTAATTAAATTATTACAAAGTTTTACTTTGTAATTAAATTATTTTACTTTGTAATTAAATTATTTACAAAGTCACAAAGTTTTGAGCCATAGTAGAAATGGTGTGTGCAACCGGAACGCTGTACAAATGGGCTGCTATCCAATCCCACCTCATGTGCAGTGTAACTTTTTAAAGGATTCTGTAATCTCAGAGTCCTTCCAATCTTTCATGTGCAAAATAGTATATTAATAATTGTCATCAGTTTTAAGATGAGGAGTGATTAAATGTATAAGAAAAACTTGGCAGTATTTAATAAAGGTAGCAGGCATTGTTGCTCCTTTCCTGGAATAAATAAGTATAGCACTCCTCATGATGATTAAAATAAAGGATGCAATATTCACTTGGTTTCTAGATTCTGATATATTGTATCTCTTAAAATAATTCATATTAGGTAAATAGAGTGACAAGCACTTTTATCCTATATCACTTCTTTCCCTTAAGTCTAAACAAATTGTAACTTACCTAGAAAATCCCCTTTGATGAAGTTTATTAATCTTTTTTCCTTGTTCCTTATTTTGTATGATTTTTAAAACTGCTTTAGCATTTAGAATAGTTGGCAGTCAGTTATACCTTTATCCTATTAGTCACAGGAATCCCAACTGGAACAGAATTTTGCAGAATTAGAGAAAGTTGTAGGTTAACTCCAAAATTTTCTAAAATGTGAGTGTCCCACATGTGATTGTTTGTGATTGGTCCAAGTGAAAATTACAAAAATCCAGAAATTTTATGCATATGCTTTTTTGTTCTTTATAAAATAGAATTTTAGTAATATGGAATTTAAAGCTGTTAACTAAATGCAATTCCAGACATATCAGAAAATGTATTCCCTTGTTGAGTACACTCAAAAAGGTAGCTTTGTATCAATCTCACTTAAAAAATTATTTCTTGGAGTGCCTGAGCGTCTCAGTTGGTTGAGTGTCCGACTCTTGATTTCGGCTGTCATGATCTCATGGCTTGTGAGTTTAGGCTCCACGTCAGGCTTTGCACTCAAAGCACAGAGCCTGTTTGGGATTCTCCTTCTCTCTCTCTTTCTGCCTTAAAAATAAATAAGTGTTAAAAAAAAATTACTAAGACTAAAAGAATGCCAAGCTACTGTTAATTAGGAATCTCAATTTCTAAAATAAATATTCTGTCCCTTAAGGTATTAGAATATGATTTTGTGCCTGAGAATTTCTATGGAATAAAATAATAACAATAACAATAACAATAACAATAACAATAACAATAATGCCAAAGAAAGAAAACATGAGAGGCATCTGTGGATTCTGAGATAGTAGATACAAGTGAGATATAGTGATACCACTTCAGTGCATAACTTGTACCTTCAAGAGTAGCAGGGACAGCAGGTAGGTATAAAAGAATAATAGATTTAGTCATACTACTGGCTTTCAATAAAATTATTCTTCCTTGGGTGCCTTCCTGGCTCAGTTAGTACAACACGGGACTCTTGATCTCTGGGTGTTGTGAGTTTGAGCCCTGGGTTGGTGGTAGAGTTTACTTAAGAAAATTCTTTTTCCTGAAAATAGGTTTTAATTATAATGTGTTTTCTTTCCTAGTTCTATATACTAGCTACATGGAAATGAAAGTCAAATTTAATTCAAATATTGTGCACTTTATAAGAATTTTCTAGCCGAATAAATAACACTTTTAGAATACATATTAAACACTTTAGGAGACTGCATTTAATGTGCCTAATGTAGTAGGCTAAAAAAACATTCATGTTGCTTTTAAATTTAATCACAGAATGATTCAATTAGAGAATCTTAATCAGTTAGTACAGTGAGTAAAAGTGTAGATGCAAAAAATAAAAATGACTTATCCAAGATAACAGAATCAGTAAGTAGCAGAGCCTATATAGAACTCTGACACCTAGTTGAGATAGTTTTTTGTTTTTTTTTTCCCATAAAAGGGTAACTGAGGAGAAACAAGTCAGTTCTTATACCTTATTAACTACCATTTAGGAAAGACCTAAAATAAATTTTTTTAAGCTCATTTATTTATTTTGAGAGACAGCATGAGTAGGGGAGGAGTAGAGAGAGAGGGAGAGAGAGAATCACAAGCAGGCTTCTCACAATTAGCCCAGAGCCCAACACAGGGCTTGAACTCACGAACTGTGAGATTGTGACCTGAACTGAAACTGAGAGTTGGATGCTTAACTGACTGAGCCACCTAGGCTTCCAGTATTCTTTTGTTCTTTATGAAAGAGGAAATTAGGATAATCATTTGGGTTGATTTTCTGATTTTTCCCAGAAACGAAAATAGATACTTTTATATGCTTTTTCATATGCTGTACTTTGTTAGTGTGTTAGTATATTACCATTAAAAACCTGAAGAAAACAAAACAAAGAACTATTTTGGTAGATACTTGGAAACATTCCATATGTCTTTTTAATCCTTTCAGGGTTTTTTGTTTGTTTGTTTTTCAAAATAAGTCGTATTTACTTTATAGATAAGTAAACTGAGGTCCAATCAGGTGCACTATTCTGGTCAAGTACCCAGGCAGTAGGCGGTAATACCGGGATTAGAATGCATACCTGCTTTGTTCCAAAGCCAAAATATTTCTACTATACAGGTATTTCAGCTCCACATAAAAATCATTAAAGAAACTTTAAAATTTCAATGATTTGAATGTTCAGAACCAGTTGAGAATTACTAAATTATACCATTTTTTTCAAAGTTTTTGAAATATTTTAACTTATTTTAGACACAAAGTCAAATTTAAAATATAAAATTGCCGATTATTTTATTCCCCATAGCAATACAGTATTTATGAGCAGATGTTTAGCTATTAGTTGTATTTGTATGGCTAAGATAAAATGGTAATGTGTTATAGTTATTACTCATATCCAAGTGTCAAGAATGAGTATTTCTAATTTCAGGTACAGAATTTCTAATGTTATTTTCTAGTTGTTGCAAAGCAAAAACTAATGCCTAAGAATATAAGTTACTTGTGTATTACTACCATTTTAAAGATAGGAATTCATTTTCCAATTCAGATTAAATAAATATTAAGTTCAGAGATTATATATATATATATATATGTGTGTGTGTGTGTGTGTGTGTATATATATATATGTATATATATATACATATATATATATAAACTCAGTTTACAGTGGATTCTATGCACATAACTAATTTATAACATTCATTTTTGAGATTAACTTTAAGGAGTCACAAGATTGACTTTAAAAATAGCAATGTTATGAATATAAATAGAAATATGCAATGAATACAGTGTTGTCTATGTACTTCAATATTTACTAATGAAATAACATGATGATTTCTCATTTAATTACAAATTTCCAGCTAGATGGCAAGCAATTCAATATAGAACTTAATGTAATGATATAATTTTGTGATTAGTGTGTTTCCTTTAAACTTTCAATCATAAATTATACTTTAATTTGGGAATGTATTCACACAGCATAAACATGGCATAAATTCTTACCATATACAGATAGAAAAAAAGCTTTTTTTTGCTAAAAGCAATTTTGTTGATAGAATTTATTAGCACCATGTTTTGTTTTGTTTTGTTTTGTTTTGTTTTGTTTTGTTTTGTTTAGAGAGAGAGAAAGAGAGTACACTATACACATGTGCAAGCTGGGCGGAGGGCTGAGACAGAGAGAGAGAGAGAGAGAGAGAGAGAGACTTAAGCAGGCTCCAAGCTCAGTGTGGAGCTCCACCCAAGGCTTGATCCCACAACCCTGGGATCATGACCTGAGCCAAATTTAAGAGTCGGATGCTCAACTGACTTAGTTACCCAAGTACCCCTAGCACCATATTTCATATCTTTTTATACTATCATGTGGTTTACATTAATTATTATAATAACAATAAAATAATCCTAGGAATTTATATACTTGGGTGATAGATACATGTCTATTTACAAAGTTTTCTCAGAAACTGAAGCATTAATTACATTTTTTGCATAAAGTAACATGCTTTTACTGAATTTTAGTGCTATGGCAAAGTAGATCTTTGCTAAGATTATTATATTAAAAATGAGTCTTTCAAAATTCATGTGCATGTTCAGTGAACTTATTTTTCCATCTCTTTTATCTTTTTATTAAATTATAATCCAACATAACTTTATTGAATGTCTACTAAGTTTAAGTACTGTGTTAGGTTGTAACATCTAGTATGGCTGCAATCACTACTATGGCTACTAACAATATAACAGGGAAGGAATACATTAAACAACTACTTGTAAGTATCAGGTTTGTTGTGTATTTTCTGAGCCTTGGGACATTTAGGAATAATCCTGGGGGAGGGAGAGATCCTGAGGACTGAAACATGTTGAAACTCAGGGGTGAGAGAAGAGCATTTCTGAACGAGGCAATTACCATTCTGAAGGCACTGAGGCAAAAAAGCAGTGGTTTCTGCTGCTGTAACAAATTACCACAAACTCAGCAGCTTAAAATAACACAAATTTATTGTCATAATTCTGTAGGTCAGAAGTCTGGGATGGGTGTTTGTCTGGTTCCTCTGGTATATGTCTAACAAGGCAAAAATAAGATGTCAGCAACCTGGCCTCTTATCTGAAGGTTCTGAGGGTGAGAGAATTAGAGGAGTAAATCCATTTCCAAGCTCATTCAGGTTGGTGGCAGAATTCATTTTTTTGTGGCTGTAGGGCTGAGGTTCCCATTTCCTTGCTGGCTGTCAGCCAGAAACCATTCTCAGCAACTTAAGGCTTCCTGCATTCCTTGTCACATTGAAAGTCGCTGCCTCTGATGGTGCATGGAGTCTTTCTTACCCATAGTTGATATCTGACTTCCCTTCCTGCCACATCTCCATTTCTGCTTTTATCTGGGAAAAAGATCTGCTCTTCAGAGCCCATGTGGTTACATCAGCCTACTGAGGTAATTCAGGATAATCTCTGTATCTTAAAACCAATAGATTGATAATTTTAATTGCACTGGCAATATTCCTTTGCCATGTGATATAGCATATTAGTAGTCTTGACACCATGGGCACAGATCACGGAGCCAAAATTCTGCCCACCACAGTGGAGAGATTTCATTGCAGAAAAAGAGATCAAGGAACTTAGTGACTTAGTTGTTCTTTAGATCATACATTTCGGCACTGAAGTCACTCAAATGATGGCAGGGCTGTAGTGGAGAGAAAAAGCTGAAGTCAAATGCAAAAGCCTCCAGTAAATGAACAGCAGTAACCTGGAGGTTGGCAGCTAATAGAAACAAGGATGAGTAGAGGGTGACATGAACCTCACAGATTAGAGAAATGTTGTAGACTGTGGAGGGGCAATAATCAGGAAGTTGCACCGGAGTGCCCTATCAAGTGATGAAAAAAGAGATACCTCCAACTGAGAAAACTCAGGTGAATGCAAGTGCTTGGGAGGGGGTTAGATTTCACTTAGGTCAAATGCTGAAATGGGTATTGTCACAAACAGTTTATGATGTTGAGGAGTTCATTTGCAGTAGAATAGTCTTTTTAGGGCTAAAATAGAAAATTTGAGAGAGAAACACAACCGGGAATGGATCAAGAGAGAGAACACAAATTTTGTCATGGGAATGGAAACACTGGAGAGAACTGACTACAGATTTGCCAAGGTTAGAAATTTAACATTCCCTTGGAAGTGGATACATTTTTTTCTTTCTTTTTTTTTTTTTTAATGTTTATTTTTGAGAGAGAGAGAGAGCAAGGGGGGTGGAGCAGAGAGAGAGAGGGAGCTACAGAATCTGAAGCAGGCTCCAGGTTCTGTGCTGTCAGCACAGAGTCTGACATGGCACTCGAACTCAGGAACGGCAAGATCATGACCTGAGCCGAAGTCCTATGCTTAACCGAATGAGCCACCCAGGCACCCCATAAGTGCATACAATTCTTTTAGTAGTTATTGAGTGATCAGTAAAGGATCCAGTAGCTGAGAAGTTCATGATCTTCAATGGTGGGTGGTAGAGTTGGTAACAAGCAGATTTTAGGGACTGTGAAGTCTAGAGCATGTACCATCCAGCTCACTTGTCATGTCTTATGAGAGTCAGTACATAAGGTTAAGAACACAAACTGTGGCACTGGTGTGTATGAGGTTCCGCCTTGGCCTTGTAATTGTGCACAAGTTACTGTACCTCTTGGAGCCTCTGATTCTTCAGCCACTACGTAGAAATGGTGACAGTAGTGACTGTTTCATTAGGTAGTTTTGTAGATTAAATGAGTATGTAGTTCATTGTAAGCACTTGTAACTGTTACCTGTAGTTATTTAATGGCCACTTCTACATTTTTTTTTTTACCTACTCACACAAGATTTGATATTATGGATCATGCAAGACAAACCATTTTCAGACTGGAGATCTGTGCTAAACTTAATTTTATGTCATTTTGGCTCAATTGTGCTACATAAGAAACACACTAACCTGAGAGAAGTATGTATCATTGCTTGTGTGTTCCAGTGGAGTTACATCAACATAGTTGATAGGAAAATAGGTTACAGTTTTAAGTGATTTGGGTAGATTTAAAAATGCCAAACCAAGTAAACTTGCCTGAAGGATCACTTTTTCTTTAATAAAAAGAGCCATGATCTTCTAGAAGTAATACTCTTGAGAAATGTATTTGTCATTAAAAACAAAGGAGGTCAAATGATTTTCTAGGTATAGTGGTCACAATAAATATCTACTGTCACCTATATGGAAGCGGAAGAAATATGCTGTCACTTCTGTTATTGGAAAACTGTCCATCTATTTTCTAGCTCTCTCCTCCAAGCACCCTTCCATGGAGAATTACCCTTGAACAACTCAATTTGTGGCAAAATAAAAAGGTTTTAAGATAAGGAGCCATTTCCTAAAATGCTAGCCAGTTGCTAGGTAGGCTGGTTGAAACTGTGCAGTTGACAGTTTGAAGCCTCTTAAATGCTCATTTTTATGCTGTGTGTTCAATGTGTTGTAGAATCCAATCTATTATTTTACAAAGATAATAGTCTAAATACATTAGAGTATTAGATGCTGAATCTGATTTTTTTAAATGATTTCAAAAGGATGTAAAAATCATTTACAGGGCATGTCAGATTAAGTGTGTTTTTAAATACATCTTGATTAAAATAGTTATTTTCAATAGATTAAAACACTTGCAAGATGATGTCAGATATTAAATAACTGGTAATTTTCATTTTGGTCATTGTGTTTTTAGATCAACTTTTTCTGTTCAACACTGTAACGTTAATACTATCATTACAGCATATTTTGTTTGGACCACTTTTTTTTAATTGATGTGTACAGGGCACTTTATTAACCATTTTAAAGGATGTAAAAAGTATTCATTTAGTTCCTGCCTTAGGGTACTAATACAACTAAAGAGATAAATCATGTACATACATAAATATTGTCACAGGTACAGCATAGTAAAGATCATAGGGAAATGCAAAGCAGAGAGAAGCTAAGAAGAGAGATGTTACCAGAAACTTGCCAAACAAAACTCTCTTTTTGTATTGCTGATAGACAATGGAAATAGTAAGTGGAAAATAGAATACAGAATTTATAATATAATCACAATATAGTAAACTCTTATAGGGAATATTTTTATAAATATACATATACAAATAGAAAATATTAAAGGAAAGTGTCTAAAACTTTAATTGTTCATTTTTTACCTCCAATAGTTTGTTGATGATGTTTCCTCAAGATAAGGAAGTAAGGGAAATTAGAAAGGGCAGAGGAAGTCTCTAAGCATGAATGTGGGCATCTGCAGGAGTCTGTATTCAGCCTGATCCCATGGGGACAGGAGACCCATAACATCACTTTTACCGTGTACTCATTGGTCCCACCTTGAGGCAAAGAGGTGAGCCTCTTTTTTATACCTGTATGCATCAGTTATTGACCAAAGGCAAAGGGAAATTCTCTAATGAAGGAAGCAGCTATGAACCTTTTGCAGCTAACACTCATACCACCTGGACCTAATGAAGAGGCATGGGCAGCAAGCACCAAAAGTGTACATATACATTACATATACATATACAGTATACATATACATTACATATACATATACAGTATACATATACATTATTGAACAACAGAGCACATCTATATTTAATCTCTCTCTCTCTCTCTCTCTCTCTCTCTCTCTCTCTCTGTCTCACACGCACACACAGACACACGATGTTCAATCCTTAAATGTTTATCAAGTAACCTATTAACTACTAAAAATGAACAGTGAACTGGTGTAGATTTAAAAAAAAAAAACAAAAGAGGGATGCCTGGGTCGCTAAATCTGGCAAGTGTCTAACTCTTGGTTTCAGCTCATGTCATGATCTCACAGCTCACAGTTTCATGAGTTTGAGCACCATGTCAGGCTATGTGCTGCTTGGGATTCTCTCTGTCCCTTTCTCTCGGCTCCCTTTCTCTATCTCCTTTTTTTTATGCTCCTCCCTCACTCATGCTATCTCTGTCTCTCTCAAAATAAATAAACTACACACACACACACACACACACACACACACACACACACACACACTATAACCTTCCTTATCCAGGAAGATGTCAATGTCTCTAGGGGCA
>NW_024412376.1:92898295-92939008 GCF_014898765.1 Herpailurus yagouaroundi | reverse complement strand
CCAGTCAGAGTGGCCAAAATGAACAAATCAGGAGACTATAGATGCTGGAGAGGATGTGGAGAAACGGGAACCCTCTTGCACTGTTGGTGGGAATGCAAATTGGTGCAGCCGCTCTGGAAAGCAGTGTGGAGGTTCCTCAGAAAATTAAAAATAGACCTACCCTATGACCCAGCAATAGCACTGCTAGGAATTTATCCAAGGGACACAGGAGTACTGATGCATAGGGGCACTTGTACCCCAATGTTCATAGCAGCACTCTCAACAATAGCCAAATTATGGAAAGAGCCTAAATGTCCATCAACTGATGAATGGATAAAGAAATTGTGGTTTATATACACTATGGAATACTACGTGGCAATGAGAAAAAATGAAATATGGCCTTTTGTAGCAACGTGGATGGAACTGGAGAGTGTGATGCTAAGTGAAATAAGCCATACAGAGAAAGACAGATACCATATGGTTTCACTCTTATGTGGATCCTGAGAAACTTGACAGGAACCCATGGGGGAGGGGAAGGGAAAAAAAAAAAAAAAAGAGGTTAGAGTGGGAGAGAGCCAAAGCATAAGAGACTGTTGAGAACTGAGAGCAAACTGAGGGTTGATGGGGGGTGGGAGGGAGGAGAGGGTGGGTGATGGGTATTGAGGAGGGCACCTTTTGGGATGAGCACTGGGTGTTGTATGGAAACCAATTTGACAATAAATTTCATATATAAATAAATAAATAAATAAATAAATAAATAAATAAATAAATAAATAAATAAAAATAAAAAAAAATAAAACACTTTAAGCCTCACTTCTCTGAAAAATCCAACTGTATGGCAGAGCTTACTTCTATGGAATGCTACATAAACCTTGTATGCCCACATAGCTGTGCTTGTGACATGACATGTGTAATAACATCTCATCTATCTAGTTGCTATTTATCTTCAAACTTAAATTAATTAAGCCATGATCTGGGTCATCAGTATTTGTAAACAATAAATGAACTCCTGAGAGTGCACAAAACAACTTGCTGGCTTTGGCATATGCACCCTGCTGTTGGGAAAATATAATTAGAAATAAAATATTTTCCCAACTCAGAAATCCTCTCTACAAGGTAACAATGAAAGAAAACATTTTCATTATTGAGTAAGCATTAAGCCAGAATGTGAAGCAAATCATTGGCAATCCACAAAGGGAGTGCAAAGACACAAATCTCACTCCTTTTTACAGTCAAGTAGATACAAACCATTACATACGTGTTTTCAAAATAAACAATATCTAGTCCTCAAGTAAAGAAAACTTGACAGCACCATTTGTCACACATAATTCATCCTGAATTTACCTCGTAATTGGTGTGAAAATCAGCCTAAGCCAATTGGCTTTATCTAGAGGAGAAACAAACTTTTCATATCTTTTATGGCATGAGATAGTTTTGCATCTTGGAGCAAGGTGCCCAGAAAGTTGGGCAACTGCTCTCCCTTGGAAACTGGTGAGGAGGGTGCTACCTCCCTTGATGTTCACATTTCAAAGAGATGGCTCTGCGTTTCTGAGAAAGAAGTCCCTGGGTCTCAAAGCTGATAAAAGTTCTATCTAGCTTTCGAAATGATTTATATACATTTCAGAAACAGGAAAAAGTATCTACAATTACAAGTTTGCTAAACTCTAAGAAAACAGAAGAAGATAGATCTCTTCTATTATTTCCAATAGGGGATATTAAGCCTCTTACTTTTAATATTTATGTGTCCTTACACTGCTCATGGTGAAGCTCCTTAGGCCCCAGGGGGATCATTTACTCTGACTTCTGACATAGTTCTAGAAGAGTTTCAAATCCCACAGCAGACTGTACATTATCTGTGATTCAGGCTTCTTGTTAGAGACAGATTTGCTGGCTACAGAATGGTGAAGGGACAACTGTCAGGTTTGACAGTGAGTGAAGAGATAATACTTAGAAAAAACTGATGGAGAAGTATGAGAGGAAGAAAGGAGGAAAGGAGAGAGTAGGAAGAATGAAACAGTCAGGAGTCTTCCAGGGGGAAGAAACAGTCCCGCCACCTTGGGAACTACTGAGGGTATGGTTTTATTACCACACAAGAAGTGTAATTGACTTTTAAGAATATATCATTATGATCACTAAATTGTTTAATACCTTTAAACCACAGGCTGTCTGGAGGTGGCTTTGAGGTCACATTCCTGATATCTTGAATGATGCTCTTTGGCCATGTCTCCTTTGGGTTTCTCTCCTTTCCTTACAGCCTGTAAGAAAGTGTGCAATCTGTGAGTAGTGGTTTGTTTTTATAAGTATTAGGAGTTGTGTATAAACGATTGTGTGTGTGGATAAGTCACTCCCAGGAAACATCAGAGAACACTGATTCAGGATGAAAGAAATGAATGATTTCTTTATTGCAACTGTGAACAAAATGTTTTTGTCTTACATTATTATGGCTATTTTTCAATGGCTGGTTTGGTAACTGTAACATATGCTTGACAAATGTAGCTGCACGGTACCTGAAATCAAACTGCCTGAGTTCAAATCCCAGCTCTGCCATGTCCTGCTGTGTGACCTTGAGCAAGGTGTTTCAACCTCTCATATCACAGCTTTCTTATTTTTAAATGGTGATCATTAATAGTGTATACCTCATAGAATTGTGCCGAGGATTAAATGATTTTCCAGAGAGAAAGTGAGAGAGAGAGAGAGGGAGGGGAGACAGGGAGAGAGAGAGAGAGAGAGGCAGAGACAGGTTATAAAAACAAATCAACAAATATAAACTGTTATTTATAAACTGTTACTTATAGTGCAAATCTTACTTTGACCTGGAGATGATCCATGCTTTATTTAAGGAGGAAAAAAAGAGGGGGGTGATATTTTTAGAAGAATTTCTAACCAAAATACATTTTTTTCAGTCACACTTTGTGAGTGTGATCTCTAAATATACAAGAACAAATAGTATGTTGTATAATATATATTCTGTCAGTGTTTATTGTACAGATAATTGCAGCCAAGTTTATTTTATAGATTCACAAAATATGAGAGATTATAGAAATTTTGAATTATTATATTGCATACTTGAAATTTAATGAGCCTGTGTATCAATTATACTTGAATAAATAAATGAAATTTGGAACACACACAAAAAAGAAAAAATCATATCAGTATTTTTTTAGTTTAATTATGATGAGTTCAGTTTTATGATTTTAAATGTTAGTGTATAATATATAGTTAGACCGATTTTTCTGCTTTTGCTAACATATTTCGATATTAATGATGTGTTTAAAGACTTTTATGTTAGTACATATAATCTGATATGTTAAAATATGTATGTTTATGTTCTGGCCCACATGTTAGCACATGTTTACCTTGGACTGAATTAAGAGGTGCGAATTGCAGAAACTTCACAGAAACTGAGGAAAATGATATTTTTAGATTGTTTTTGTATTGCCATCTTGGAAAATAAACAGAAGAAGTGTCAAAATGTTTATGATATTTACGTATTACCTTAATGAAGCAAAGGTAATCCTCGACATGTCTCCTACTGTTGGCACTAGACTGAATAAAAATAAATTATTTTTTAAGTTTTTGTATTTTTCTGAACTACTGGTGTTAAAAGCTGTTGAGCAAGTGTGAAACAAGCTTTCCCACCTTTTTGGTATTCCAACATAGGTGTTCAGTGGCCGGCAGGTATTCTATTCTTACCCTCATTCACCAAACTTGGGTAGTTAAGGCCTCTTGGAGATTACATGTATGTGTATATGTATACATATGTATATTATTATATGTGATGTACACTGTGTAAATATTACATGTAAATAGCACATATAATATAATTATATTTTAAAATATGAATAATGCTTCTCAGAATAGCTTTCCAAACAAATCTGCTTTATACTTTAAATGCAAATAATTCTAATTATATTGATTTAATCATAAATTGCACCTGCACTAAAAAATAACAGTCATTAGACTTAAAATTTATCATCAGCATAGTTAGATCCTTTCAGATATTAAAAAAAATACTCTTTTTGTGTGTTGAATGGCAGCAGGTGCCTTTTATTAGATACAGTATAACATGAATTGGTCAATGTGTACTTCTTTTCCCATATCTTAATACTGTAGAAAATTGTTTCTCCAAAAGATTTGTGTTAGACAGGATAGGCTAATTATGTGTCAATAACAGATTACTATAAAATTCTGGTCATTTAAACTGACAAACATTTACTTCTTGCTTCTATTACATGTTAGTTACTTAGCGAGGGCTCTGTTCTGTAAAGTCATTCAGTATGTATGAGTGACATTCAGTAATCCTAGAGTATCAAAGGCAGCACATATCTTGTAGCTGCATCTTCTTGGTTACCACCCCAGCAAAAGAGAATACATGGTGAGCTCAAACTTGTTCTTCAAGTAGAAGAGTCATACTTAACTACAGTTCATAGACCTCCAGTCAGAAGTAATCCCAAAGCTTCACCTAACCAAGGGGAATAAGACAAGTGGTTATCGGTGAGTACTGGTAATGTCTACTGACATCCAAGGGCTCATTTTGCCATGAATATATGTAGCAGTTTGTGTAAATTCTAAGAAGTTGGTAAATACTGGGTGTTACTACGCAATAGTATTTTATTAATTACTAAATATGTATAAATTTGGAATTAAAATATCATCAAAATTTGAAAGTGTTTTCTTTTTCTAATACTTTGACAGTAAATTAAAATCTTTCTCAGGTTATTTTTGAACATACAATCACAATAAATGACTGCATTGCCTAATGGCAGTCATATTATTCTTCATGCAACATTTTCCACACTTCTCTATATGTCAGTTTTTTTAATACATAGCAAAAATGTGGATTGACTTCCACTAATCTCTGAGTAATCTTAAATTACAATTTTAAAAGTCTGACTGGATGCTAAATAATCTCATCATGAAAAAAAATGCAGGGAAAAATAACAACTTATACAATGGAAAATGGTTTTAAAATAAGTAAGTGGTAATTAAATTTCTTTGGAACCAACACTTTTTATTTACTAAATATATTCATTTAAAATATTTTCTACTGTAGTGATCATTGTATGTTATTGTATTTTAAATCATTGTATGTTATGATTGTATTTTAAACTACTAAAGGAAAATAGCATGCCCATTTGAATGAAGAAAAAAGTAGTATCTCCCCAAAGTAGAGAATTTGAGGTTTTGCTAAAATTAATTTAAAAATATAATCTCTCGGGACACCTGGGTGGCTCAGTTAGTTAAGTGTCTGACTCTTGGTTTCAGCTCAGGTCATGATCTCATAGTTTGTGAGTTCAAGCCCCTCATCAGTCTCTGTGATGACAATGTGGAGCCTACTTGGGATTCTCTCTCTCTCTCTCTCTCTCTCTCTCTCTCTCTTTCTCTGCCCCTCCCCCACTTTCTCTGTCTCAAAATAAAAAAAAATAAAAAAATATATAATATCTCAAGTAATAAATTAATGAGAGATTATATGCTTGACAATAGTCTGAAATTGTTTTATAAGACATGTTTCTTTGACAGAAGCAGCAGATGGAACAAAATAATTGCTATCTTCTTTCAGTCTTTTTCTCTAGCATATTTTTAAGCCTTCAGTGCTTGATAGCAATTATACAAAAGATGCTTTCCCAAAGCCTCAAACCGGTCATGTTTTCTTTTGTTTATACTCAGAAGAATGTTCTGAGTTTGGTTGATTCCGTGATTATGTTTAAATTAACAGCTTCACAGTATCTTCTAAAATGTAAAATAAAGTCTTATAAAATTGTCAAATTAGAAAAGTAGTGATCATAGCTACAATTTTGTGTACCACAGGACTATATTTATGTTGCTTCATTTTCTTTATTTTCGGATATAATCATTTTCTTCAAGAAAATGTGTCGTGTCTGGGAAGAAAGGTTCGAAATGTGTTTCCTTTAACTTTATTGAGCTTTAATTTTCTTGTTTCCAAATGAGATTATAAATCTCTTTTGAGGAGCAAACGGTGTACTGAAATGGTATACCACTTAAAAAATATCCTGTCCATTGTTTTTGTTCTTGTTGTTTAAGCTTTATGTTCAACTTTAAATTCTTAGAACTAGAAAAAAAATTGTAAAGTCTTATGATTTCTTTACACCTTGTATTTTAAATTATGTTTCTTCTTTTTTAAAGTTTATTTATTTTGAGAGAGAAGAGAGCAGGGGAGGGGCAGAGAAAGAGGGAGAAAATTCTAAGCAGGCTCCACACTTTTGGTACAGAGCCCAATGTGGGGCTTAAACCCACAAACTGTGAGATCATGACCTGAGCTAAAATCAAGAACCAGATGCTTAATCACCTGAGCCAGCCCAGTGCCCCTAAATTATGTTTCTTTATTATTTTTAATAAATATATGTTTCCTACTTTAGAATTATAGAGTCAAGGAAAAAAAGAAAACAATAAAATGAGCTAGGCTAGGGTTAATTATTAATATTATTACTTTTATAGACAGTAATAGGTGGTTATGGCTGTATTTGAAATTTGGACACAATATTCCCCACTGATAACCTACTGTATAGTGTAGAATTTTTTGATCTGCAGGTCACAGAAAATCTCAGATGGAGCCTGTTCAAATAATGTCCACAGACGGTAGTCTGAGGTAGGATACATTCTACACACAGTAGTTAGTAATGTCATTCATTGCCTGAATGCTTTCCAACATTCTACCATGTTGCTGGTAATAGCATCAACTTCAGTCTAGTAACAAGATGGCAGCAGAGTTTCCAAGCCACATGTCTAGGCACAGCCACATTCTAATAAGAACAATCAGTTATGGTATTTGATTCTTGAGATTGAAGAAACTTTCCCCTCAGAGACCCCAGTAGATTGATCAGAATTATCCCACTGCTACAAAAAATACTGGAAAGCAGAATAATATTATCACTCATTTAGGAATATAATGGATATCAGGATATCAATCACTGACATCACTAAAGGCAATAATTTTATCTACCTTGCACAAAAATGCACATTCTTCCCATACATGCCTATCTGAAATACATTTACAACTTACCCAAATTAAAATGAGATGAGGACTCATACAGATACTAAAGCAAATTCAAGTTCAGGATTTCTGTGTTAAGTGTAGGCCTTTCTAACAAGTTAAGATTCCAGTGAATAATTTATACTCTAGTTACAAAGGTATGTTTGAATCTCTGCCAAGGTTTGTGGTTTTGATATGCATTTCCCTGATAATTAATTACGTAGAACATATTTTCATTAAGCTGTTAGCTATCTATACATCTTCTTTAGATAAATGTCTGTTCAGATCTTCTGGCCATTTTTAAATCAGATTTTGTTTTGTTTTTTGCTATTGAATTGTATGAGGTTTTTATATATTTTGAGTATTTGTCCTTTGTTAGACATATGATTTGTAAATATTTTCTCTCATTTAGTAGGCTGCATATTAATTTTGTTCATGATTTCCTTTGCTGTTAAGAAGCTTTTTATTTTGATGTAGTCTGACTTGTTTGTCTTTGCTTTTGTTGCTTTTGCTTTTGGTTTCCGATTCAAGAAATCCTTGCCAAGACCTTGCCAAGAAGTAACCTCCTCTGTTTTCTTCTAGTAGTTTTATAGTTTTAGGTCTTACATTTAAGTCTTTAATCCATTTTGAGTGAATTTCTAGTTAATTTCTGTGTATGGTGTTATATAATGGTCCTGTTTTATTCTTTTTCCTTTTGGCTGTCCAATTTTCCCAATACCATTTATTGAAGAGTCTGTCCTTTCCCCCATTATATATTCTTCACTCCTTTGTTATAAATTAACTGGCCACTTATACAAAGATTTAATTTGGGGCTTTCTATTTTGTTCTTTTTGCCTATGGGTCTGTTTTTATGCCAAGACTGTACTGTTTTAATTACTATAACTTTGTAATATAGTTTGAAATCAGGGGTCTTGATACCTCCAGCTTTGTTTTTCTTTCTCACGTTTCCTTTACCTATCTGAGGTCTTTTGTGAATCTATACAAATTTTAGGGTTTGTTGTTGTTGTTCTATTCCTGTGGAAAATACCATTAGGATTTTGATAGAGAGTGTGTGGAAAATGTAGATTGCTTTATGTAGTATAGACATTTTAACAGTTTAAAAATTTCAATCCATGAGCATGGAATACCTTTCCATTTATTTGTATTTTCTTCAATTTCTTTCATTAATGTCTTATAGTGTTCAATACATAGGTCTTTCATCTCCTTGGTTGATTTATTTCTAGGTATTTTATTCTTTCTGATGCATTTGTAAATGGGGTTGTTTTCATAATTTCTTTTTCTGATAATTCATTATTAGTGTATATAAACACAACAGATTTTAGGTATTGATTTTGAGCAGGTTCTTTGCTATTTTGCTAAATTAATCTATTAGTTCTAACAGTTTTTTGTGGAGTCTTTAGGATTTTCTAAATAGTGACAGTTTTACTTTTTTCTTTCCAATTTGGATGCCTTTTTCTTGCCTAATTGCTCTGGCTAGGATTTCTAATATTATATTGCATAAGAACAGTGAGAGTGGGCATCCTTGTCCTGTTTCCAATCTTAGAGGAAAAGTTTTCAGTTTTTTGCCATTCAATATATTAGCTGTAGCCTTGCCATCTGTGGCCTTTATCATATTGAGGTTTGTTCCCTCTGTACCTGCTTGTTGAGAATATTTATCATAAATGGATATTGAACTTTGTCAATGTTTTTCTGCATTTATTGAGATGATCATATTAATTTTATCCTTCATTTTGTTAATTCTACATTGACTGATTTGCAGATGTTGAATCATTTTTGCATCCTTGAAACAAATCCCACTTGGTCATGGTGCAGATCCTTTTGCTGTATTTTGAATTTGGTTTGCTAATATTTTGGTGAGGATTTTTGCATCTATTCCTATCAGGATACTGACCTATATTTTTCTTTCCTTGTGTCAGTTTAGATATTAGGGTAATGCTGGCCTCATAAAATGAGTTTGGAAGAGTTCTTCCTCTTGTATGTTCTGGAAGAGTTTGAGAAGGAATGGTGTTGATTCTTTGAAAGTTTGATAGAATTCGCCAGTGAAACTGTCTGGTCCTGGACTTTTGTTTCTTGGGAGATTTTTGATTACTGATTCAATCTTCATACGGGTGATTGGTCTAATAGAAATAGATTTTGTATTTCAACCTAATTTGGTCTTGCTAAGTTGTATGTTTCTAGGAATTTATCCATTTCTTCTAGGTTGTCAAATTTGCTAACATATAACTGTTTATAGTAGTCTCATGATCATTTGTATTTCTGTGGCATGTGTTATAATATCTCCTCTTTCATTCTGATTTTATTTATTTGAATTTGTCACTTTTTTTTCTTGGTGAATCTAACCTAAGGTTTGAAAACTGTTTATCTTTTCATAGAACCAGCTCTTCTTTTTATTGATCTTTTCCACTGTCCTTTTAGTCTCTATTTTTATTTATTTTTGCTCTTATCTCTGTTTTTTCCTTCCTTCTACTAACTTTGGGATTTGTTTGTTATTTTTCTAGTTCCTTAAGGTGTAAAGTTTTTAAAGAATTTTCTTGGTTCTTGAAATAGGCATTTATTGCTATGAACTTTCCTCTGAGAACTGTTTTTGGTGCATCCCATAAACTTTGGTGTACTACCTTTACATTTTTGTTTGTCTCAAGGTATTTTTTAATTTTTATTTTGATTTCTTCTTTTACCTTTGGTGTTCAGTTCTGTATTGCTTAATCTCACATATTTATGAAATTTCCAGTTTTCTTTGTGGAATTAATTTCTAGTTTCATACCAGTGTGTTGGAAAAGATGCTTGAAATAATTCCAGTCCTCTTAAATTTATTAAGACTTGTTTTATGGCTTAACATATAATCTATCTTGGCATATGTTCCATGTGCACTGGAGAAGAATGTGTATTCTTTTGCTTTGGGATAGAATGTTTTGTAAGTATCCGTTAAGTCCCTCTGATCTAATGTGTCATTTAAAGCTAACATTTTCTCACTGATTTTCTGTCTGGATGATCTACCCATTGATGTAAGTGACTATTATTGCTCCCCTTCTACTAGTGTATTGCTATTCCTCCCTTTAGAGCTGTTAATATTTTAATATTTGCTATACACACACACACACACACACACACACACACACACAGTGCCTCTATGTTGAGTACATAAATATTTTCAAATGTTCATCATCTGGTTAGATTGAGTGCTTTATCATTATATAATGCTCTTCTTTGTCTTTTATTACAGTCTTTGGTTTTGTAAGTAAGTATAGTATGTAAGTATAGTTACTTCAGCTTTCATTTCATTTCTGTTTGCATGGAATATCTTTTTCCATTCTACTACCTTCAATATGTGTGTGTCCTTACATCTAAGGTGAGTCTCCTGTGGGCAGCAAATGGATAGGTCTTGGACTTGTTCTGTTTTGTTTTGTTTGTTTTCAATTATCCATCCTGTATTTTTTTATTGCAAAATATAGTCCGTTTCCATTTAAAGTAATTATGATAGATATATGGTTATTGGCATTGTGTTGTTTTCTGCCTATTTTTGTAGTTCCTCTTTGTTCTTTTCTTCTCTTCTTGTTCTCTTCCTTTGTGGTTTGATGATTTTTTTTTTTTTGTGGTATGCTTTTTTTCCTTTCACTTTTATCTTTTGTGTATCTACAGTTGGTTTTGGTTCAATATCAGGGACAGGCTCTGGTGTTGGGATGTCAAAAATGAGTACTGATGTTACCTAGATTCAAGGAGTTCCAAAGGTTGGATGTTCCAATAATTAGTTTTTGAGCTTAAGGTTCAGGTATTAGTGATTAACGTAAGGAAAGTGCTCCCTGGAGAAAGCAGTAAGGGAGTGGGGAAAATAGGGTGGGAAGACAAAGAAGCCAGGGATAGAGAAAATTCAGTTGATGTTCCAGATTCTGCCTGACCCTATGGTAGTCTCTGGAGGTTACGTTATACTTTTTTTTTTTTTTTTTTTTTTTTTTTTTTAGAGAAAGAGAGATCATGCATGTGAGTGAGGGAGAGGAACAGAGGGGAAGAGAGAATCCTAAGCAGGCTCCACACTCATCATGGAGCCCAACATGGGCTAATCCCACAACTCTGGGATCATTACCTGAGCTGAAACCAAAAGTCAGATGCTCAATTGACTGAGCCACCCAGGCATCCTACATTACACTACAGACTTTGCCCTGCCTTTAGGTAAAGCAATAGGCCTTTTATACTCCTACTGGCCAGGGCAGGAGGCATTGGGGGTATGGGAATGTAGTAGTGCTTAACACTTTCAGGTATTTCCAGCAACTCCTACAGGTGAAGATACTCTAGTCCCTAAGACAGTTCCCTGAAGGTTGCAGGTATAGTCTTTAGAAGCAAAGCATGCATAAACTTGGCAAGCATACACAGAACTGACTAATGGAATAGGAAGCAATATGTGTGGGGTACCAGCAGTAATTATTACTAGCAGAAGTTCATATTCTAGAAGAGATTCTAAGCCATAAAAATATTAATGTAATAAGTACAATAATGGCATTCAAAGCAGAGTAATAACTCAGGAAAGAGGTTGGATAAGTCTTTGGGTGGTAGGGATGGAGGTCAAGGGATGCTTGAGTAGAAAGATGAAGAAAACAACTAAATATTAATTGGTATGCCACTAAATGTTAAAAGTGTAAGTGTGGTTTGATTATCAGTGCTTCTTTGTGGGGAAATTAATAATATTTCACTTACCCTTAGAAGAAGTTTTCTTTTAAGTAGTTTCTTATGTCCTCTTCTCAAATTCCAAATTGTTCCACTGTATGAACTAATTATTGCCCTTTAAAACCTATTAAAATTTCCTTCTTACAGAAACGTGTTGTCTTTTATATCAAATGGTCCTAAAGTTCTGTAAATTCAGTTTTATTTTTTAATGTAATTTTCTCTTCTTCTTTCCAAATTGTATTTTTCCCACCTGATCAGTGAGACCATATTCTTTCCTAATGCATAAGCTGTTATTCGTTCACCATTCTATCCTCCTGCTGCAACCAGAAACCACCATATTGCTTCCTTAGTGTTTTTTCTTTTTTCTTTTTTCTCTTTAAAGTAGGAAGTTTAGTTCTCTGGAGTGATTATTCAGGATTGAAATCCCAACTTCCTGACAAAATGATACCACATAGACCATGATCCCAGGATACAAAGTTAGGTGCTTTCATTTGGAGCTTCTTGTTTTTTATTTCAAGGAGTTGTAGTCAAATTCTGACTTTAGACATGTAATTCCATTTCTGTCACTTACTTGGTGTATAACTTTTACAATAAATATAACCTAAGTCTAAATTCCTCATCTAGAAAATAAGAGGTGATACTCATCCATATCTCATATGATTGCTGTGAGTGTTAAATACATACTCAGCACAGTGCCTAAGACATGGCAGATCTTCAGTAGATGACAGCAACTATTAATAATAAAAATAAAAACAGTAATATAAAAATGTTACTTGAAGATTGTCAATGAAGTAGAAATATTTTTCTTTTTTTTTTTTTTCAACGTTTATTTATTTTTGGGACAGAGAGAGACAGAGCATGAACGGGGGAGGGGCAGAGAGAGAGGGAGACACAGAATCAGAAACAGGCTCCAGGCTCTGAGCCATCAGCCCAGAGCCCGACGCGGGGCTCGAACTCACGGACCGCGAGATCGTGACCTGGCTGAGGTCGGACGCTTAACTGACTGCGCCACCCAGGCGCCCCAGAAATATTTTTCTTAATAAATATACTATTAAATATTTATCCTGTGAAGATAGATAGATAGATAGATAGATAGATAGATAGATAGATACATTTGAACCTTGAACACAGGTTTGAACTGCACAGATCCAATTATACATAATTTTTTTCAGTAAATACAGTGCAGTATCATAAACACAGTACAGTATTCTCTCTTATGATTTTCTTAACATTTTCATTCATTTGGCTTACTTTAAGAGTAAAGCCTATAATAAATATACAAAAATATGTTCATCAACTGTTTATGTTATCAGTAAGGCTTTCAGTCAATAGTAGGCTCTTAGTAGTTAAATTTTTGAGGAGTCAACAGTTATATGTAGATTTTCAACTGTTGGTGGAAGTTTGGTCAATGTTCCTAACTCCTGTATTGTGCCAGGGTCAAGATTGTGTGTGTGTGTGTGTGTGTGTGTGTGTGTGTGTGCGTGTGTGTACACACACATATATGTATGTGCATATATACATATATATGTATATATGTGTATATATACGTATATATATATACACACATATATGTATATATGTGTATACATATGTATATATATACCTGTATATATGTATATATGTGTGTGTGTGTATATATATATATATATATATACATATATATATATAAAATCTCATATTTTACTCATAGATCTGCTACTCAGTTTCTTATAGATACATTTGCCTCCTTCAATTTAAATAGTCTTAGTTATCTTATTCCTAAATCCATCACAGATTAGACTAATGTTTCTCAAGCCTTGTTCCAAAGAACTCATATTCAGTGAAATGTTGTTTTTTTATGTTTTTAATGTTTATTTTTGAGAGAGAGACAGAGACAGAGTGTGAGGTGGGAGGGGCAGAGAGAGAGGGAGACACAGAATCGGAAGCAGGCTCGAGGCTCTGAGCCATCAGCCCAGAGCACAACGTGGGGCTCAAGCTCAAGAGCTGTGAGATCATGACCTGAGCCAAAGTCAGACACCTAACTGACTGAGCCAGCCAGGCACCCTGAAATGGTAATTGGTATTCTGAGAAAATATACCACAAAATAACTAAACAATTTTTAATTTAGCAATTATGATTTTACAATTTATTTTCAAAATACATATGAAAACTACCAAACACATTTATAGAGCTCTTGTGATCATGAGATACTTGATTTTAGAAGGCATTTTTCACTTCCAAATCGTATCATAAATTTGAAAGCTAAGTTACATGAAGCATTAAACAATTATGTTTAACATATTTGTTTCATTTATATATATTTTTGCTAACTACCTGTTCAATAGCTGGCCTATGTTATGTGCCTTAAGTTATAATTTTATATGTCTCTGTTATATTACTAAATGTTTTGTTAAATACAATAGTCAAATGCAGATCATTTCTGATGATCAATAAGTTTTTGGCATCTACTTTAATCCTAGAGCATATTTTACCTCAACTTCTTGATTATGTTGTGTTGATACATTATCATATGAAAAATGTTACATATTCGAGTAATTTTGGAAAACCCTGGATTAAAAAGAACAAATTAGGAGGGGTTTTGTTAGGGGCATAATGACAGCAATAACATGAAGGGGCACTTGACAGAATGGCAGTAATTCAAGTTGCTGTCCCAGTATAACAAAGCACAGGAAGTAATTGATGTTTATAATGATACTTCTAAATCGTACATTAGAATGAACTGTGTGATTCAGTATGCTCAAAATAATAATGCAGGAGTATATGTAATGGGTTTTAAGATAATGTCTATCAAATATAAAAGTTTTAAAGGAAATCTTGACATTGAATTGGGAATCTCAGTTATCATTCATTGAAAAATGTGAAATGCCTTAGTCGATAACAATGTTGGTTAAATGACCTGTTAATTTAACTTAATTTAATTTTTTTAATGTTTATTTATTTTGAGAGAGCTGCAAACAGAGAGGGAGAGAGAATTCCAAGCAGTCTCCACACTGTCAGCTGAGAGCCCCACATGGGGCTGGATCCCACAAATGGTGAGATCATGACTTAAGCCGAAATCAAAAGTCGGGTGCTTAACCAACTGAGCCACCCATTTTCCGCTAATGTGTTAATTTTAAAGTATGAATTCTGTTTTATGAATGACCATTACTTTTAACCATTTAAAATAGCTAATATAATTAGAACAGTGCAATTCCATGAAAACATTAAAGTAACTAGAATAGAGCCTTCAGTAGGTGGGTCCAGTCTTGGGGCACATGAGTGACTCATTTGGTTGAGTGTTTGACTGTTGTTTTCAGTTCAGGTCATGATCTCATGGTTAGTGGGTTTGAGCCCTATGTCTGGCTCCACACTGGCAGTGCAAAGCCTTCCTGGTATTCTCTCTCTCCCTCTCTGTCTGCCACTCCCCCACCCCCCAAAATAAAGAAATAAACTTTAAAAAGTCATTAAAAAATAAATATGTTCAATCTTTGACACTATCAATAATAAATTACAATATTATTTTCTATTTTAGTTTTTTATAAGCAAACATATAATAGTATATCAAACTAGCTCAAAATGAAAAGATACTGTTTGCTAATTTCTCATTCAAATGTAATAGATGATCTACTGATTTTCAAAAATGTTTCTATATTTTTCTTATTTTATATGATGTTCTTGTTCTTTGTAAAGATGTTTGTCTTTTTATTTGTAGAAAGAAATAAAGAAACTAACAGTATCCCAGAAAGAAGGGCATAGTTTCACAATGTCAGGGTCAGGGTTAAAGCTAAGTAGAGCTGGACTTCAAGAGATGAGGTCAATGATGAGGTTAGGCTCATTGAATCTTATTCTACTTTACAGTGGCCTGAATTTTCAAATCCCCTTAAGCCAACTAACATTTTTTTTAATTTTCATTTTGAGAGAGAGAGAGAGCATGAGTGGAGGAGGAGAGAGAAAGAGTCCCTAGCAGGCTCCATGGTGTCAGCACAGAGCCCAACGCAGGGCTCGGACTCACAAACTGTGAGATCATGACCTGAGCCAAGATCAAGTTTTATATGTATAAAGTATTTAATTTTCACAAAAATCTCATGCAATAAAAACCATAAGAACAAGTGTTAAAATTATCATGTTCATTTCAGAGATGTGAAAATGGTTTATGGTAATGGTTTAATGTAATTCTTACCCAAGATTGGTAAGTTCCTATTTACTCTTTCTCAGCTGCAAATTAGACTTGGATTTCCTAGATTGAGAAGAAACAAAAACATTTGTAAAAATTTATTTTCATTTCACTCAGGAAAAGAAAAGTTAACCGAATGAAATCAGGCAAGAGAAAATTTCATTGAAATGATAAGACTGTGAACAAATTCTAGATGGGGAAATATTCTTCATGACTTTCGAAAGATGTTCTATTGATAGTTCACTGTTTAGCTATCAGGTTTAAAACCTGGTTCTTGTCAAATTTTGCAACTTTTTTTTTTTGCGAATTTTTCAAATTTTGAAGTGGGAGAGGAGAGGAGAAAGGGAAGGAGGGCAGGAGGGAGGAATGAAGGAAGGAAGGAAGATAAATTCCTGTTCTTCAGTTTATAATTCAGTTGTCAAGACAAAGGCATATGCATGTTTAAAACTCTGAATAATTCTTTGTAGCAATGAAAGTGCCTTGGTGATTTAGAAATTTATGTTTGCTCTAATAAATGATCTGAAGGAGAGTAATAGCTATGGTGGTATGTAAAGAACTCAGGACTAGGAGTCAGAAAATTCCAAACAAATTCCCATTTTACTATCTTGTCCTTGTTGAGTGGAAATAGTAATCATTATTAAGCATCTATCATCAATAAGGCATTTAGCTAACTTCTTTATGTATATTAATTACCTTAACTCTATTGTACCAAAGTAAGAACCCTCAGATATTAGTGCTTAAAAGCACAACTTACTGATTTTCCCTGTAGAAAAAAATCTGTTTATGTTATGCAATTTCTTATAGGTTCTTATATTCAGGAAGCTAGAAGTTGAGTAAGTAGTCATTTAATGTTGGATAGGCTGCTAATTTACTTAGTCTGCAGTATGATGGTTAACTCTCCCTGATTAATTGAGAGAAAAGGTCCATAGAAAGTAGGAAAGAAAGTTTTAGTATCGTTCTTTTGTGTTCATACTAGCTTTCACTGCTAGTTTTATGCCATAGACAGATGTTTTATGCCATAGACAAACCTAATGGTTCAAAATGTTCTATTCTTTGAGGGCATGGAAAATGGCTTCATGTTTGGTTTTTATTTCTTCAAGAAAAGTTCCAGGGCTTGAATTAATTCTAAAAATCTTGTTTCAGTCTTACAAAGAGTCAGAGCACTTATTAAATGTGGCAACCTCTTCCAAATGTTCCCTTCAGTATAAAAAGCTCCATTAAGCCTGTATATTGTGCATTTTTTTACTGCATGATATGTGTATGTGTGTGTGTGCCCACTTTAATTTATGAAACCAATTTAAATACTGCATCTTAAAAAGCTGGCTATAAACCTCAATTTAATAGAGAAGCAAAAATGTTTGGAAGTAATTTAAATCATTTACTATACTACCAAATCTGAATGTCATCTGAATGTCAGTGCGCTACAATTTATCAATAACACACATTCTTTATTAATGTTGTCTTCTTTTGCTTTCAGAGGGTGACATAGAAGGCCAAAACTGGAAAACACTTTTTTTTTTTTTTTTTTTTTTTGCCAATCCAGAATTTCTGATCTCTATATACTTTGGCAACCATTAGGGAACTAAAAGATGCATAATTGAAAAAGAAATTAAAATGTTAAATTCAAGGACACAGTGCTTTGAATAAAAGCCCCAGATAATGTGAACTTGATAAGTTCATTAATTATAAATAAAAGATCTAGCATAAATGAGGAATTTTGTGACTTGCGAGACTAAAGAATTTTTAAATGCATCTAGCACAGTAAAACATTCTAGGGAATTAATTTATAAACTAAATTATTAACCTATGGATATTGGGTAATAGCATCTCACTTTTATTACACATTTTCAATTATAGGATGCCGTGTAAGAGACTTAGGAATTGAAGCTTAAATGGATTAGTTTACTGTTATTAGTTTATTATTTACTCTTTATTCTGTGTGTAGATATCACTTGAAGTAGTATCTAGAAAATAGGAATGGAATGGGAAGAAAACGTAAAGGCAAAGCAATTGTGAATATCTAGGTTCATGTGACATTTGTCTGTAGTCACATGCCATTCAGTACTAATTGAGGTGAATCTCAACAGCTTATGAATTTGAGAAGGAAAATAAATACTCTCTTTACATTACTGTATTTTATTTTACTTCATTTACTGATACAGTTAAATCAAATATATATTTTTTTATTTTTCTGGTTGTGATATTTATATTTTTTTCAAAGAATTTTCTTTGTACTATTGTATAGAATTTTCATCACACTTTGTTGAGTGCAAGCACTATTGGTATTATGTGAGTGTAGTATTGATTATTTAGAAACCATTAACAAACAAAAGATATAGGTAACCTAGAATACATAAATTCCTCAACACTACTTAAATTTATTACTATGAATTTTTGAATTAATATAAATGTTATACTGTTTTTGAAACAATAACTCTTTTAAAAAACTCATTGGCAACTTTCCCTAAATATAAAGCTTATATCCAAATAGCAATTTTAATTTATAGGCAGTGAACATTAGAGTTGGATTAGCATTCTACTGATTTTATCTTTTTATTTCATTTCAATTAAAAATTAAGTGCACTACCAGTCACAGTGAATAATGTTCACAGATATGTGTGCCTGTGTTTTGTGGCTGAATTTATTTACATTCACATTAACTACTTAGCTCCTGCCAAGCAGTTCCACATTCAACAATTATTCATACAAATGCTTCATTGTATTTGTTATATATTTATTAATCTAGATAACAAGATGGGTTTTGTAGCATGCTGGGTATTTTTTGTGGCTAAAATTAATTAAGAACATACTAATGTTTTTAAAGTTATGAACAGAAAGTTACTTAATTCCTATGACCAAAACAAGAGCTTTCAAAAGTAATGTGAGCATGTGCTTTTGTTTATAATATCATAATATTAAAATGCACAGAAATTATAAATATCTGAATTTATATCTCAATTTATAAAAAACGAACTGTGTAATAAACCCCAATTGAATAGTAATGGTAGTTTCTGTGATATAACGATGAAACATACATAAACCTATCCTGTAGGTGGCTCACATTTTAACAGATGCAAGTAATTTCAACAGAGCGTGATAATCGCTAAAACATAGCACTTATTTAGCACTTAATGTGTGCTGCCCTGCTTTTATTAGTTTTACCCCATTTACTCCTCTCAACAACCCTTAAGAGTAGGTTCTGTTACCATCTTCATTTCATCTGATTTGTAGCATTTGCCCATTTCTACAGTGTAAATAATCCTTCCATGGCCAATTTCAGACTATCAATGTGATGTGATGGAACTTGAATTTGGAAAGTTTTGAGAGGAAGATTTTTCCTCTACCAATTAGGACTGAGTAGCTTGCATCCCTCGAATAAACTGGCCAAAGACAGCTTAACAGGGAAACAGTTTAGTATACATGGGTTCTACTCAGTTGTGAAAAGTTCATTGAATAGTAAGAGATACAGATTTCTATACCAAATTAACCAAAATGGGGGCCCTGTTTAGGGCTTCCAAGGCAAAGTACGGGAGGTTCTGTTGGGCTTTTTTGTGGTAATGGGCAGTTGGATTGCCACTTCTAGTGCTAATTAAGAGTACATCTTTTCCTGAACAAGAAACTCCCTAGGAGGGGTATCACTGGCAGCTGCTTTGGGGAGACACTCTCCTTAAGTTTAGGTAATGTTTTTTTCTTTGGTTACTGATTGTTCAGAAATTTCCAGTTTCACATAATTTTTATATCACCTTGGTGGGGTGTTAATTCTTTCAGGAATATATGAACACTGTCAACTCTAGGGAGCCCTGGAAAAGTGGTTCCTGCACACAATTATATATGTCCCATTTCAAAATTGCCTTTGTTCATGTGGGGAATTAAATATTTTTAAAGCAAAGAAACAAACAAAAATTCACAACCTAAAGTTTCCTTTAGCAGTTGTGATTTGTGCATAGTAAAGGAGATGACACTGTCAAAAGTTAAGAAAAAATGGAAATAAAATCATTGAATCAACAAAGTAGTAATTGATGAAAGTTTATTGTGCACATACCAAAAAGACACTTAGTAAACCAGGAGCAGTCAAACCAAAACATGGAATGAAGCTCAGGGGTATAAGGAACTTTTACAGTGTGAAGGCAGTTTATTCTTTACAGTGATTTGTTATATTAGACTTTTATTAAGTGGTAGGGAATTTTTTGGTGTTTACCTCATATCAATTTTGGGTGACCAGTTTAAGTTTTGTTTATGATTTCCATAGACAAAAGCAAGAAAAGACACAGGTCAAGTTAGTCGTGCAAAATAAGCTAAATTGAGTTTTGTTTGTATAACTAAACTGTTTTGTCTACTCGAGGTATTTTCAAGGCTGATGTATTCTCAATTTTAGCACCTTCTGTAATCAGGATTTAGCTATTAGGACTAGATAGATTTTAGCAAATGCTTACAAAGTTTCTTGAAAACTTGAGAGAGATTGGACAAGGATGAAGTATGGGAAAAGAGGTAAACCATATATTATCCTGTGAAGGTTAGAATATATAATACAGCAAAACAAAATTTAGACAATGAATAGGTAGAGTTGAAGAAAATACAGTAAAACCTTGGATTATGAGTAACTAGTTCTGCAAGTGTTTTGCAAGATGAGCAAACATTTCTAATAAATTTTAACTTGATAAACAAGCAGCATCTTGTGATACAAATAACATGCGATGCCGAACATCACATGATCACCACTGAGCCAATGGTTCTTGAAATTCGTTTTGACATACAAGTGCTTTGGATTACAAGCATGTTTCCAGAATGAATTATGCCTGCCAACCAAGCAAAGTTGGCAAAGTTGGTCTCAGGTGTATTTGCTATAGGGAGATGCAAAACTTGCTGTCCTGTTTGAGAAGGCTTATGAAGGAATAATTTGATGAAGCCATTTTGGCTTTCAGGTGGCATAAGATAAATGGTACCTATTTTTATGACCACATGCTTCATGTTATGGAGTGTCCCATAGAAAAGAAGCAGGTGTCCTTCTTGCTTCTCCTCACAATTCCCTGACCACTGTCGTCTTGGCCTCCCTAATAAATCTTGGCTTGAAGCCCATGCCATTAGATTATACCACTCTTTATTGCAGTCTTCATTAGACCCTCATCATACTCCTTCCTCTATTCTTTGAAGTTTATAGATCCTTACTCATTTTTACTGTTTCCAATATTGCTCCTAAAATAGTTCTGAATTATATAAATTATTGCCTTACCCTGGCATGTCAGCTCCTTGAACCCTTGATTTTTCCACAATCTTGTTCTCTGTCCTATCTCAGCCAGTGTATCCAAGTGTTTGCCTGACTCCTCTACTATGATGTCCAACTGAAATTTCATACTTAACTTGAATAAACCTCTGTAAGGGTGGAATGATTTTCCCTTCTTCCTTTCTAGGTTTTTGGCCAGTCTAATAATTAAATTGACATAAGACAGACTAACAGGAAAAACACAAATTTAATTTCATATCTTGCAAAGCCCTAAAGATACGAGACCCAAGAACAAGTAGCTCACTTGAGGCTTATCTGCCATCCTGGGCTAAGGAATGTGGCAGGACCTGGGACTTTAAAGTGCAGGAAGATAATTCACAGGACAAGAAGAGCAGATTTTTGGTAATTAGATGCTTGCCCTGACATACAGATAGATCTTTCAAAGAAAAAATTATCACTGGTAAGAGCTCTCTTTCTGGGCCATCTCCCCTCTCAATTATTTTAGGTAGTTAAGGGAGAAGTAAAAGTTTTCTCAAGTCTGCTGGGTCTTGATTGCCTTCAGCTCCAGAAATTCCACATGCTCAAGTGGCATATTTTAGGGTCACATATTCTAGTCCCCCTCACTTCAAATATGTTATTGATGCAGCTTTTTTCTATGCCAGTAAATCCCTACTCAATTCTTCTGTTTGCTGAGGCAAAAACCTTAGAAATCACCTCTGACTCTATTTCCCTTATAGCCCGTATCCAGAAAATCAGGAAATTTAATCATTCTGCCTTTTAAATACATATAGTTTCAGCCAGTTTTCACCACCCACATGGATAAAAACCTTATCGAAACCACCATCATCTCTCTTACATATTACAATCACCTTTTAATGGGTCTTTAACTTTCCACACAAAACTTTCTGCAGTCTCTTTTAATCTAGCTTTTGCTATATTTTATTCATTATAAGTGAGTTACCAAATACAGTCCATACTTAGAGGAGGGGATTTATGCAACAATGCAAACACAAAAGCAGGTATCTTTGGAGTCCTTTCTAGAAGGTGCCTACCTCAGGCAGCATATCCTGTTTTAAGTACTAAGCCTAGAACTCAGAATTTGAAGCTAGAAACTCACTAGCCCTCTGTAGCAGACAAAGAATTTAACTGTCTTTCAGTTTAAAAGCTGCAAACGTTGTCAAACCTACCAGTACTTAAAAAGTCCAAGAATGGAAAGATGTTCTTTCCTTCCCGTTCATAGTACACCAGCCTAATCTGCTAATGAAAAGCTCCTCTGTATAGTTTAAGGTCAGCCAGCAATAGCTTTCAACTCCTGAGGCCCTGGCATCTGTGTTTTGGCTGAGTCTACACATGAACTTTGTCTTTCTGAGGTTGTTGAAACCAAGAGGCTCTGCTGAGGCCCATTCATCCCACAGGTCATCAATTAAGACTCATAAGGGTCTAAAACTAGCTCCTTACCTGTGGGTGGGGGGGGGGGGGAAAAAACCCCCATAAGATGAAGACAGCCTTCCAGGTTAAATTCTTATGATCTGGACTTAAAGCTCTTACTTAGAACTTAGCAGGAGCGCCTGGGTGGCTCAGTCAGTTAAGCATCTGACTCTTGATTTCAGCTCGGGTCATGATTTCAAGGTTCATGAGATCAAGCCCTGAGTCTGGCTCTCCGCTGACAGCACAGAGCCTGCTTGGGATTGTCTCTCTTTCCCTCTCTCTCTGTCCCTCCCCTGCTAACGTGCCCTGACTCTCTCTCAAAATAAATAAATAAACTTAAAAAAAATATATGTTAAAAAAAGCTATGAAACATTAAAAAAAAAAAAAAAAACCTTAGCAATACTTAGCCTACTGCATAGCTGTTGAATAGAACACATGTGTTCTGCATGTGATCCTGATACAAAAAAAAAGAGGAGTGACTGAGCCAACCACAGTGAATTCATCCATCCAAATTTATCAGCAAGAAAAAGTTATCCTTTCTTTGCTAGGCAGAGAAGCTGAGAGTAACACTATTAGACTTCCTTATCCATGAAAAGAAACACCAGGAATGAGGAACAAATGTTTCCCTCAAACTTTAAACTTTTTCAGATATTTTATTTACTTCATCATTTTGTTTTCTTTACTATGAAGAAAAGTTAACATAATCACATCTATCAATCTTTGGCTTTATGATTTCATTATGTATACGTTTTATTTTTTTTTTTTTAATTTTTTTTTCAACATTTATTTATTTTTTGGGACAGAGAGAGACAGAGCATGAACGGGTGAGGAGCAGAGAGAGAGGGAGACACAGAATCAGAAACAGGCTCCAGGCTCTGAGCCATCAGCCCAGAGCCCGACGCGGGGCTCGAACTCACGGACCGCGAGATCTTGACCTGGCTGAAGTCGGACGCTTAACCGACTGCGCCACCCAGGCGCCCCATTATGTATACGTTTTAAAAAGTCCACTGCATTCTACGTAATTGATAGAGATACTATTATATATTCTTCAAGTACTTCCTTTTTTTTTTAATTTAACATTTTAATCCATTTAGAGTCTATTTGAATGGCATTATACACACACACACACACACACACACACACACACACACACACACGTATTTCCCCTGATAGTAACGATTGGTAAATTGCAGCCTATTAAATAACCTGATATATTTCTCTTTGCCTATTGAAGGTACAATAAATTTAGAGCTATGAAACTTCTGAAGTAGAAGTAGAAATCAGTATGATAGCCTTAGAGGAAAATTTCATAATTAATGCAAAGTACAGCCTAGGATATATACATATCCTTTAACTGAGACTTTATAATTCCATAAATATTTTAAAAAGAAATAATCACAGAACTATTTTAAGAATGTTATCATAAAACTAATTGTAAAGAAAAAAGTGGTGGGGCACCTGGGTGACTCAGTTGGTTGGGCTTTGGACTCTTGATTTCAGCTCAGGTCATGTTCTCACAGTTGTGATATTGAACCCTGTGTCAGGCTCCATGCTCAGCTTGGGATTCTCCCTCTCCCTCTCTCTGGCCCTTGCCTGCTCTTGCACATGCACATGCATGGTCTCTATATCAATCAGTCATCAATCAACCAATAAAAATTAAAATGAAAAAAAATGAGATTAGTAATTGGAATTGATCACAAGATCAGAATACAGCTAAGAGCAAAGCAAACTCAGCATAGCCAGGTTACTGTTAGAATGTTTCTCTCAACCTCTTGGATAATTGATACTAAGCAGAAAATATTTTTAAAAGCCATGATTTTTAAAATCTCTCAGATTTTAAGAAGGTAAACTTCAACCGGAGCTTTCACATACCCTGTAGATCTGTACTAAAAGACTTTGGAAGCAGGGAATACATAATAAGAGAGTGGAAAAACACTTAAGCTCAGGTGGATGTGTAAGCTGATAGAATCTCCACACAACTCAATTTGGGAATATCAATCAGAATTACAGTTGAGTATACCTTTAGATCTGTAATTCTACACCTGGAAAATTATTTTATAGATAAAAATGCATATAATATAAAATTAATTTCAGCTGTCTTTGTAACAGCAAAAGAGTGGGAATGTAACACTGTTTAGCTCTACTGTGATGGTTCCGTAAACTGAAATAATATACAGCTATGTAAAAGAATGAGGGTACTCATTATATACAAATACATGGTAATTTGCAAAATGCAAGTTGAAGAATAGCTTGCAAAACATGTTATTCTATATGTATAAAAGAAAAAACTCAATGACCGTATTTCTCTATGCATGTGTGTGTGTGTACGTGCAGTTGACCCTTGAGCAACTTGGGTTCGAATTGCGCGGATCCACTTGCAGAAAGATTTTTTTTTTTACTGTACAGTATTGTAAATGTAAGTTTCCTTATGATTTTTAATAATTTTTTCTAGTTTTATTATAAGAATACAGTATATAGTACATAGACAAAATACATTAATCAACTCTGTATTCCATAAGGTTTCTAGTCAGCAGTAGGCTATAGGTTAAGTTTTTGATAGAGTCAGAAGTTATATGCAGATTTTCAAGTACACAGGGGTCAGCACCCAACTGTAATGTATATATGTGTGTGTGACCCCTAAGTTCAAAGGTCAACTGTAATGTTTCTATTATGTAGATATAATATACGCATATATAAAACATATATACAAGGTTATACAATAAGTTGGTAAAATTAAGGGCCTCTGGATGACTGGGGACTAGGAGTAGAATAATATTTTCCTGGAAAAAGATGTCGCACCATATGAATTTTGATTATGTAAATGTGTCACCTTGTGAAAAGCAAATTTAAAAATATATACATACTAAATTTAAAAAAAATGTAAACACATTTTTATATATAGGCATTTTTTACCAAATCTCATAAATCTCCAAATTTAAAAATAATTACTCTAAGACCCCCCAACTTAGAAAATAATTCGATAAATTATTTTGCTATCACATAAACATTGCTAACTTCCCAGCTAAGAATAAAGTAGGGTCCTGATTCTCTACTCCACTTGTACCAGCTAATTCCAAATTTTAGATTCTATGGCATGTAACTTCCCAACCACAGTAAGCACTGTGTGAATAAGTAAGCTTATTCCTATAGTAGAAAGGATGCTTAAGTGTTGGCCACACTGTTTTGTAAAAACTATTTAGCCATGTGGAACTGAATTATTAGTATGTCAGATATGTACTTAGGACTCAGTTGCTATTTCTCCATTTATGGGATTGGCTCTGTGTTGGATTTGCTCCTAGGGATATACCATCCACTTGGTGGTTTCTAGTAATTTAGGAAGAAACACATTCTATGATCTTAGCAGCATTAGCTGAATGAGAGCATCTCTTTCTCAAAATTCCAACACAATTCCCATAGTTGAATTTCATTTAAATGATTTGGCTCATGTGCCTTGTCTTTTTGTGTCCAATAGAATAATTTGGCTAGGCCTTACTTATATGCTCACATCTATTTCAAGGATATTGGATCAGCACTACTCAAAACAAAATGATTAAAAATTTAGGAGAAATCACTCCCCAAAGGAAAAATTCAGTTGTTAACATAATAAAATGGATTAGATGCTGGGAAGGCAAAAACAGCAGATATCACCTACAAGAAGATATTATAAAGAAAAAAATAACTTGCATTTTCATTTGGAGAAAACAAGACCAGTAAAAGACTTGTCTCACATTGGTAAGGTTGTTGAGCTTGGCCAAAGTACAAAGAGCTACTCTTGATTTAGACATTGAATGCAATTAACTGTTGCTCTCATTTTGGTTTACTGCCAAAATGATAAAGAGTAAGAAAAGGATATACACACTTAAGGAATGAAGTGTGTGGAATCAACTTCTCCCTCGCTAACCTGGTTCTTCACTGAGGTGTGCCTGAAATTCAGTGGTCAGCACCTGGATTGGAGGAGCCTGGGACTGTCAGTGCATTGCCATTTGTAGAACATACCTGATGAAGGACACAAATTAGCTCTCAAGGGTACACCCACTCGAGGCACAAGTACAGAAGTATACCCACTCTTGAGACAGATGGACAGAAGAATGTCCTTCTGTGCCACAATTAGGTACTCTGCATTCCTTTTCTTACTAAGCCTTGGGACAGTCACATCTTAGCAGTGAGAGGAGTCATGACAAAAATTAAAATCTAAGGTCAGGGAAGCCTAATGTGTCCTTACTACTCATTAGGTGGCTGAACAAATAAATGACAATCTTCACAGAAAATTGACACATCTGAAAAAATATTCTCAAGAAAAGCAGGCTATTTATACTATAGAAATCTAAATTATCCTATGGACTTTATCAGTAATAACATCATTGATTATTAAAACAACAAAATGTTTTGATATGGCACATTTTAATATAATTTTAGAACTATTAGAATGCATGCTCAAATTAGAGTTAACACTCTTAGGTAAACATTTAATTTTATTAGGGATAGAAAATTACCTTATGAAATTTACCCTAATGGCTTAAAAAATAAAATATTTCACTTATACTCAGACCTGTTTATGTACTCAACAGATTTGAGCCCAATTGATCATGTTTCACTTCAAGAAATTCTTATAAATAAATTTTAATCTCATAGTACAGATCCATTAATTATTCTTTCAGGGGAGTTATAATTAATGGATCTGTACTATAGAATTATGGCCTTCAGTAAATATTAATAATGCAAACTCACTCTACCAAGCACCTTAAGAGTACCCAAACAAATAGATCATTTTATATGGCTGAAGCTTTCCTTCAACATTCCTTAGGGAACGTGAAAACATGAAAAACAATTTAACATCAGCTTTTCATTGAGATCTTCATAGAAAATTAAAGATTCTTTGGTGGAGCTGTTACTCATCCCCAAAAAATAGTCTGTCAAAATTCATTTTTATAAAAGTGATAAAAGCTCTAATGAAAGCTTAGAAGCTGTGAGTACAATGACAGTCATGTATTATAAGCCTAAAAATCCTGCTTATATTGCTAATGAAGAATAATTTAAATATTTTTTTTTATTTTAAAAGCTTTGTATTTACAGAAAGGTTGCAGAGGTAGTAGAGAGAACACCATTTACCCCTCATTAAGTTTCCCCTATTGTTATCTTCCTACCTGAGCAGAGTACATTTGTCACAACCAACAACCAATATGGGTACATTACTGTTAACTAAAATTAACAACTTATTTAGATGTTACCGGTTTTCTCTAATATCCTTTTTGCTATTACAGGATTGTATCCAGTATACCACAATATATTTAATCATCATGTCTCCCTAATGACATGATCTGCAATAGTTTCAGATTTGGTTAGGTTTTCTGCAGAATAACCTTCAATTTTGGTTTGTCTGATTTTTTTTTCTCATAATTAGACTGAGGTAATTGGTTTTGAGGAGAAAGACCACAGGGGTGAAGTACCCCTCTTATCGTATTATGTCATGTTATCTACATGGTGTTAACCTTGATCACTAGAATGAAGTAATGTTTGCTGGGTTTCTCCACCATAGAGTTACCTTTCCCCTTTTCATACTCTTTGGAATTAACTCACTAAACACAGCCTGGGGGTTGGATGTGCAGTGGACTATTAAGTTCCACATCTCGAAGAAACGGAGTGGCATAAATTATTTGAAGTTCTTTTGTAAGAGAGATTTGGCTTTTCTCCCCAATTATTTATTTATTCAGCTCCTTATTTATATATGAATTCATGATCTTTTTAAATTTTGTTGTATCCTTTGAGCTATACTCCAATACTATGTTATTTATTTGTTTCTCCAGTGGTTCCAGCTTTGGCAATTGGGAGCTCTTTCACATTGTCTCTTTGACATGCCCCATCCTTTTATCTTGTGAGCATTTCCTTACTTTCTGGAACAACAAGATGGTGTAGAAGTATCTAGTACATCCTTTGCCCCATCCCAGGAATCTTCTCCAAGGAGCCATGGTTCCTTTTATTAGAAGAAACTAATGTCTAAACACTGGGCATTAATAAAGAATATTTTATTTAATAAAATTAGCACATTTTTCTCCAGTATCAAAATACAATATGGGAAAATACAATATGACTTATATAAAAAACATTATCAATACTTGTGAAAAATTACTCATTTTCATGGATAAAAAAGTAACTCCCTGCGTGCTTGGCTGGCTTGGTAGGTAGAGCATGTGACTCCTAATCTTGGGGTTGTAAGATTGAATCCCACACTGTGTGTAAACATTACTTAAAAAACAATAAAGTAAAATGCATTAAAAAAAATAACTCTCAGGGTGCCTGGGTTGCTCAGTGGTTAAGGGTCTGACTTCAGCTCAGGTCATGATTTCACGGTTTGTGAGTTTGAGCCCCACTTTGGGCTCTGTGCTGACAGCTCAGAGCCTGGAGCCTGCTTCAGATTCTGTGTCTGCCTCTCTCTCTGCACCTCTCCTGCTCATGCTCTGTCTCTCTCTCTCTCTCTCTCAAAAATAAACATTAAAAAAATGTTTTAAGTTAAAAAAAAAACCCTAATATGTGAATTGATGAACAAAATTCCAAAATTGAATTTTACTTATTTATTTTTTAATTTTTTTAATGTTTATTTTTGACAGAGAGAGACAGAGTATGAGTGGGGTGGGGCAGAGAGAGAGGGAGACACAAAATCTGAGGCAGGCCCCAGGCTCCGAGGTGTCAGCACAGAGCCTGACACGGGGCTCAAACCCACAGACCGCAAGACCATGACCTGAGCCGAAGTCAGACACTCAACCGACTGAGCCAACTGGGCGCCCCCCCAAAATTGAATTTTAATTTAATTTAATTTAATTTAATTTAATTTAATTTTTGAAAATTATTAAATTTATATATTTATTTTGAGAGAGAGAGAGCTAGCAGGGAGGGGCAGAGACAGAGAGAAGAGAAACCCAAGCAAGCTCCATACCATCAGCACGGAGCCTGACACAGGGCTCAAACCCACAAACTGCGAGATCATGACCTGAGCCAAAACCAAGTGTTGGATGTTTACCTGAGCCACCCAGGCAACCCTGAATTTTAGTTTTAATTTTTATGTTATTATATAAATGGCTGACTTGACAATTATATAGCCATCTATACTATCAAGTATAGATCATTTCTGAATCAGCTAAGAGTTCATTACTTCATGTCAAAAGGAAGAACAGAGTACTGTTTTTCAAGGCTATTTCAGTGAGTTCATTTTTTAAGTAATAAAATAGTAGAAGCTTAAAGAAGATGTGACATTCAAAGTATCAACATTCTTTTCTGGTTTAATAAGTATTAATGAATGATGTCTCTTATCCTTTAATCTCTCCATTTCTTTAGTGACAGTATATTGAGTTAAAGCCTTCAACTGTGCACTTTGGTCATCAACAGTTCAGCAGTGTCAGTTGAGAGTGATTAGATTTTCTAGCCAAACATTTTAAGCACTGTTTATAGTAACAGATAATATACCATTCCCCTAAATTGTGGTCTGAAAGTCAACCTGGGAGAAAGTCGTTATTATTGCAACAATATGTTTCTTTCATTATTTGGGTAAGAACACCTGCTATAATTTGTGAACCCTACTGTTCATTTTCTGGATTTTTTAAAATAGAAATACTGTTTTAATATACTTCTATTTTGTTTTTTGTTGTTGTTGTTGCTGTTTTAAAGGTTTTTTTTTTTTTAATTTATTTTTGAGAGAGAGAGAGAGAGTGTGTGTGTGTGTGTGTGTGTGTGTGAGAACGGGAGAGGAACAGAGAGAGTGTGAGGGAGAGAATCTGGAGCAGGTTCTGCACTGTCAGCACAGAGCCCAAAGCAGGGCTCAGTCTCATGGACTGTGAGATCATAACCTGAGCCGAAATCAAGAGGCAGATGCTCAACCAACTGAGCCACCCAGGCACCCCTACTTATATTTTGTATGCTTATTTTTGTACGTTTATTTTTTCCATCAGCAATAATCTCTAGTGATTCTGGCATCAGTGTTGATAGTCAGCGTAGATACTAGATTGTTGGAGCTGGTACGAGATACTGGAGTCTGAAAACTGCATTGAGTCTGAAATTTGCTACTTCTGGCCTCTTTGTAAGTTATCCTTGATAATTCATATGTATATTTAAGAATCATCTCATAGGATCCAAGGAAAGTTCTAGTCAGCCTCCTGCCATTGTTTTCCTCTTATGTCGCAGCTCTTAATATGCCACAGAGGCATGGTATTTGCAGAACTTCTCTAGATGCTTAAATCATTTTTTATTCCATTGAGAAATTTGAACAAGAAGATCATATTGCTCATCTTGCTGCTTAGAATTTTATTTAAAATAGCTTTTTCCATTTCTACTTGCACCCTCTTTTTTCCTCAAAGATGAGTCAACTCATCAGTCTCCGAGATGATAGACACATTGCTTTTCTTGCCATTTCTATTATCCTTCCCACCTAAAACTTTACTTCTCTCTCCTTCTCCAGTTCCTCTGCCCAGGAAGTTCCATAATCGCCAATTCTGATGAGAGTCTCATGTATTAATTTAAAATTTTCGGTATGTTAGCAAAGATTTCTTCTCTTCCCTCCACAAACCCACAAGCAGATAATATCTCCACGTTTTTGCTTATTGTAATTAAACTATGTGAAGCTACTGTTAACTGTCACATTCCCACCAAATGAGTGAATTGGCTAAATGCTTGAGGTGACTTGCTAAATATAAATTAAGTTTTGTGAAAGTCTTTTGCTAGATTGTATACAAGTATTCATGTTATTTGATGTTTCTTGTACAACAAGAAATTGCAAAACATTTTCAAGATTAGAATACTAACTATGCTGTTTTTTGGCCATGATGTTTGAACTGAAAGTTTAATAGCTGGAAACATAAGTAAAAAATATATATATTTGTGGACTTGAAGTTGAACAAGGTTTCTCAGGTGAATCACCAAAAGTATAAACCATAACAAAACAAACAAAAAGACAAATAAGATGGAAATCGTTGGTTCTTTTGAAGACAGTATTAAGAAAACAAAGAAATAAGCCAGAAACTGTGTGAAAATATTTATAATACACATATACAACAAATAATTTATATCCAAATAACCCACTCAAAAAGAAAAATAGATGAAATAGTTTAACAGACTCTTCACAAAACAAGATATACTAATGGTCAACAAACACATGAAAGATGTTCAAAATCATTAGTTGTCTATGGAAATGAAAGTTAAAACCACAGTGAGCTACCATTAAACATCCCTTGAATGGCTAAAGTTAAAAAAAAAAAGACTAATACTACCAATATTAGTGAGATACAGTGCAAATTGAAGTGCAATGTTTTTAACCCCTTTAGAGAATATTTGTCAATTTGTTATGAAATTGGCATAATAATGGATATAAATTTACCACAGGACCCAGGCAATTTCACTGTTAGGTATTTATCCAAGAAAAGTGAAAATGTATGACCACAAAAAGATAGATAGATAGATAGATAGATAGATAGATAGATAGATAGATAGATATACACACACACGCACACACAAATGTTCAGCATGGCTAATAGTTCCAGCCTGGAGACAACTCAAACTGTACCAACAGGTGATTGAATAGACAAATTGTGGTTTGCCCTTAAACACTACCTGACGTTTAAAAGGATGGATCCTGAAACATGCAACAGCATGACATGATGCATTTCAAAATCATTTTGCTGAATGAGAGGAACCGGGTGTAAAAGAGTTCATAAAGTACATTTCCATTTATGTGACATTCTGAGGAAGGCAAAACTAACCTATAGAGATACAGCATATCAGTGTTGCCCAGGACCAGGAAAGGGGGTGCCATTTGAATGCAAAGGAGGATGAGGGAACAGTTTGAGGTGATGAAAATGTTCTAGATCTTGGTTTTGTTAGTATACATTTGTCAAAAAGTCACATAACCACATTTAAAAGTTGCATTTTAGTATAGGTATGTTATACATCAGTAAAGTTGATTTAAAGAAAAAGATGAATTGGAGGTGAGGGATGAGGTAGTTTGTGAAGTTAGGAGATTTATATAATGGAAACAGCAACAGCAAAGTGAGTAGTTTCTTCAAACCAAGATGAGTAGAAAGAATTCTGGAGAACAATATGCATGAGAAGAGGGTGATATTCACTAGAATATCTTTGATAGTCTCACAGGTCTTGTCTAGATTTTATTATTAAACTTATAAGTCACACTAAACATTAAGCCCAATTTGGAGAAAAATAAAAAAAAAAGGACTTGGCATATATGCAGTAGAAATAGAAGGGTGAGGGAGGTCTACCAATTGGGGTGGACAAAACATTTTGAGTATAGGAAAAATATTAAGTTCATATTATTTAATCACCCTAGTGTTGGAAAGAAGCAAGTATCTACTGGACTTAGAACCAGAAAACCAGGTTTTTAGGACACTTGTTAGAATTAGGATAGATGTCTTATATCAAGAACATCTTGTGTATTCTGTACTGGGTCGGAAAGCCAAAGTGTGTTAAATGACAATTAGGAGACTTTTGTTGTTGTTGTTGTTGTTGTTGTTGTTGTTGTTGTTGTTGGGATGATTTGTTTATTTTACAGAATAATTCTTCTGTATTCCAAAGATAGTCACTTTCACATTATTGAGAACCAGCCATTTCCAAAGGCTCTGAAATATATCAATAGCAGATGAAGCCATCATTCTAACAAAATATTTTATGAAGAAAATTGTGAATGAACATATAGTGTTAGCTTTTAAAAACTTCAAAGTAACTTAGGAAATACTTTGTTAATTTGTATTTAGATATGCAATTGCATTGGTATTGCTATTATTAAATGAAGGAGTAAATTAATTAAAGTATGAAGTATGGATAAGATTTATATCTGTAGGGTTTATACCATAATATCAGACACAGTATCTAAAAGTGTAAGGAAATTGGAATGGCATCTAAATTACAGGTCACTTGACAATTAAGTGCAGTATGGCAGATGTTATATAAGATTGATTTGTATTTTTAAAACATTTTTCTCAAGATTCCCTAAGAGCAATAGAATTAAAGTGTCATACTGTAAGATGGATTTGAAAGTTAAAGCAGGAACACAGTTTTCTCTAAGAATGACATTCAAAGAATCAAGGTTAGATGACGCAGATTTTGAAGTCTGCTTTCCAACAGTGCTTAGAATGACACATTTTATTTCTGGGAAGTTGTTGGAGACCTCACCCCTAAAAGAAGTTAACCATGAAGCTTGATTTTGGCATATGTTCTTATGGAAGTTCAAAAATCTTCCATCTGCAAACATGTGATACAGGCGTTTAAATTTTCACAACTGAATGTCATCTTCTGTCTTTTGAATATATGATTTTTTAAGGGCGTGATACTTTAATATGCTTTGCAGAGTATCAATAGTTCAGGGAAATACCAGATAATTCAACTGTATATGACCTGTGTTCTATTACTTGCTTAATTTCTCATGAGAAATCTAATGAGAGAAACAGTTCACAAGTCTTGTTTTTTCTAGTGCGGGGGAAAAAAAAGTTTGTTTTTTTTTAATTTAGAATCCTGCAGTAAATTCATTCCTAAGAAAGCCTTTGTTTCTCCATCATATAATCAGATAGTGAAAGTCAGCATTTCAGAATATTCTCTGATTTTGATCAAATAATGGACAAGAAGCTCTGAATAAATTTAGAAATTAAGTCAGTAGTCAATTCACTTCAATTATCTAGTGTATATATTTTTCTGCTTCCTTCAGTAGATTATTGTTCAGGTTTTTACCTAATATCCTCTGTTAGACATTTTAGGTCAATGTGCAGTCTTACATCAATTTCTGAAGCAGGTGCAGTACATGGTGTATAAAAATTATACTGAATATCTTGGTTCCTATGCTTATAGTTCTTACACATTGCTGCTGAACTAGAGTCAGAAATAATACCACTTGAAGGATATTTTAAATGTATCCAATTTATGGTACACCTGAATCATATGAATTGAAAATGATCTCATGAGTGGAAAGAGACTCTAAGAATTGTAATAGTTGCAGCATCTTGTCTTTGAACATGTTCTTTTTTGGAACTTAAGTCAGCCAAACTTGTATGCTTATTCCTATATCACAATCAAAATTAATCTGTTCTTTTGCTTTAATCTTTACTACAAAATGTTCTGTATTTGAGAGCATGCACAATTGATAACCAAGCTGGAAAATGTTGCTGTGCATTCTTTTCAGTGTTTTATTTGCTTATCTACTTAAATGGAATAATTACCCTGAGAGAGTGAGTTAAGGGTATAGTAACATAACTTCTGTTGCTCCCTATTATCAGTATTTTTTCATTCTTTTAGAAAAAATAGTGATAAGCTTGGGGGGGGGAGGCTAAAAAAATTTCTTCTTATTTAAGAAATGTTAATTGATTACATTTTTACAGGACTAAAAGAACAACATTATCAACATTCCAATAATTCTCTTTTTGCATAAATCCTTTATTCAAACATTTTGTTTGTTTGCTTGTTTGTTTGTTTAGCAGGATATAAGAAAGATTGTAAAATTTCAGGGGCTATGAATATGGGAATTTAAAAATGTAATACTTCTTGATTTTGCTTTGCAGCTTGATGACAGATACCGTTTTCATAATGAATAAAAACTGGATACAATTATTTAAATCTTCATTAAATAAAAGTGAAAATACTTTTATTTTTTTTAATTTTCATTTACATTTATTCATTTTTGAGAGACAGAGGGAGGCAGAGCACAAGTGGGGGAGGGGCTGAGAGTGAGGGAGACACAGAATCCAAAGCAGGCTCCAGGCTCTGAGCTGTCAGCATAGAGCCCAACATGGGGCTTGAACTCACAAACTGCAAGATCATGACCTGAGCCGAAGTCGGACACTTAACCAACTGAGCCACCCAGGTGCCCCAAAATGAAAATACTTTTAAAAATAACATTTGAAAATCAGCCTGGAAGACATCAAATAGCAACATAGGAAATCATCACAGATATAGTGTAACTTTCAAAAAAAGGTAAAAATCTAAAGTAAGCAAATATACTTTCAAATACTGCCCTAGCACAAAAGATGATCATTGTATTTAATAAAATTCTCTTGGAATGTACATTAAGAAGTCATAATTAGACTATTTTTTTCAGATAACTATTTCTAAATGAGGAATGATTCAGTATATAATAATCATTCAGATTTTTCTATGCCCATATTTAACTTATTTTTTTATATGAGGAGGGATTTGATTTTAAATTAGAAATAACAAAAATAACTACCCAAATGCATCTTCTTTTAATGTTGTTTATTTATTTTGAGAGAGAGCGTGCACTGCTTGAGCGTGTTCCACGAACCAGGGAGGGAGAGAGAGAGAATCCCAAGCAGGCTCCCCGGCTGTCAGCTCAGAGCCAGATGTGGGGGATGGATCTCACAAACCATGAGATCATGACCTGAGCTGAAAGTAAGAGTCAGGGTCTTCAAATGACTGAGCCACCCAGTGGCTAAAATGTATCTTTTTGATTAAATTGTGTTTTCCTTGCAGAGTGCCGATATGAGCCCAGCAAGTAGCACAGCTTCACTTCCTGTTAGTCCTCTTACTGAAGAGCCCTTGCCTTTCAAGGTAAAATAAATAAATAAACAAATAATTTAAAAAATTATGATATTTTTAGTATAACAAAATAGTTCATGGTTGAGATAAGGTGAAATGCTTTAATATAATGATCTAATTTCAAATGGTAAAATCTTTGTTTTTGTTCTGTTGTCATTTTGGTTGGTAAAGGAAAGTCAAGGTTTGGAGTAAAAGTTCATACTTTATGGAACACATCATTTGCCTTGCATGTAACAAATAGGGATTTCTTTATAATAGTTTGATGTCACATGAATTAGAGGTTTCAAATCTTTTGTGTATCTTAGTTTAAGCAATAGATTTAGAATGAATTCTTTCGCCCTCATTGAGTAGTTAAATTTTCATTTGCTGTTTAAATTTTCATTGATGACTCTAGGTCATAATTGATGAAATATGCAATTTTTACAAATAAAAATGAACAAAATCAAAAACTGAAATATGGAATCATTCCTCTGAACACATTATATTTTAAAAATGTTTAATATGTAAATATGTAAAATATGTATATTTTAAGCAGTATGGTTAGTAGAATTCTTCAGTTTGGGAGACTATATGCATTATAAGTGAGACATCATTTTCTTGTTTTGCTGTTTAAGATTTGATGTATCTCTTTAAACCAAAGCTTGCAGATCAGCTATTTTATGTTTGTTTCAAGGGTGTTTGAATTTCATCAAAATTGTTATAAAGAAAGACAATCCTTAAGATCATGGCAAAAAACACTTGGAAGGTTGGGATTTTACACTTACATGCAATAGTTTCAGTTTAACTTGGTTTAAAGACTGGTAGATGTACATTTTGGGATGTATTATGATTTTCATGATTTTTGGATTTTATCATAAAATGTTATTGTATTTTTTTCTTTTTCATGTGAAAAGTATAACTTACTCAACTTCATATTGCTTATACCTAGTACAGTGGGTGGCATTGATTTCCATACACTAAGTATTTGTTGTATTGTTAAAATGAAAATAATAGAAAGCTATGAATTTCATTGCGTGTTTTTAGCTTTCTAATTATAGATGCTTTGTATCTTAATGATGGGCAATAATAATTAAAAGGTTTTCTATCAGAGTATGGTTAAATACTGTTTAGTATTCTGATTACATTGTTTATTGAGAAATCTTTATTATTCTATGACAAAGAAGAAAATGCTAACATTTCAAAGTTTAATGTTACTTAATGTTTCCATCTTATGGCATATGGGACAAATTTACAGAAGAATCATATCTTTAACAAGATTTTAATTGAATTCTCAAAGCATTACTAGAAACCATTTTCTCTTTTTAATATATTGATAATGACTATACTCCTTGAAAATTAATGTATTTTTTAATGGAGGTAAAAGAAAAGGCCAGATATATTCCAAAATGTGCTGACACAAAGCTAATATAAATATAATTATTTTAGTTAGTTTCTCGACTGCTTCTAAGAGATCAATAGTGTTCCCATGTTAATGCGTGTAAGTGGTTTTATAAGCAATTAAAACTTCTAAGTGCTTACAATATATAATATTAGCTTTTGGTAGCCAATGTAGTTATAGTGCCTCTTAATTTACTTCTTTTGTGAAAGGAATATTATATGTATTATTTAATCATATATAAAAAACATCCTCTAATATTTAAAAGTGTCTAAAATTAGAGTTTGAAATTATGAAATAAAGCTCCTGCATTTGCTTATTCACCACTGTTCTCATCATTCCCTATTTAGTCATGTCTGAGCATGAAAGCGTTTGAGAGTATCCCTTCATAGAAAAAGATGAATGATATGCACAATTCTCTATGTACACTACAGTAAACTCACAGACTTCCCAGTCACACTCTTGATGCTGAGATATTTCTAGGATTCCAGGTTTACATGATTGTGCAGACAACTATTATGGGTATACATTTGAAAACAATAGGTAAATGTATAATCTCTGGTTTTGTTTTGTTGTTGTTTTTGTTTTTAATAAAGCATTCAGGGTTACATACACAAGCGGTCTGTTACCTACCACAACATCATTATGGAAGGGCCAAGGTATAACTAATTTTGCATGGGTGGGAATAATATTTTATCAAATAACCATAATAGAATTATAAAATTTCAAGATCACTCATCTGAGAGTGTGATTTGAGAAAAGAGAGACAGAGAGAGAGAATAGGCTGCTTAACTGTAAATTACAATGTTTATGTTTCTTTTTATAGAATAACATTGAACCAAATTCACATTAACTTTGATGTGTCCATTCCAGCCTATTCTACCTTTTTTCATCTGCCATTCTTGATTTCTCTCAACCATCTAATTACTTCCAACCTACCCTACCTCCTTTCTTGGCTCAGATAGATATTCCACACCGAATGCCTTGGGGTTGCCAAACAATACTGTTCTTTCATAAGATGATCCTTTTAATTTATTTGTAAGTACACAGTTATTAGCAGCCTCAGTCCACTCCCAGAACAGTATTGAAGCTGAAGCTGGCTCACTGCTAGTGACCCCTCCATAAGAGTACACTTTATTATGGGCCATGTTTCTTTTGTCAACCACACTTATTCCGTATTTAAAAATTTATTTGTACTCTAATGAAGCGTGATTGCTAGATTTTAGTTCCTTTTTTTCTCCAAAAGAAAAGCATCTTTTCTTTAATTAGATATTTTAGCAAAAGGTATTATCCTCCTGTGTGCCTTTATTCTTACCCTGTGATAAATTCAATGGCTAGAAATGAATTCAACTCTATTTTTCTTTACACTCTGCTTCAAGAATGCACAAAGGCATTAAAGAATACCCTCCATTCATCAATCTTCAAAATCCAAATATAAACGCAGTTTACTCATTGCCATTCTTGGCCCATTAAGTGCTGTTTTTCTGTGATACTTGTGTTCCTGAAGTGTCTAATGAGATTGGAATATCCAATGCCTAGAACATACAATACAGCCACCCTCTCTAAGGCCCAGCCACCTTCTCCAGGAGCTGACCCAGAGTGGTGCTGGTATATTTCCCGAGTCTCCTCTCCTTGTGAAATCCAAAATTCTTCGATTCCTTTTATCCTCAGAAATCACCATTTAGTCTAGACTAGAGAAGTTCCTTTTTTTTTTTCAAATTTCCCTTGGGAATTTCCTCTTTTGTTTAATCAGCCAGGGCCTAAATCTTCTCAATGTACTTTTTAGAAACAGAATTGAGGAAAGTAATTATCTGAACTGTCTGAAGATTTTTCTTACCTCACAGAGACCTTACTTTGAGAAGCATAGAGCCACATTATTGAACCAAACGTCAGAGAGATGGAATTACAGAAATAAATTAATGTCTTAAAAAATTAATCTTGTCATGCAGTGCTGGGATATTAGGAGAAGAAATGATGCTAACTCCCCTTGACTTTAGAGCCTAAACTCAGGATTTAGTAACATGTAGTAATAAACATAGTTTTTTCTCACTTATATAAATAGTGTGTAGAAAAAAAAATAGTCCCAGAAAATACACTTATCAACTATTTGGATGAATTATTCTTTAAATTTGTTTGTCTACAGTTTCTATAATAATCATTGATTTCTACTTTAAAAGCAATGTTTATTTTTAAGAGAGCAGAAAAGGAGAGTTGAGAACATTAGAGGCAATCTTAGTCTAGTTAGGAAATTACCTGGGATCAGATCTCAGTTCTGATACTTTCTAACTATATGACCTTGAGCCTGTTACCTGGTGTCTTGATTTTCCCATCTACCAAGTGGGAACAACAACAAATTTTTCTTCATTGCATTTTTATAACATTCAACAAGTTAATAAATAGAAAGTGTTTCAAATAATGCATAGTATGAAGTATAGATATTAACTATTATGTTTTGTAGAACAAATATTTCTAAGTTTAAGGCAAGAGGTTCTGTATTTTATAAATAACATGAAGCAGAATTATTTCCACTTAATCTCTTGTCCTTTATTTCCAAATGTGAGAGTAGTAACATGCTTTGAACATAAATTCTTTACTTTGCTGAAGAATAGTATTTAATATTCATTTCTAGAAGTCATGCTATTTATTTTCTACCCTTGAGTATTCAGATAAACTCATATATCAGATTCCTTATATGAAAAATAATTAATGGAAATGCTCATTAATTATGAGGGAGAAGGAGTAAATACAATAATCTGTCTTAAGGGAAAAATGTTAAATATAATAACACATTACTTGGAAAAAAGAAATACATAATTAATGGTTCTGTAACCATAAAGATATATGGTATCTTTTTTTTTTTTAATCGGGAATGCACTGTAGTGTATTTTCTTTAATTTCCCAAACCACCACAAGAGGTAACCTGGTAACCTCCTAAATGCAAACTCTGCTGAAGGAACATTGTTCATCACATTGGATACTGGAAAAAAGACACATTGCAAACAAAGTATTGTTGATGTTTTACTCTTTGTCAGTATACCAAGTAGGCCAGTTTATTTTGTCTGACAACATAATGGAAAAGAACACATTTGGAGACTCCAGGAAGGAGGAGTCAGATAGTGGCATGACCTTCCCAACATCATCTGTTGTATATCTTGCATATTTGGGATTGTGTGTGTGTTTATTGCTGTTGTTTCTCATTGAGTGAGTATAATGGCCTCTCTTATTGCTGGAAATTACTTTTTTTTCATGTCCCCAAAATAGCCCCAAATGGTATATTCTGAATTTCTGCTATTTTTTTTTTTATTGTGCCATGGATTCCTTCCTTCCTTCCTTCCTTCCTTCCTTCCTTCCTTCCTTCCTTCCTTCCTTCCTTC
>NW_024412376.1:92895184-92898285 GCF_014898765.1 Herpailurus yagouaroundi | reverse complement strand
TTCCTTCCTTCCTTCCTTCCTTCCTTCCTTCCTTCCTTCCTTCCTTCGTTAGTGAATCAATTTACTGAGTTGTGCTTGATAATATTGTAGGCACTGGTGTTTCAATGCAGATAACACAGACTAAATTCCTGCTTTCATGTATTTGGGTTCTAGTGAGGAGGGATAGACAATAAAAAAATAAATATATAATGTGTCAGATAGGGATGTTAAATACTATGATGAAGAATAAAGCAGAGTTTGGAGAATAGAAAGTAACTGTAAAGTATGATACTGTTTCAAAATGAATGGTCCAAGAAGGCCATTCTGCTTCAGGAATATTTTAGCAGAGACCATAAGGAAGAAAGGGAGTACCACTTGTCTATGGGAAGAGGCTTGAGAACAGTGCAAAAACTATGCAGTGGAACTCTTGGCCTTTTCAGGATCAATAAGAGGGCCATGTGGTTGGAGCAGAGTGAGTGAGGGGGCAAATAGTAAGAGATCAAGTCAGAGAGAAACCAGATCATGAAAGGCCTTGTAGGCTACAGTAAAGACTCAAGGTCTTGCTTTACATGAGATGGGAAACCATTAAAGTGTTTGCAAAAAAAGGAATGGCAGAGTTAGACTTTATTTTAAAACTATTACTTTGACTTTGGAGACATGGTAGAAGGACATCAAGGCCCCTGTAGGTGAGAGATGATGGCAGCTTAAACTGGAGTAAAAGTTGAGAGGATAATAAGCACTGGTGGGATTTTGGACATGTTTTGAATGTGAATCTGCAGGGTTTAATGGTATAGATATCAAAAAAGATCAATGTCAAATATTATCCCTGATTCTATTTTCTCTACATCACTCTAGTTTTATTTATTTTGCTTTTTCTGATGTTTCAAATAAGTAGATATCATAATGTAAAGATTAATGAAATCTTATTTGTTTATTGTTTTGGTTTAATTATGTTAGTAGTAGTAAGGCAGATGGATTAGATAAGAGATGGCAAATAATGTCACTTTTACCGTGGCTAATATTCTATCTTTTAGGGAATACTAACTTCTAGTAATCTTTATTTTTCTTCCAGATAACTGAAAACCATACAAGTAAAGCTAGACTTATAATTTGAGGTAGATTCTAAGATCAATAGTTGTGGGACAGAAATATGATTCCTTGGTGTTTAGTGGAAGAAATAAGCAGGAAAAACCTTTTTTTTTTCCAAAGGATAGCTGATAAATTTTGAAGACAAAATCACGCTGTGATTACTATTTAAGGAATGTGCTTATGCTATAGTAATAATTTTAAATACAAAATATAGCACCAAATGTTTTCCTAATGGTAATAAATTTTAAGAGACCTATTATTAATGTGCATGTTTTAAGCCATTATTTTTGATAACTTAAAAATAAAATGATTTCTTTCTTTCTTTCTTTCTTTCTTTCTTTCTTTCTTTCTTTCTTTTCTTTATTTTTAGTTATCTATTTCTGTGTAATAAACCATTCAAAAGTTGGCAGCCTAAAATAATAATTTCTTATTGCTGTTTATGATATTCCGTGTTGACTAAACTTACCTAGACAGTTCTTATTTGAGGTTTTACAAGTGGGTACAGTAAGAAGTAAGTGGATAATGGAGTTATCTGAAGGCTCAAGTGGAGTAGATACCCAAGATGACTCCTTATGGATTAACTTGAGTTTTCTCACAGCATTTCCCCACAATAATTTAGATTAGTTAGGTTTATTACACGAAAGCTGGCTTCCCCCATAGTGAATGTTCTAAGAAGTGGAAGCTGCCAGGCCAATTATGGAAAAGACAAAGATACATACCGCTTTACCTCCACATCTTTCTTTTGGTTAAGCAGTCACATGGTGTGTCAGTGGTCCCTGAAGCTACCCCAGCATTCAGATGTTTATTAGAAGGACTCAGAATTCAGGGGCACCTGGGTGGCTCAGCAGGTTAGGCGTCCAACTTTGGCTCAGGTCATGATCTCGTGGTTCGTGGATTCAAACCCCACAAAGGGCTGTGTGCTGACAGCTCAGAGCCTGGAGCCTACTTCAGATCCTGTTTCTCCCTCTCTTTCTGCCCCTCCCTTGCTATCTCTTTCTCTCTCCCTCTCTCTCAAAAATAAACATTAAAAAAAAAAAAAAAGGACTCACAGAATCCAGTATGTCGTCATAAACAGCACACACACATTTCTCCCAGCAATGTATGTGGTAGTTCTACCCAATAAAGCCCACTAGCAATTCAGCCTCCAAAGATTCACATGGGAACCCTGTACCTAGAGCAGAAATTCTAAACTTCTAGAAAGAAATCAGGTGTTAAGCATTAACAATACTGTTTATATAAATTACTTAGGCACAGTGAGCCACTCTTATTACTTTTTTTTATTATTGAAGTATAATTGACTTGCAGTTTTACTTTCAGGCATACCTCAGGCACTCTTATTAATTATGGAAAGTTTGATATCAATATGGGGTGCTGGTTACCAGTCAGGTGCTCAGAAGCCAACCAGTGGCCAACCTTGAAAGTAAATCTTTCTAAGGATAGCATATTAGTTTGCTAGGGCTGCCATAAATAAATACCACAATTATGTGGATAAAAGAATTTTTAATATATTTTCTCACAGCTCTGGAGGTGATAATTTTATTTCTTTGTAAGTTTTTATTTTAATTTCTGTTAGCCAACATAGTGTGATGTTTTAGTGATTCAGCACTTCCATGTATCACTTGGTGCTCATCACAAGTGCACTCCTTAATACCCATCACCTGTTTAACCCAACCTCCCACCCAAGTCTCCTCTGTTAACCGTCAGTTTGTCATCTATAATTAAGAGTATGTTTCTTTGTTTGTCACTCTTTTTCCCCCTCTTGCTCATTTGTTTTGTTTCTTAAGTTCCACATATCAGTGAAATCATATGTTTTTTGGGGCGCCTGGGTGGCACAGTCGGTTAAGCGTCCGACTTCAGCCAGGTCACGATCTCGCGGTCCGTGAGTTCGAGCCCTGCGTCAGGCTCTGGGCTGATGGCTCAGAGCCTGGAGCCTGTTTCTGATTCTGTGTCTCCCTCTCTCTCTGCCCCTCCCCCGTTCATGCTCTGTCTCTCTCTGTCCCAAAAATAAATAAACGTTGAAAAAAAATTTTTTT
>NW_024412376.1:92771087-92895084 GCF_014898765.1 Herpailurus yagouaroundi | reverse complement strand
TCTCCTCTGTTAACCGTCAGTTTGTCATCTATAATTAAGAGTATGTTTCTTTGTTTGTCACTCTTTTTCCCCCTCTTGCTCATTTGTTTTGTTTCTTAAGTTCCACACATCAGTGAAATCATATGTTTTTTGGGGCGCCTGGGTGGCGCAGTTGGTTAAGCGTCCGACTTCAGCCAGGTCACGATCTCGCGGCCCATGAGTTCGAGCCCTGCGTCAGGCTCTGGGCTGATGGCTCAGAGCCTGGAGCCTGTTTCCGATTCTGTGTCTCCCTCTCTCTCTGCCCCTCCCCCGTTCATGCTCTGTCTCTCTCTGTCCCAAAAATAAATAAACGTTGAAAAAAAAAAATTTTAGAAATCATATGTTTTTTGTCTTTCTCTGACTGGCTTATTTTGCTTAGCATTATGCTCTCTAGGTCCATCCATGTCACTGCGAATGGCAAGATTTTATTCTTTTTTTATGGCTGAGTAATATGTGTATGTGTGTATATATATGTGTATGTGTATATATACATACATACACATACACATATATTTATGTTTACACATATATATACACACATATATATGTACACACACACACACACACATATATATATATTTATATACACATATATATGTATACATAGACACTTGGTCCACTTCCATATCATGGCTGTTGTATATAATGCTGCTATAATCATAGGGGTGCATGTATCCCTTTGAATTAGTGCTTTTGTATTCTTCAGGAAAATACCCAATAATGTAATTGCTGGATCATAAGGTAATTCTGTTTTTAGCTTCTTGAGGACCTCCATACTGTTTTCCACAGTGGCTGCACCAATTTGCACTCCCATCAACAGTGCAAGAGTGTTCTTTTTTCTCCTCATCCTCTCCTGTTGTTTCTTGTATTATTGATTTTAGCTGTTCTGACAGGTATAATGTTCACTGTAGTTTATATTTGCATTTCCCTGATGGTAAGTGATGATGAACATCTTTTCATGTGTCTCTTGGCCATCTGTATGTCCCCTTTGGAGAAATGTCTGTTCATGTCTTCTGTTGATGTTTTAATTATTTGTTTTTTGGGTGTCGTTGAAGTCTGGATTTTAAGGTCAAGGTGCTGGTAGGGTTGGTTTTAGGTTAGGCTCTCTCCTTGGTTTGCAGATGGCCTTCACTCATGTTTCCACATGGCCTTTTTTTCTGTCGATGCACTTCCTTGGTATCCCTTGTCTTCTTATAGTGACACCAGCCGTATTGAATTAGGTCTCATCCAAATGGCCTCAGTTTAACTTAATCATCTCTTTAAAGACCTTATCTCCAAATATGGTTATGTTCTGAGGTACTGGGAATTGGAAGTTCAACATATGAATTTCAGGAAGACACAATTCACCCCATAGCAGATAAACAGAATAAAGACTGCTATGTTAACTGTTTTTTGCATATAGGGCCAACTTGACTTAAGTGAAGGGAAAATAAACTGTATCTCTTGAAGGAGAATGACAAAAATGTATAGCAGTTTTAATCAATTACACTGAAAATGATGTGTGACAGTCTTTTATGTATCAGTTTTCAGCTCTGTTAAATTCTCAGTCAGGTGTAAGGAGTTTGGGATTGAGGAAATGTAGAAGGAAATAGGAGATTTCCTTAAATGTTTAAATATATTCACCAGTGTACTTATTTGAATATATTTTCCAATGCTATTTTAATTTCCATTAAATTGGGAACTTTACTCAATTGTCTCCATATTTGAATAAACTTAGAGTCCTTAAAATATTATGGTTGAGAATATCAAAGAATTATGGTGTTAGAGAAATAGTTACTGAATTCCTGATTATAAATACTGACAGTAAAATTTAAATTGAAGGAACAACTACCAAACAATACTCTCTACATCATATTATATAAATATACTGTACACATATTATTTTGTGTTAACTTTTTTCCTTCAAGTTCTGTCCAGATGCATTTTAAATGACTATTATACCTATTATTTGGCTTTTGAAGACCATATTACTAATACAGGATGAATGCTCTAATAGTAAGAAAAATGGTAATTTTATATTCTGATAAAGAAAATTAATTTTTACATAAATTAAAGCCAAAACAAATTTTGTCTAATTTGTGTTAAAAGATACGCATTATCTCTCAGACATACTAAACCTCAGGGAAAAAGATTTTAATGGAAAAAAATAAGCAAATAATTTTATGTTACATACTAGCTTCATATTGCTGTCCAGATCTTGCTCACACACTGTCCAAATGATTTCAGGAAGTCATGTACAAGATACAGAATTTGTCAACATTAATACATGCTAAAATCCATGACATACGTCCCACTCCATCTCCAGCTCACACATCCATTTAATTTCTTTAAATCTCACTGAGTTGCTTTATTGTTTCATAGGTTGGTGCCTTAGATTTTTTGAGTTCTCCAAGTGGTACTGATACAAGACTTTTGTTGTTGTTGTTGTTGTTAATGCCTTCTTTCAGAGCATTGGGCTATACTCTGCTTACTCTAGTCAAAGAATCCCATTGATGTACTTAGTGGGCAAGATCTACTGAGCATCTGTTAAAGGTGATCTTGGATAATTGAATTCAGAGATCCACTTTCTATCCCGTTGAGTTAAACAGAACCTCAGAAAACTACGAGATACATAGATTTGGATTGTATTTCATAACTTGCAAGAGTAGGGATTTTGTAGGAAAAAGCCTGAGTTTAGAGTACAGGTACAGAACATGGCGGGATAGAATTCAGGTGCAGAACATGCGAAAATATTTCTGGATTCATTTGCACATTAAAAAAACAAGATGTTGAACTACTGTGGGAATATCCTAAAGCCAATAAAAGCCTTGAAGGTTTGAAAAATAAAAAATGACCTTCTATTTCTGGAAAGAAAATAAATTTTAAGAAGCTTAGGGTGTCTGGGTGGCTCAGTCAGTCAAGCATTGGACTTTGTTTGGCTCAGGTCACCTCACAGTTCATGAACATGGAGCCTGCTTCGGATTCTGTGTCTCGCTCTCTCATTGTCCCTCCCCTGCTCGTGCTCTGTCTCTCTCTCTCTCTCTCTCAAAAATAAATACTGAAGAAAAAAAAACTGAGTCTTGATAAGTTCAACTTTGGTTTGGGAATCCACCTCAGAGAAGACTGGCATCCCTGAAACATTTGTTCTCTTTGCCAGCAAGATGCCAGGACAATTTTGTTTAGAAACAGTTGAAGTCAACATGTGGTTGGTGCTGTTTTCTTCAGCACCTATTGGTCCTGAGTGTGTAGAAAATCTTAATGTAAGATAATAGCAGAGATGGCAATCATTGCTGTGCACACCAGTATTAAAACAATCTCTTTTTACATCTGATGCAGATATCAGATTTGGAATTAGCTTAAGATAAACACTGTATTTAGGATAATGGCATCATTATCAATGATAACTTAAGCAACTGATCTCATTTATAGCACATGCAGTGTTTATTTCTTAGCCCAATTATTACCATTTCCTATATACTCTGGATCATAAATACTTATATTTGTTGTTTTTATATATAATCTCTAGCATTACTTCAGAGTTTAGCTGTAAGTGTGAAGTATGCTGTAACACGTTTTTTTCTTTAAGGAGTTAGCAATCAAGATAAAATTCAGAGACTATGATTCATTATTAGTATGCCCATTTGAGACGGACCCTGAATATGAGAAGCTATCAAAAGTAGGCAAAATGAGTTTAGTTTATCTAGCAAGTACTTCCATCTGCTCTACTGTGAAATTGTCTACTTGTTTAACAAATTTTAGAAGTTGAATCATATAAATGGGCAATTGCGACTGTAAAATGTACATGGAATTAAGTGTAATGAATTCTACTGTACATCAAATAATTTAGAAATGGTTGTATTATCTTTGGTAACTACATGAAATTGGAGAATATTAGACTTAAAATGTTTTTTTTAAGACATTGTTCATCCATTGTTTTAATTATACTATATAGAGGTGTTAAGTAGCCATGCTGATAGATGCAATAACATGAGTAAAATAAGCAAAAACTCTGTTTTGAAGTTTTTATATCACAGATTGAGCATTTCTTCAGTACAGTTTTATACTACATATAAATAATTTTGCATAACTTATGTATAGTAATTTTGCAGGAAAAATATTGGTGACACAAATTTGAAGTTGGATAAATATGAAAAATCAGAAAATTCTGTTTACTCTTGCTATAGTAAAAATATTCTTAATAGCATAGAGAAATTTATGAACATCACCTTAAAATGCATTCCAAAGAGAAATGGAAGAGGTGCTATGTGTTTGCAAAGAAACGTACTTGTATCCCTTTGGATAGTGGCTGCTTCATAACACAGAAAACCGGAAGGTAAACAATCGCCAGATGGATGTATTAGACTCTAATCAGCAGCTTAATAGCAATAATTGGGAGGATAGATGCAATTTGAATATTCTGAGTACTGTTGATGTCAGATTCTCAGCTAAGAAAATGGTCTGCTTTCTTTTAAGTCCCTGCATTATCAGCAGTCAGCTTATATCTGTACTAGACATGTCCTTTTTCACAGGTAATCTGTTTTACTCAGGTAAATCTAATAGGAAATCCTTATGTCAGGAGCTGTGACAAACACTTATGAAGTTGGCTAAACCTGCTATATTAGAATATTTTTGCACATATTTCTTATTAAGACTAAAGGTTAATTTAGAGCAGTTAGGTCCTGCTGAACAAGAAAGAATTTGGCAACAGTATTTGAGCCTGAAAGTTTTTAAAAAGCTGAACAGAATGTCAAAGCAAAATTAAGGGTAGAGGAATTAAGCTCACTTTTTTCCCTTAAGTGTCTTTGCAAGGCAATAGAAGCTTTGGCAACCGAGCCAAGTAGAAAAATGGAGCCATGCCAGTTGCCACACCATGATAAAGAGAAATTGGTCAGCCCCTGGGTGGCTTAGTGGTTTTAGAGAAATTGGTCATACTTTCTGGTAATAATACCCACAGGAATAAAGCTGACAGCGGTCTGTCCTCTTATTAACATTATCCATTTCTCTCCTTCTCTTTCCTGCTCTTTCTTATGGGCCTTAGTCAGTTGATAATATTATCTGTCACTATTTTTGTCATCTATCACGATTTTTGTTACATTCCTGAATGTGGTGAGTCATTCAGAACAATTAATACCATTCATTGAGATACCGCTATGTGTAAAAGCTTATGCAAAGGTCTTGGAGCAGAAATATTTTATTCTGGCTAGAGACAGCTACAGAAAATCATAGTGCTGTTTGTATGGGGACATGACTTGGAAAAGTGCAAAGTATTTCACAAGTGGAAAGATGGAGTTGAGAATAGGGAAGTGTCATGCAATCTGAGCTAAGAGAGAAGTAAGAGCTAAGGTCCCAAGCTAGGCCTTGAGGGTCTAGAAATTGTAAATCATCAGTGGTGTTGTTTCCCATGTAGTAATGACAAAGTTGTTTGGTATGAAGGACATTATATGTTTTATAAAGAACTTAGACTACTTCAGTAGGCATTGAAGTACAGGAGGTAAGCAAGAGTTGTATCTTGGTCTGTTTGGCCTGCTATAACAAAATATCATAAACTGGGAAGCTTATGAACAACAGAAGTTTAATTCTCACAGTTCTGGAGATTGGCAAATTCAAGAGCAAAGCACCAGTAGATTTAATGTCTGATGAGGACCCACTTCCTAGACAGCCATCTTTTTGTCTTTTCACTATAACCTCACATGGTAGAAGGGGCAGGGGAGCTCTCTGGGAAATCTATTATCAGGGCGTACTTTGCATTCATGAGGACTCTGGCTTCATGACCTAATCACCTCCCAAACATCCCCCCCTTCTAATATTATCACGTTAGTGTGTTAGGATTTTAACATATGAAGTTTGGAGGGATACAAATATACAGACCATAGCAAGTTGAGTAGATGGTAAGATACAAAATGAAGAAATGTTGATGTTTTCTGAGCTGGATTTCCATAGAATGGGTTCTGAACTTTATTTGAAATTGGCCAATTCCTAGAATATAAAATGGTACTAATCAAGTGTAAATTACAAGAAATAAGAACTTTCCTATCATACAGTATCACTGATTCCCTACATCTATACATGCCCACAAATAAGTGAAAATTGCTTGTACTCATATTGAAATAATAGAGTTTATAGGAGATCTAGGCTATCATAAATATATACCAAAAGATCCATTCATTTGTGTTTATCAAATCATTATTTATTAAAAAGTTATAGTTAGTGTATTGGTTTAATATCGCTGCTATAACAACACAAACTAAAAAAAAAAAAAAATTAACATTTAGTATGTTATAGTTTTGGAACTCAGAAATCAAAACTAGGTCTCCCTGAACTGACATCAAAGAGTTCTCAGAGAGTTGGGTTCTTTCTGGAAGCTCCAGGCGCTAGTGCTTTTACTTGCTCTTTTGAGATTCTAGACTTTGCCTGCATTCCTTGGCTCATTCCTTCCTTCCATCTTAAAAACCAGCAATGGCCTGTCAAATCTTTCTCACACTACATCAAATTTTTTCCCAGTAGAAGTAGATGCTTATAAATGCAGATATCATATTTATATTCTTTACATTCCACATTTCAGTGCCTAGTATAGAATCAGTATATGCCGATTATAATAGAGGAAATGAGCAAGTTATTAAACAAATGGTGAAAAAAACCTTTCAATTAACACCAAATTCCTTCTCAATTGTTTTATCCTGTTAAAATTAATGTAATAATTGGATCGCGTGGGTGGTTCAGTCAGTTAAGCATCTGACTTCGACTCAGGTCATGATCTCAGGGTTTGTGTGCTTGAGCCCCAAGTCAGGCTCTGTGCTGACAGCTCAGAGACTGGAGCCTGCTTCGGATTCTGTGTCTTGTCTCTGTCTGATCCTACCCTGCTCATGATGTCTCTCTCTCTCTCTCAAAAATAAATAAACATTAATTTTTTAATTGTAAAAATTAAGTTAATCATTTTACTAAATTAACCATCAATAATCTAAAATATCTAACAAAGCCTATACATATAATATGAGGCTACCAAGTTTTTTGTAGCTTATCCTCTTTTTCTGTACAACTCTAAGAATAGTTTTCCATACAACTCTAAGATTATCTGTTACGAGTCTAACTTGATGGAAGGGAATTCAGTATTCTGTTGTCTTTGTTTGTCAGGATCTCATCTTGTGGCTTCTGTTCAGCTGGTATTTATCTGATAACAGGGTCTAAGAGACCACTGCATTCCTGCCACTTGCCCATTTGGATTTATAATAGTACCTTTCCTGAGGTTTTTCCACAGCCAAATGCTAGAAAATTCAGATACCGACTCATTACTCCAGGTTGGAGATCTTGAGTGCTGTCTACTTCTTTAGAGTATTAATCCTCAGTAAACACTGAGGTTATTTATTGTCTCAATTTACAGACAAAGAAATTGAAGCTCAGAGCAGTTATGAAGTGGACTAGAGGACATAGTGTTGGTAAATAGCTCAGTTGGAACTCTAATTCAGTTTTGTTTTGTTTTTTTGTTTGTTTGTTTTTATTCTAAAGACTGCCTTTAACTATAGTACTACAGAAAGTCTACATTGATTTGGGGTACCTGGGTGGCTCAGTCAGTTGAGCTTCCGACTTCAGCTCATGTCATGATCTCACGGTCTGTGAGTTTGAGCCCCGCGTCATGCTCTGTGCTGACAGCTCAGAGCCCGGAGCCTGTTTCAGAGTCTGTGTCTCCCTCTCTCTCTGACCCTACCCCTCATGCTCTTCTCTGTCTCAAAAATAAATAAGTGTTAAATTTTTTTTTTAAAGAAAATCTACAGTGTTTTTATTTTAAGCATGATTCTATTGTTCATTGGTTTTATATAACTGAAGAGAGATAAAAATAGAAATGGAGGTAGAAATACAGAGAAGAGGAGGGAAAAGAAGAAAAGATAAGTGAAGAGGGAAAGGGAAAGGGAAAGGGAAAGGGAAGGGAAGGGAAGGGAAGGGAAGGGAAGGGAAGGGAAGGGAAGGGAAATAAGACAGCGTACAAGAAAGCATCCCTCAATTCTTTAGGTTTGTTATCTTTTGAGATCATAATCCCACTAAGATTATGCATTTCTCGAATTAATAGACCTTGTAATTCAGAACCATATTTGCAATCCTGGATGGAATGCCACATGGATTCGTGGTTAGTTTTCATAGATCCAAGAATTTAATTTGCTTTAACTAGTTTTGAGAGAAGGAATTTTATTATAGGGCATTTGATAATTTATCAAATTTCTTGGAAGATCAGCACACTATTCTTAGATAGATAGGGACAAAATGCCAAAAAGATTCCTTCCTGGAAGGATAGGGTATGTATGCTGCCAGAGCAAAAGCATGAAAGGGAAAAGAGAATGGGATATGGGGTTTTCAGGAATCAATATGTAGATTTTTATTTTATTTTATTATTTTTTAAGAGAGAGAGAGAGAGAATGAGAAAATAAGGATTTGAGAATTGGCAGTTGAATGTGTGGTTTGAGGTACTTATGGTTAGAAAAAATAAGGTTGTCTGAGAAGAGTGAGATAAGACAATATATATCTAGTTTTCCCAACAGATTTTTTTTAATTTTGACATTGATTATATTGTTTTATTTTATTTCATTTTTTAAACCTTTTGACGCCTTCACCCATTTCTCCCATTACCCTCTGCCTCTGACTTCTGTATCTGTCCTCTGTGTCTACAAAGTTTAGTTTTTTGTTTGTTTGGGGGCTTTTTGTTCTTTGTTTTATTTTTGTTTTTTGTTTTTTACATTCCACAAGAAAGACCATACAGTATTTGCCTTTCTCTGTCTGACTTATTTCACTTAGCATAATGCCCTTTGGGTCCATCCGTGTTATCACAAATAGATTTCATTCTTTTTTACGTCTGAATAATACTTTATTATGTGTGTGAGTATATGTGTATACATGTGTGTGCGTGTGTGCATGCGTGTGTGTGTGTGTGAAATCTTATTTATCCATTCATCCATTGATGTACTTAGGTTGTTTCTGTATCTTGGCTATTGTAAATAGTGCTGCAATGAACATGGGGGGTGCAAATGTATTTATGACTTAATGTTTTCTTGGAGGGGGGTGGGGGTAAATTCCCAGAAGTGGAATTGCTGGATGATGTGGTAGCTCTGTTTTTAATTTTGTTAAGGAACCTCTGTACTGTTTTCCACAGTGGCCTTACCAGTTTACATGCCCAGCAACAGTGCAAAAGGGTTCCCTTTTCTCCACATCCTCACCAATACTTGTTATTTTTTTTCTTTCTTTTTGATAATAGCCATTCTGTCAGATGTAAGGTGATACCTCATTGTGGTTTTGAGCTGCATTTCCCTGGTTAATGATACTGAGCATCTTTTCATGTACCTGTTGGTTATCTGCATGTCTTCTTTGGAAAAACACCTATCCCTTTTAATCTATTTGTTTTCACTATGGTGCTGCTTTCAGTAATTGTGCCTGATGTTACTTTAATTCCTCTAATTTCCTTTCTGAAGAAAAAGGATGGGATGGGAGGAGAAGTTGCCTGGCTATGTGGAATACTTTCAGCCAATCCTCTGGTTGTCAGATCTGTCTTCGTTCTCATTCTAACAGTTATATAGCTTTTCTGTGGTCCCACAATACCAGGAGGTTGGTTTGTTTGGGGGTGGGGATGTGCGCTGCTGGCTCAGATTTCAGATTTCTTGTGTCCATCTGCTTTCCAGTTTCCTTTTCTTGTTGCTGTCTACTCTCGAGGTGCTTAGATTTTACATGGATTTCTTAGCTTAAAATGTACTTTCTTCTCTACCATCTGCTTAAAATATATACATATAATTATCTATTTAGCTATACATATTTATTAATGTAGAGTTTTCATATTCATTTTTAAAGAACTTAAAGTCTGTGTTAAAACCAAGCTAAATACTGCATACATGGTTATAAAATGTAACAAATAATAAATACTTGATTTTATGTGAATATTGGTAAAGGGTAAGAGCTGATATTTACTTAGTTTCTCAGGACCAAATGGCAGTTAACATTATGAATTTGGTTTTAACTTTCTTCTTTCTTTGTTCATTAATGCTTAAAGAGAGAGCCATTTAAAAAAAAAATGAAATTGTCTTTTCTTTGAAATATGTCTTAATAAAGCAATCTACTAGGAAAGAATCAGAACTTCATGAATAATCATTTCTATATAATGGTAAATATTCTGGAACTAACTGGTTTTAACACTACTTAATTTAGTGCATGCCAAGATTTGATGAAAGCTTCAATGCAGTTCTAAAAATATTGGTACATAAACTCAGACAAGTATATAGAAGGATTCATATGTTGTTCAAATTGTCTCTAAGAGATGAATATAAAGTACACATATAAAAAGTAAGACACATTTCCATAAGCCACATGGTATAATATCATTACTTTGCAGTTTTATAAGTTAGTTTTAAAGCTTTAGTGACAAATATAGAATGAAATTTATTAATGTATACAAAATTCAGTTTTTCAGTGTATTCATGTTGTATAATTAGGTTATTAGCTACATAATTTAATACACTTTTATGTGGTAAAAGCAGTTTAACTGTTAACAGATGCCTTTAAAATAGCTTTACATTTATTCAGATTTAAATTACCTGTTGACTTGAGTAAGTAATTATAATCTTATCCTAACACTATGTAACATATGGTGTTTATATTCTCAAGAACTCCTTGAGGGGAAAAAATATAGAAACATTAATATAAATAGTGATTTAAGGAACCAATGCAAAAAATATGTACAAAGATTAATGGTAGTTAGTAGGATATTAGATAGTTGTTAAAGTATTTGAATTTGTCTTATTGGATTATTGACTCAGGAGATTGTATTTTCAATTTTTTGCCAGGTGTTGGCATTTTTACATAATATATTCATTTTGAGTGATCTGTTTTTTAAATTGAGGTTATATATATTTTTATTATTATTGTTGAATTCATTTTAAGCCATGCGTTCCTCTTTCTGAATAACAAAGCATTATTTTATGTCTTTATTTACATTTTAGACTTCAACATTTACAAGGCAGATAACCTAGTATTTTTTAATTAAAAAGTATAAGATATAATATTTAAGACCACACTAAAAGTTATTAACACAAAATCCTAGCGTATTTACACGTGATTTTAAAATGGGGTATGCTTGGGGCGCCTGGGTGGCGCAGTCGGTTAAGCGTCCGACTTCAGCCAGATCACGATCTCGCGGTCCGGGAGTTCGAGCCCCGCGTCGGGCTCTGGGCTGATGGCTCAGAGCCTGGAGCCTGTTTCCGATTCTGTGTCTCCCTCTCTCTCTGCTCCTCCCCCGTTCATGCTCTGTCTCTCTCTGTCCCAAAAATAAATAAATGTTGAAAAAAAAATTAAAAAAATAAAATAAAATAAAATGGGGTATGCTCAAATGTTTGCTCAGAAGTCATCTGTTTAGAATGTTGCTCTGCTAAACCACAAAGCCTCTTTAAACTCATGGTTTATCTAAAAGGTAATCATAGTACAGGATTTAATTTTGTGAGTACTTCTAATGGGCTAGACAGATTTTAAAATGTTTACGTATATTTTTCTCAGGAAAAACTCCATAAATTAGGCTGGGCATTTTGAATCCCATTTTTCCTAAGGAACCGTCTAGAGCCTTTAATATATGTATTTTTTTTAATGTTCATTTATTTTTGAGACAGAGAGAGACAGAGCATGAATGGGGGAGGGTCAGAGAGAGGGAGACACAGAATCTGAAACAGGCTCCAGGCTCTGAGCTGTCAGCACAGAGCCCAACGCGGGACTCGAACTCACGGACCGCAAGATCAGCACCTGAGCCGAAGTCGGTCGCTTAACCGACTGAGCCACCCAGGCGCCCCTAATATTTCTAATACATCTCTAATAAATGGCAGAGCCATACTGGTTTCAAAACCTATGCTTGAAGCTACCATTCTATTCTCAATATTGTACCTTGAGCTATATGCAATTGTCTATCACCTGTAATAATTGGTTGAAGATGGGAACTAGATCAGAGTACCTTTTATGACCACTCAAAGGATGTTTTGACTAGGTAATTCAGTATCATAGAAGAGCTTATTGGGGCGCCTGGGTGGCGCAGTCGGTTAGGCATCCGACTTCAGCCAGGTCACGACCTCGCGGTCCCTGAGTTCGAGCCCTGCATCAGGCTCTGGGCTGATGGCTCAGAGCCTGGAGCCTGTTTCCGATTCTGTGTCTCCCTCTCTCTCTGCTCCTCCCCTGTTCATGCTCTGTCTCTCTCTGTCCCAAAAATAAATAAACGTTGAAAAAAAATTTTTTTTTAAATAAAAAAAAAAGAAGAGCTTATTATCATAATTTTTATTAACATTAACTATGGTAAATACTTTAAATAAATCTAAATAGCCTATAGTTCTTTCTCAAATGCAGTTAACACCTCTGTTTCTGTCGAATGATTTATGACTCATTTTACCTTGGGATTTAAGGAAACTATTATCTTCTGAATTCATAAGAGAGGAGACTGTTTTCTCTCTAACCTTATCTAGATTGCTTTTAGGGGTTTAGATAAATATGGGCCTAAAGTAATGTGTTAGTCTACATCTGGATCAGCATATTAATGCTTAACTTTTTTTTTTTTTAAGAATACTCTAATTTCTGGTGAGTCATTTTTCAGATATTAGGGGGAGTTTTAATCCTAGGAGGTGAAAGCTTTGGAAATTAATCTTAAATGATATTAACTAATATGTAAAGATGTAAATACTATGTTGTCTTAGTTCACAGTCCTCCCCCACTGCTGACTTTCTTTGCTCTAGACACTCACTACCTGATTGATCTCATACCATCTATGACCTGATGCCTCCAATTTTTTTTTTTTTTTTTTTACTTCAATCCCAGACTTCTCTGAGTTGCAAACTCTTATATACAAATACCTGCTCTGTATCTCTACTTGCATATCTACCAGGAATCACCCAATAGACAAAAACATAAGAACTTTGTACTCTTAGTCCATTTTATCCATGTTACTGTCCCAAATCTATTCATCTCTGGGTCTCCACATCTCCTTCACAATTTCAATAAGTAGTTTTGACTCCTTCATTGCTCAGGCCAAAGCTAGTGGGGGAGGGGTGGTGAGGGAAGGAAAGAAAGAATAGAATTTTATTCTTAATTCTTCTCATTCTTTCCCACACCCATTGCATCCTTAGCAAGTTACTTCTGCCTTGAAAATATGTAAATATATCCCAAATTTGTCCATTTCTTGCACTTAACACTACCATCATCTCTCACCTAGGGTATCCCACCTATTTCTTATTGGTCTTCCTGTTTCCATTCTTGTCTCACCTATAATCCATTTTCCACATAGAAACCAGAATTTTCTTTATAAAAGATAAATTAGATTATGTCATTCCTCTGCTTAAAATGCTCCAGTAGTATCCCAAGGTTAAAACACAAGGTTAAAGTGAAACTACTTTCCACGGCCTGTGAGCCTTATGTGTTCTAGCCCATGGTAGATCTCCGATCTCATCTCTGATTTCTCTTGCGTATCATTTCTGGATTTGGCCATGCTGACCTTCATGTTGTTTCTCAAACTTGCCAAGTTTTCTCTCCTTTCTCAGGACACATGTACTAACTTTATCTTTTGTTTCTATCTTTCATTCTGTAGATTACCATATGGATCATTCTGTCATTGAATTTAAGAATCTGTACCTCTGTTAGCTCATAAGAAGAACCTTCTACAACCCTTCCTAAAAAAGCTTTCATATTCCAGCTCCTTTTCCTACTTTGTTTTTCTTCATGGCATTTATTATTTTTCATTGCACACAACCTTTGTCATCTGGCATGGCATTTTATATGTATATTTAAAATCAGTTTTGCTCAGTGAAATAGAAGCTCAGCATGGACAGAAACCTGTTCTCTGTTGTTCCCTCAGTTCATGCAACAATGACTAGCACAGAATACCTATTTATTAAATATTTGTTAAATGAAAAAGGTATTGCTATTTCATGTTGTATTTTTTCATTCATATGTTTATGTGTATATGACATGCCCATATACCTAAATGTGTATGTGTATATATGTATGATATGAAGAGTGAGGGTTTATTTTCATTGTTTATATTAACAGAAATGATAATATGACTTTCTATTATACTGAATTATCTAACCAAAACATCAATAAATTGAATCTAGACCGAGATTCTAGGTGACCTAGAATTAGCCAGACAATTGTGTGTAGTTCAAGATGCAACCTGTAGTCCAGAAAAAAGAAAGAGTTGAGTGTTCTAATCTGATGTAACCCATTTGGTGAGGTTATTTAACACTGTTGTGTATTTTTCCCTTGACTACATCTAATTTTTTTCTGACTTGAAAATCTTGGTAACATTTTTGGTACTTTTAGTTAGAAACGGTGTTCAGCTGCAAAACAGAACAAAAACCAGAAAACAGAAAGCAGTTGTGGTTTTGGAGTGGTGTTGGGGGTCCAGAGCCAATGGCCAAGAAAGAATTTTTAAGATGCCTTTGGTACAAAAAGGTGGTTTTACTAAAGCGTGGTGACAGGACCCTTAGGCAGGAAGAGTTGCACAGGAGTTGTGAAGAGTGACTGATTATTTACCATGGAGTTGGGAGGGTAGGGTGGTAAGGAAAAAGGGAGGTTTCCAAAAGGACCTTCATATGCTAAAGAGGACTCTTAAGATAATGGTGTAATGGAGGCCTTGCTATTTTTGAGCTAGTTATTTTTCACTCAAGCAAAGCATTAACATTAAGAGTGTAGGGAGTTCCTGGAGGAATGTTATACTCTTATTTGCCTGAAGTATTTGTCAATGGGCTACAGATTATAAAGAAATGTGATGTTATTTACATTTTTTTTCTTGCCTTTGTTCCCCACATCACTGTGGAGGGGAGAATGATGTTAGGGCTCCAGGAAACTGAATCTATGGGTCTAGAGGTTAGGGTATTCATAAGATCATCTTTTTCTTGTAATTTACTAGAACATTTGTAAACAGGTGGTGACTAACTTCCTGCATGACTGTGATCTCTCTCAGTTAACCCTTTCTTTTCTGTCCTTTCCTTTGTTCTTGGGCAGCCAGAAGTGCCTGAGGAACGTCACACCTATCCCACCCCTGGGTGGGGGTGGTTTTTAGCTTGTGCTTTGGCCTTAGCTTGCCTTTGGATCCCTCATCACAGTGATTTAAATTCTATTGTATTTATTCTTACAGAAAATCCATCTGGAGATGGCAGCACAGAGTGGGTAATAGGGCTGTTCCTAGAAGTGTGTGGGACCCTAACTCCTATTATATCATTCTGCTCTGCTTTTCTTATCTCCAGCTACTGTATTAAAGGCTACTTCATAGTCTGGTGGAGTTCATTTCTTCACAAGTGTTTCAGGTAGTAGTAGGGAGAAAATGGGGAAGCAGAAAAGAGACACTCTTGCTAGTTGAGTTGGCTTCAGAATGAGGAGCCCCTTAGAGACACCACACAGCATTTCTGCTTATGTGTGATTGGCCAACCTCACTGAAAAGAAAGCTGGAAAAATGTAATCTTTTAATTAGAAATGTTGCCAGTGCCAGAGTCTGCATTGTGTGAATGGAGGTCTCGGTCCTTGGATTCCCCAGGAGATTTATGTGGGAATCCACACAGGAATAAAGAAGGAAAGTAGCAAGCACAAAGCAATTTATTAAAGCAAAAGTACAGTCCCAAGGTGGGAGAGCAGTCAAGGTGAACTGGCCATGGGTTGTTTTGGGATTGGATGTTTCTTGCCTCTCTGGGCTGGGAAGACCTGTGAGTACAGTGGGGTGGTGCCTCCTCCAGTCATTTGGGAAACTCCTCCCCCAGGTTCAAAAGGGGAGTTTTTGACCCTCCAAGGTTTGTGTCTGAACTGTCAGCCTTCCTCCATAAAAGGGGAGTACAACCCCGATGAAAATGTATTATAATGAGTCTAGGGGTTATCCTGGGGCAGGGGTGGAAGAGGAGAGCTGCAGGCTCTGATTCTGTGGCTCTTGGTCTGTTAGCCCCAAGGTGTTAGAAGTCACAAGGTCAGGATGCTGTGGCCCCAGGCTTTTAACCTGTAACCTATCTATCACAGTCCTTGCCTTCAGCTCTTACCTGTCATTCCTTCCTCAAGGACTTGGAACACTGCCTCAGGGCCTTCCTTCCATGGCTCCTATCTAGGTTCTACCAACACAAACACTGCTATCCCAAAATAACATCAAGTTTGTCTTGCAGGGTAGAAGAGGTATTGGATACTGGTGGACAAATAGTCTATTTCAAACATATCTCTGAGATTTTTGTAGAACTCATTCTACTGTTAGCATAGTTATTGGCATATGTTTATTTTTCGATATCTTCTTTATGCATCTCACCCCCATATGTCGCATTGTTGTGTTCTTTCTGTAATTTGCCATCTCATCTCACAGTGTATTTTACACAATAGTCAGTAAATACTTGTTAAATTTAGATTCAAATGACTGAAACCTATTAGCTTGATTTCATTAGCACCTTAATCTGGCAGATGCTGAAAAGCTGGAAAAGCCTTGTCTTTCATGTTGTCAGCACTTCTACAGTTACCTTAAAAACAAGAAAAATGAATACATTCTTTTAACTACTGGATTCTCATATAAATGGCCAAAGTGCCTACTTAAATATGAAAGAAAACACTACTGAGGTGTCAACAGACTTGGAAAGAGAAGTATTAGCAATGCAAACACAATTAACTGTGATTTGTATGAAATAAAATAAACAAAAACTTGAACCTCCTAAAGTAATTTGTGAATAAAAGGGCTATTAATTACCTTAATGAAGGTAAACAAGGAAGAAAAATCCAACAGTATTTGTTTGTGGGCTAAATTATATGCAACATGGAACTTACATTTTTAAAATATGTTTCCCATTTTACTCAGAATATATTTTTATTTTACCTAAAATCAAGCTTTTAAAATAAATAAGATAATATTTAATATGAAATTGCTTGCTTTCTTTTTAAATGCCAAATACCATCTCCATGGTTTGTATAAATTTGTAGTGATGTCATTAACATGACATTTGTCTCTATGTTCAACTTCTCTGCATACAAATACAAGAAACTTAAGGGGAGCCTGGATGGCTCAGTCAGTTGGGTGTCTGACTTTGGCTCAGGTCATCATCTCCCAGTTTGTGAATTTGAGCCCAGCCGTCCCACTCTTTGCTGATGGCTCAGAGCCTGGAGCCTGCTTGGGATTGTTTCCCTCTCTCTGTCTCCGCGCCTCCCGTCCTGGTGTTCTGTCTCTCGCTCTCTCTAAAAAATAAATAAACATTAAAAAAAAAAAAAAAAAGAAATACAAGCAACTTATGAAGGTTTTTCGGGGATGATTCTTGAAGAATAGCCTGTATCAAAATAATCAACTTAGGGTTTTTTGTTTGTTTGTTTATGATATTATGTAATATTATTATCCAATTATCACTGACAGCTTTATGTCATATGCAAAATAGCCTCTATTTTAAAATTAGAGGTTCTTATGACACACAAGCACACACACACACACACACACACACATGAATTTTCTTACATTTTATAATAATTGAAAAGGTGAAAATTATGTTTTCAGTTCAAATTATGAACTGGTAAAGGACAAGATCATTCATATATATATATATGTATGTATGTGTATGTATATATATATATACATATATATATATATATATATATATATATGACTTTCTGATATTGAATTATCTAACCAAAACATCCTATGAGGAACACAAGTGTCCATTGATAGAAGAATGGATAAAGAAAATGTGATACACACCTACACACACACTGTAATATATACGCAACATATAATTAACATATATGTAATATAAACATACAGAGAACTGAATATTAGTCATAAAAAAGAATGTGATTTTGCCCTTTCCACAACATGGACCTAGAGTGTATTATGCTAAGTGAAGTATATCAGACAAAGACAAATATGATTTCATGTATATGTGGAGCCTAAAAAACAAAAGAGCAAACAAATAAATAAACATACTTAAATACAGAGAATAAACTCATGGTTGCCAGAGAAAGGGTGGGTGGGGGGAACGGGTGAAATAGATAAAACGGATTAAGAGATACAAGCTTACAGTTATAAAATAAGTATATCACAGAGATGAAAAGTACAGCATAGGGAATACAGTGAATAAGATTAAAATAATATTGTATGGTGACATATGTTGATTATGCTTATTGTGGGGAGTATGGAGTAATGTATAGGATTGTTGAATCTATATGTTGTACCACTGACATTAATGTAACATTGTGTGTCGAGTATACTTCAGTAAAAAAGAAAAATGTAGGCAAAGCTCCAAGTGGGAAGCAAGGACTACTGAGGTGTATAACAGCTCTGTTTCTTACATCAAAATTAGGCTCCCTTTTCTCTCATCAAGAGAAAAGGAACCAATTTATATTCTTAAAATCAAAATAATAAAGATGTGAAATAAAAAAAATATGTAGTGCTTTTTATCTTTGATGTGCTAATGGGAAAATTGCTTGGTAACTTAAAAACACACTAATTACAGAATAAAAAACTTAAAATTTTTATGTTAGGGAAAAAAATAAGATGGTTATCATCTAACACACAAGTATTTGAATACATTGATAAATTGTCAGTGGTAATTTATCAAAAAAATCCAAATAGAATTTCATAAATACAATTTAAATAGTAGTTATAAAATCCAGTATGCACCTTCTACTTGATTTTACCATTTCTCTCTCTATATATAATAGATTATATTATATATATGTATATTTATTATTATAACATATTATAACATATATAATAATAAATAATATTAATTTTATTATGATGCTATAGGTTTGATGAAAAGTGGACAGTTTTGGAAAGATATGAAAGGACAAAAAGCATGAGCTCAGGGTAGTAAAGGGAAGTGGGCCTATTTGTTCACATTCCCCTCTCTTTCCCTTTTCTTCAGAAACAAGGATGCTCCTCTCCTCTAGGTATAGGAAGGGCACCTGCCACACCAGGGTTTTATGACCTGCTTTGAAGAAAGTCAGAAAGTCCTTCTTGTATATGCCATTTCTAAAAATTTTTGTAACTTGAAAGGCTCCTGGGTGGCTCAGTTTATTAAGCTTCTGACTTCAGCTCAGGTCATGATCTCAAGGTTTGTCTCTGTGCTGACAGCTCAGAGCCTGGAACCTGCTTTGGATTCTGTGTCTTCCTTTCTTTCTGCTCCTCCCCTGCTTATGCTCTGTTTCTCTCTCTCTCAAAAATAAATAAACACTAAATAAATAAATAATTTCTTTTTGTGGCTTGAAATATTTAATATATCATGTTGCCATACTTTAGGGTAGTGTGTCCTGAACCCATCAATGCCAAATTAAATGTGATTTTTAGGTGTGTTTTCCATCATACGTTCAATGATTTTATATTATTGTGTTCAAGTCGACCAATGTATACTCAATCCTTTTAACCAAAGATTATTGTGCCACATCCTATAAAGGATGCTAAACTGAAGAAGATACAGACCATGTTTTCCAAAAGATTAAAAATAGTGTGTTGAGTTAGAAAATAACAAAAGTGGGCTGCCTGGGTAGCTCATTCAGTTAAGTGTTCAACTCTTGGTCTTGGCTAAGGCCATAATCTCAGGGTTCATGAGTTCAAGCCTCTCTGCAGGCTCTGCACTGATGTCATGGAGCCTGCTTGGGATTCTCTCTCCCTTTCTGTCTCTGCTTCTCCCTCTCTCTCTCTCGCTCTCAAAATATTAAGTAAACATTAAAAAAAAAAAAAAGAACAAATCCTATAATAGCATGACTAAGCTAGTGAATTGGGAGTAATTCACATGATGATGATGGTGATGCTTAAGAGGGATAAACTGCTTGGAGGGAGGGGGAACTTAATGATATTTGGGACTATGGTACCTGAGTTTTCCCCATTTTGTCAGGATCTCTTACTACATTCTACGTCATCCCTCCAATCTCTTTTTTCTTAAATCCTTTTTTGTCTGTATTGGAACAGCTTTTACCTTTTCCTAAGCCATCTGTATGACCAAAGGTTAGGCATCCTTAAAGTCCAAGAGCAACTATCAAAATCTCTTAGTAATATTTCCAGACAACAATACTTCCTCCCAAGTAGTGGCCTGTATCTTTCCTTCATGCTTATTCTCTCAAAAGGACCTCTCAAAATAAGCTTGATTGTAGTACCTGTGACAGTGCATTAGAATAATTTATGTATTTCTCCATTAGACTGTAATTGATCTAATAAGTATGTTGTCTTATTTATCTCAGAATCAGTTGTACATAATTCATTGTCTACAGTGTCTAATCAATAATGGATTTATAATAAATCTCACTGAATAGAAAGGATAACTAGAAAATTGCATCCAGTTTTCTTTTTTTTCAGAATGTTGGGGAAGAGAAAAAAAACAAACTCAAACTACCTCAGCAAAAGTGAGTGTATTTTGTAAATAAAATGGGATTTAAGGAGGAAAATAGTCTCAGAAGTAAAGTAGCTAGAGTCAGCAGTGTGCGGGTAAATGTGTAATAATCAACTTTAAAGCAACAACAAAAACTGAACTGTAGCATCTGCCAATTACTGTTGTGTCATCATTGTTCCACCATGTCAGTTTCAAGCTACCAAGTCAAGTCACTGAACTTGGAGTTGGGAAAAGATATCATAGTCAGCTCTTGCAAATTGGTACAAGACCACACGAGCAGAGAACTCATGGTGAACTGGAAAATCATCATCTCTTAGTATTCATTGTGGTACTCATGGTTAGATAACTGAACAGCCACCAGATTAGTCTATCACCTTCCTTACTCCTCTGCTGTGCTGCTTTTCTATACTTGTCTTTTCCCCTCTGCTGTTTCTTACCTTCTCTCAATTTTCCTTTGTTTCTAGCCAGTAACTTCCACTTGAGATGGGCTTTCATTGTCCATTCATTCCTACCATGTCATGTCTTCTGTTCACTGATGATTCTATGCTTTGCTATCAAATATCTGTTTTCTACTCTCCTACAAACATTTGGGATGGTTGATACTCAGACTATTCAGAAAAAAATTTATTGATTTGGTAAGTTACTATCTAGTGCAAAATGCCAAGGTTAGTGCCCCCATGAACAGTGTCTTTGTGTGTTTCTGCCAAAGTCAGCTTTGGGTCCAAGCTGCTTCCACCCACCAACACCCAGCTGTGGCTAGCTTCACAGAATCACATGATATGGTAAAGCAAGACCTGTAAATAAGACATTTCTCAGAAATAACTATAGGACCAAGAAGTTCTCCAATGCTTTACTTTGTGTGTATAGCTTCCTGTGAGAGAGGGCACTGGGGTAGACTATAGATTTCTCAAGGACAGAAGAAAGCATGTGCCACAATTCATAAATCTCTATGATGTTGGTGTTTTCATATGCATAAAATACTTTAACATAAGCTGATTTTACAGAAAAATTAGGATTTTCCTGTAAATTTGATCTCATGGTCATAAGTTGTGATTCCTTTTTCCTAAAATGTCCAGATGCTACCTTTAAATTTAAATACAGCAGAAAACTTATATTTATAGATTTCTGAAACATTTTAGGAAAATGAAACTATGAGATATAAGCATTTTAAACATATTAAATAATAAGATTTCTAAATGTGTATGTTATATAAATGTGTGTATATGTATTACATTTATAAATGAATTAAATGTGTGTTTAGGTATGCATATATCTATTCAGAAGTAGAAAACCTATATCTGTATATAGAAAATGGGTTTAATTCTTTTCAATAGTCTCCCTATCACTACTACACATAACTGTAAGTGTGTATTAGTTAAAAAAAAAAAAGATGAGATCAAGAGCAAACTTATTAATTTCACAAGATTTACAAAATATAAGAAATTTGACTTAAAGTTATACTCATATAGTTAAATAGCTATAAAACTATTAAATGTCATATGAATTTTCTTTAAAATTATCATTTTAATATTATAAAAGGTTATAGATGATATATAAATTTTCCACTAGGAAACTTTATAAATGTGGATTTCTTTAGTTTTACTATGAAGAAATTGTACCAAGTTAAAATAGTCTTTTAAGTAATCATTATTGGCTACTTAGAATAAGACATGTAGGATGTATAATGAACAAATGAATAAATGAAGTAATATATGCCACTCTGTGTTGAAAAGTGACTATAATTTCAACCAATAAATTATTTGAGTACACTCAAGTTAAGATATTATGTTCATTTACAATATAAATGCTGACTATACATAATTTTATTCTTTTTTTAACATGTGAATTAATGCTACTATTAGTAAGATCTTACTGTTAACATCTAGTAGACGCAGATATGAGCTCATTTCTATTTTCCTATCATAAAAAAATTTGCGGTCTTCTTCAATAAATTGAATCTCGTCACTTTGGGTCTTTTACAGCATTTCCTACCAGTTATAAAATTATTATTATCTATTAATATTTGAAAAGTGACAAAAAGTAAACTTGATAATACTATTTTGAATTGATTTAAGACATTGAACATATATTTTGTCTGATTTGTTGTTAGCAAGTTATAATAGCCAACTGTTAACAAAAAAACTAGTAGACTTGCAATTTATGAAAAATATTTAGGCTAAACAAATGAAAATGTTCTGTCCCACTAAGGAATAAGATATTCTAGTGATTAAAAATACAGGTTTTAGAAAAATATCTATGTTGAATTCTTGTTCCATTTCTTTTTTATGGGCTACAGGTAAGTTTGTTTATGTATTGACTGACTTATGAATGAGTTCTGTGTCTGAGGCTATAAAAATAAGGCAGACAAGGAAAATCATTCTGGTTTTTGGCAAATGCAAACAGCAAACAAATACTCCTAGTGTGACAGCAGAGAAGGACAGAGAACTATGGGAATAAATGGCAGTGTGCTTTGTCTCATTTCCAAATCAGAAAGGCTCAAAAAAAAAAATGGTGTTTAAACTGACACTGGAAGGGAAAAGAAAATTAGCTGGATGGATCTGAATACATGAAATGACAAATAATAATACATAATTTATAAGTCTGTAAAGTAGGTAGAAATGACACATGGAAAGTCCCCAGCACAATTCCCTGTATTTTCCATGGTAATTAATTTTTCCCCTTTTGTTTAAAAAAATTGAAGTATGGTTGACATACAGAATGATACTAGTTTCAGATGTACATAGTGATTCAACAATTAAGTACATTACCCATACATTACCCATTACAACACACTAAGTGTAGTTACCACCTGTCACTATACAAAATTATTACAATATTATTGACTGTATTCCTTAGGCTGTATACATTTTATCCCTATTGACTTATTTATTCTATAACTCGAAGTTTGTACTTTTTTATGCCCCTCATCTATTTCACCACTCCTCCCCCCCTTTGTCTGGCACCTGCCAAATTTGTTCTCTGTATTTGAGTCTCCTTCTGTTGGTTTCCTCTTTTGTTTGTCTTAGATTCTACAAATAAGTGAAATCATATGGTATTTATCCATTTCTTGACTATTCTTGATAGTGTTGGTCAGCCTTCTTATGAAATAACTGATGCTTTTGTATCTTAGTAGGAGCCATCTCTTCTCACTTTGTTTACAAGCGTCTAAAATTCACTTCCTCTCTAATCTGATATTCTTACAAAGAACTGGAAGAAAAATCAGTGAACCCACTGTTTTAATTCTCGTATTTAATGATGCCTAAAGTCGAGGCACTGCTTTTAAGGAAGCTCTACATTAGATTTCTTTCCAATTCAGTTCCAAATTGGGATAATGTTCATAGATATCGAGTCATAAAAATACCCTTCTTCAAATGCAACAGATGAAAGTAGTACATTCTTGTCATTATTGTTTTAAATCTTCTTTCTTGAAGACACATTTGGATAGTTGAATAATTAGCTGGAAATTATACATACTCATCTGATAACTAGGAGGCCAGAAGACTGGAAGTAGCAAGTCATAATTATATGTATTCATTGGTTGATACAATTTCTAGGCATAAAATTTTACATTTCCATTGATGCTTAAGAGCTATATTTTCTCCATTCCTTTATGTACTTACTTGTTAAAAAAATACTTATCAGGCACCTATTAAATTCCAAATGTTATTTCTTTGAATTGGATTTATGTATTTATTGGCAGAGAATTGAAATGTTTACTATTTCTCTTCATAAAGAACATGCAGTGTTCTTCATTCGTATTTTTAATTTTAACATTATGTACTAGAGATTTTACTTTTTTTTCCTATAAAGATCTTGGGTATGCCTCCTTAAATTTTATTACTGTTGTTCAAATTGTCATCTACTTCTCTAGCAGTTTTATTTTGACAAAAAGCTACAACTTATGGTTGTTTCTCTTGTGGTTCCTTTTTTTCCCCCTGGCAGCAATGAGTTCCCTAGGTTACATTGTTGCTTTCCTTGGGGTTTAGGTCCAGCTAATGGGTACCTGCAGTTATGTGGATCCAATGGGTAGTCAGGGGTAAAACAGTGGAGTACCATTCTACGCAGCAGGAAGCACCATATGTTTTTCTTCCTCATGCTTTGTGCAGCTCACCATGATTCATAGGTGACAATGAAGCAAACAGATATACCCAAGAACAACACTGCAATTATTTAATGTTCTTTAGATTAAATTAATTTTTGACTCCAAGTACTCATCCTTTAATGATTGTAGGAGACATAACTTCAGTTATTCATGGAATGTTCTATCCTCACAGTTTTGCAAATGTGCTAGGTTTTGTACAAATTACATGGCCATTGGAAAAGCCCATCTAGTTATTGGTAATCTGTTCATATAACATTATATAAGATTTTCAGTGTTCCAGCCCATCATTTATAAGGTCCCATGGCTTTACCCATCTTACATCCTGCTTGAGGCACAGGAAAACTTGGAAGAGAATAAAAACTTATTTCCCTAGATTGTAGCCTTTTAGGTTAAGAATGAACAAGATTGTCTTTCCTTACATACTCTTTACCCCCTCCCAACGTGGTGCCAGAAACAAGAATAAAGTCTCCCCTGTTCGTGGGACCAATTGAACTCTGCTTCTATCTACTTTAAGATTCTCCCCTCACTTTCTCACTATTCCTCAAATGTTTTCTCACTTTCCTGTTACTTTCTAGTATCCTCAGTATTATTCTTTCAGGATGTTTAGGGTATATGAGGAGAAAACAGAGATTTCAATATTGCACTAAGTTTTCCTAGCTCACCAGATCATGTGTTCCTGTAATATGCATCTCTACCACTCGATTCTTCTTCTTTTTTTTTTTTTTTTCAACGTTTATTTATTTTTGGGACAGAGAGAGACAGAGCATGAACGGGGGAGGGGCAAAGAGAGAGGGAGACACAGAATTGGAGACAGGCTCCAGGCTCTGAGCCATCAGCCCAAGGCCTGACGCGGGGCTCGAACTCACGGACCGCGAGATCGTGACCTGGCTGAAGTCGGACGCTTAACCGACTGCGCCACCCAGGCGCCCCTCGATTCTTCTTTTTCAGACCACACACCATACTTCTAGGATTTGTGTCAGATCTGACACTCCAGATAGATTGTAATAATCAATGAAGGCAGACTTGAACTTAATACACACTTATTTAATAGCCAAATCAGAAGTATTTCAAGAGATTATTTTCTAAATAAGGTGTATGTTTTTTTGTCTGTTTGTTTTTAACAAGATTAACTTTGATTAGTAGAATCTAAGTAGAATCATAATCCGGAAATCTGTTCATCTGCTATGGTGAAGAACCAATACTGGGAGTGGAAACATCATCATCACCAATAAACCTGCATTTCGAGAACTTACTGAAAATACTAAATAATGTGTCTTAGGTGGCTTATGTCTACAGAGACATCAGTTGTCACTTAATGATGGTAGTACCTAAGTATGGGTTGCATGGAGCATAATGGCAAACTTATTTAAACAGAAGACAAAGCAGAGTAGTGCACCATATTATTTTCTCTGTAAGAATTAAAACGTTTATTAAAATAAAAGTGTAAATTTTTAAATATTCTAATACTAACTTGTACAACTTAAACTATTATTAAGCCATTTAAAAGAATGATAAAGAAAATTTAAGGGGCGCCTGGGTGGCGCAGTCGGTTAAGCGTCCGACTTCAGCCAGGTCACGATCTCGCGGTCCTGTGGGTTCGAGCCCCGCGTCGGGCTCTGGGCTGATGGCTCAGAGCCTGGAGCCTGTTTCCGATTCTGTGTCTCCCTCTCTCTCTGCCCCTCGCCCGTTCATGCTCTGTCTCTCTCTGTCCCAAAAAATAAATAAATGTTGAAAAAAAAATTTTTTTTAAATAAAAAAATAAAAAAAGAAAAGAAAATTTAATTTAACTTAAGCCATTGGGAAACTTTATTTTTCTCAACTAGAGAATTAGTTGAAAATCACCAGCCTGTGATTTCTTAAAAAGTCCCTTAAACTTGCATGTTAGCATCACTTCATACTCTCTTTTCTGCTGACCCGTGTTGTTTCCACGTACTCTAATGGAGATACTGTACTGTTCACCAGTATATATTCCTCACTGCCTAATAAACCAACCGATCATTTTGTATATCCAAAATAATTTTTCTTTTTTTCTCTAAAGTATACCACGGTTCTCATTTTCCTTTGTTGGCCAGTGCACCTTTCTTTTCCAAAATGAATAATAGAGAAAAAATTATGGCAACTCGGTGTGGCTTCAGTAGTCTCTGTAAAATGCCTCTGTCCAAGTTTCCTTCCTGTCACGAACATAATTCTTAGCAAACAGGTCACTAATTTACTTATATAACTCTCTCCTATGCTCTCAGAGGCATTGCTATATCAAATGTAAATTGGCTTAGTATTTAACAGCCTATGCAAGCCCTTTGGGAAAGCTGTTTTTAACAAAAATGGCTTCTTAAATGGCCTTTGGTCTTCTTAAAGGATTCTAATTACTGCATAAAATCCTAATACACTTATTAGCAATGCATACATATGCAGATTTAAAACACACACACAGAGAGAGAGAGAGAGAGAGAGAGAGAGAGAGAGAGAGAGAGATAAATTTCTTACCTATTTCCCTAAGGAGCATTCTAATATTACTTTCCTTTAAACCTACTTGACCTATGAATAACTGACACACAGACATTTTACCCAAGGATCACTCTAGCACTTTGGCAATTACAAAATATACCCGAAAACCTGTTTAGGATTGCTCTGTACTCTGTTAGGATCTGGGATACAGAGAGTGAAGGAACGTCATCCCCTTCCGATTTTTCCTACTTGTACAATGCTTTTGTTTGTTTTGTTCTTAATATTGACTCTTTGCCAGTCATTCCACCATAATCAGAGCTGCAAATTTAATTACACCATGGTCTCTTTTCTCCAGGAAATTATAGTTTAGTAAGGAATAAAGTAGGAAAAAACAAAACCAAACTATAATTATAGGCTAGATTTATAAGGGTTGCAATATATGTTTAACTAAATACAAAAAAGGGGGCGTCTTATTTAGACCAAGTGATTCCAGATTTCCTAGAGAGGGTAATATTTAAGCTGAACTTTTAAGAATAAGTCAGACTGTGATGGAATAGGGGAACTAGACAGAAACTTTGAGGGAAAAAAAATTGTTGAAAATTTGGGGACTTTTTAGTATGCCAAAAATCTAGATGAAACTCATCAATTTCAATGAAACTGCCTACCCATATTTGAACATAGCAGGTGAGTCTAATGCAGATGGATATTCTATTTATGAAACTGATTTGCTAAAAGTTTATTTACATAGTTTTTCACAGTTCATGTAAAATGTTCTTTATGCAAAGTTTTTAATTTACAACTGAGATTTTTAGGATAATGGGCATTAAGTAACACTAGGTACAACTAAGTAAAGAGCAGTGAAATATGTGAATGTGCAAACAAAAATTTATCTTTTATTTGAATATATTACCTATATGCAATAAATTGCATACAAAGAATATGAGGCAAATCATAATCAAACTGATCTTGTCATTATGTGATAAATGCCACTTAGTATTAAAACTCAATTTTATACACACACATATATATTTTAATGGAGTTTCTTTTTATTTTTATTTATTTTTTTTTTTTTTTGCTGGATTTCTTCTGTTAACAAATTCTTTTTTTTTTAATTTTTTTAATGTTTATTTGTTATTGAGAGACAGAGAGAGAGGAAGAGCATGAGCATGGGAGGGGCAGAGCCAGGAGGAGATGCAGAATCTGAAGCAGCCTCCAGGCTCTGAGATGTCAGCACAGAGCCCGACGCGGGGCTCAAACTCGCAAACTGCAAGATCATGACCTGAACTGAAGTCAGACACTTAACCGAATGAGCCACCCTGGCACCCCATTCTGTTAACAAATTCTGACAGTAACTCATATTTAGTTTCTCTTCACTGTTCCAGAAGTAGGGACAGTGTAAGGATATAAAACATTTATGAGGTCTAAGTACCCTTAGATTTTGTGCATTAGAGCTCACATGAAATGTGAGCCAAAGCAATTTATCACTACCTTAGCACTCAGTTCAACTTAAGAAGAATTACCTGTTGAATGTGATTGTGCTACTGAGCAAGTGCTGTTTATCTGACTAGAGAATGGTGTCCAGCTACCTAATAGAGGCTCTGGGCATCATTCAAATTTTTAAAAATGCATATGATAGTCATTATCTTAACATTACCATATTTGCTCTGTAGAGCTTTCTGGACTGATTTCACAGGAGGATATTTAGAAGAATGTGGTATGCACCAAAATCATTTTTCTGCTTTTCTGTGTTCCTATATTTAATATAAGTATATATCTAAGGTACAGTAAAATAAACTAACCTGAAAATAATTCAGCCATAGTGGAACCATTCACAATTCGAAGAAGCAAAATGCAAATGTAGAACAAACCTTTTTGTTTGTTCTTTCTTTTCTTTTTCTGTTTTCTTTCTTTATTTTTAAGTGGAAGGCATCATAATATGATCGTATGTGAACTTTGGACTTGCCATTTCTTTAATGATGTAAGTAATTCCACAGTTTTAAACAATTAGTTCTTCTGCTTTGAAAATTGCCGATGATGTGTTTTCTCCCTAGGGATCAGTTGAATTCCAGTTTGCTGATGCTGAGCTAAACCAAATGATCATTCTAACTTAGTAAACTCAAAAGGCTGCTATTTTGTAAATGTCTTAGTGGGTGTCATTAACTAGAGTACTGTAAAAAATATATATCCTTTTTTACAAAGCTGTATGATATATTAGATAATTCGTATGCAGGTTACCTTTCTGAGATACTCTTTTTCACTCTCCTTTGGGTCACTTGCCCAGAGGAAGACGTCCATGCCTTGACACAGATCTATGAGGGCACCCACATGAGATAATAGATCTTCCGTCAGTCTATACTGGAGAAGACTACAGCCCTGGCTTACATCTTGATTACAACCTCAAAAGACCTAAGTCACAACACCCAGCTGAAGGACACTCAGATTCCTGAGACGACAGATATTTGTTCTATTTAACTTGTTACACAGTTACAGATAATACAGCACTCAATAAATGTTTGCTACTAAATAATGAGAATGGAAAGTTAAAAACTGCAATTAAAAAAAGAAAAATTAGGGCATATAAGAATTACCTTTAGGACACTTGGGTGGTTGTTGATTAAGTGTCCAGCTCTAAAGTCAGCTCAGGTCATGATCCCACGGTTATGGCATTGAGCCCCGTATTGGGCTTTGTGCTGAACGTGGAGTCTGCTTAGGATTCTCTTTCTTCCTCTGCCCCTCCCCTGCCCCAATACCCACGCTTGCACACACACTCTCTAAAATTACCATTTTTAGACTGGTCATGGGTTATTTAGATCAGTAGTTCAACAATAAGATATATATCAAAGAATGAGTTATCAAACAAAATCTTCAGTATTTTAATATTATCCTCAAATAATTAGGGGAAAACCTCAAAGCATGTTACATTCCTTATATTAATTATTATTTATTTGTTATCCTTTAGTGTGCTCAGTGGTTACCTGATCCAGTAGACCAGTCACTGTCTTCGTTATCTTTGTTTCATTCTCTCCTTCTCCACATCTCTTTCACTGATGCCCTCTCTTTTCCTCTCATATCAGTTATTTCACTTGTTTTTTCTCACATGCTGTCTTTTTTTTCTTTTTTCACATATGTACACACTCAAAACAACCATATGCAGTGGCAAATCGAGTTCTTGACATAGTCAAATGAAATTTTTTGCTCATTTACTGAAAGTCTGAATTGACCAAGTAAGTCATAATAATGCAGATGAAATCTATTCACTTATGTTATGAAAATAGCAGTTTTGATGTTTTTCATTTGTTTCAAAAGAAAAATGCTAGTGGCAAGAACCTGCTTTTTTAAAAAATCCATTCAGAACCTTCTAATTATCCTGCAAATACAAAAATTAATTTTTTTGTGGGACTACTTTTGCTATCATAAATATAGCTATGGAATGTTTAGTGCATTATTGGTTATTCAACCTTTTACATAGCTATAATTTTAGAGTACTTATATGCTGCTAATATTTACATAAATTATCCTATCACTCCTGTTGGTTTTTATCTTAGCTGGGGCTGCTACAACTAAATACCACATACTGAGTGGCTTAAACAACAGATACTTATTTCTTACAGTTTTGGAGGCTAGGAAGTCCAAAAGCAAGGTGCCAAAAAATTTGGTTTCATGTGAGGGTCTTTCCTGGCTTGCAGAGAGTCTCATTGCATTCTTACAAGGCAGGTAGAAAGGGAGCAAAGGAGGGAAGGGGGGAGGGTGTATGAAAGAGAGGAAGACAGAAGGAGGGAGGAAGAGAGAGAGTACACATACACATGCACATGTAAGCTGTGTGTGTGTGTGTGTGTGTGTGTGTGTGTGTGTGTGTGTGTTGGTTTCTCTGCTTCTTAGAAGGACACTAATGCCATTATGAGGGCCCCACCCTCATGACCTCATCTAACCCTAATTAGGGTTCCTAATTTTGGAGGCTCACCCTACAAATACCATCACATTTGTGGTTAAGACTTCAAGATACGAATTTGAAGCGAATACAACCATTCAGTCCATAACATTCTTACCTTTAAGATAAAATCTCTACATTATAATTAAAATATGAAATATTTTTCATTTCTAATACTTGTTTATTTATAAAATATGTTAATCTAAGGCTATTAGTTTGATTTATTAAATTTGTCATGCAGTGTTTAAAGAATTAAATTTATTTGATTTGTAATACACAATTGTTATTTTGCTTACTAATGATTTGATAATCATTTATTTTCCTTTAAGTAACATTGAATAATCAAATTTTTATGCAGAGACGGGTGTTCTTAAATGAAAATATATATTTTTTAATTTACCCACTGTAACATCATACAAATTTATAGTTGATTTGGTAAAAAATTAAAATCTATTATTTGTTCATCTTATTCTTTCTTTTCCTCCCACCAGAGAGAGATATAGTGTTGAAACCTTTTTACCAAATAAAAAAATTTTTTGAGAAAATGTCATGCAATAAAAAACAAAGAAGTAGATAATAAGTATTAACTCTTGTTTAAATATTTGACAGAATTCACCTGTGAATCCATCTGGTTTTGGACTTTTCATAGTTTTGTTTGTTTGTTTGTTTTTATTACCAGTTCAATTCCATTACTAGTAATCTGTCAGTTTAGATTTTTCTGTTTCTTCCTAATTCAGTTTTGGAAGATTGTGTGTTTTTAGGAATTTATTTTTTTCTTCTAGTTCTAGGTTGTCCAATTTGTTGGCATATAATTTTTTTAGCATTCTCTTACAATCTTTTATATTTCTGTGGCATCAGTTGTTACCTGTCTCTCATTTCTGATTTTATTTGGGTACTTTCTTTTTTTTTTTCTTTTTTTCTTTCTGATGAGTCTGGCCGAGAATTGCCAATTTTGTTTACTTTTTCAAAGAACAAGCTCTTGGTATCATTGATTGTTTTCTATTGATAGTTAATCTACATTATTTATTTCAGCTTTGATCTTCATTATTTCCTTCCTTCTACTCACCTTAGGCTTTTTTGTTCTTCTTTTTCTAGTTCCTATAGGTTTAAGGTTAGATTGTCTATTTGAACTTTTCTTGTTTCTTAAGGTAAGTCTGTATTACTATATATTCTCTCTTAGATTTCCCTTCTTTGTGCCCCAAAGATTTTGGATAGTTGTGTTTTCATTATCATTTGTCTCCATGTATTTTCTTTATAATTTCTTCTTTGACTGCTTTGTTGATTATTTTGTATCATGTTGTTTAGCCCCCACATATTTGTGCTTTTTCCAGTTTTTTTTCTTGTGATTTATTTCCATTTTCATATCTCTGTGATTATTACATCAATCTTGTTGGATTGATTCCTTTATCATTATGTGATGTCCTCCTTTGTCTCCTATTCTTTACCCAAAGAAAACAAAACACTAATTTGAAAAGATTATGCACCCCTATATTTACTGCAGCATCATATACAATAGCCAAGATATGAAAGCAATTTAAGTCTCCATCGATAGACAAATGGATAAGGGAGATGTGAGATACATAAATTTGTGTGTATATGTGTATATACACATATATATAATATAAGAAAAACATATAGCAAACTTCATATTAATTACTATTCATTACTAGAATTAAGATCAGTTTTTAATGATGATTGACTTACCAGATATATGTTTATTATTCATTGATGACCTTTATATATGCTAAAAAGCAAAGATTGTCACAGAAAAGACTTCTTGCAACAAAATGAAAATATTTCACTCTCATTTGAAAAATTGAGAAGGAATTATACTTTTTTTTTTTTTAATGGCACATTGGTCAATCAATCACCAGACTGCTTTTTTACTTGAAAATGTTTCTATGCTTTGGTTTAAGTTATTGTAGTTTTCAAACATTTGAGTTGTGGTGTAGCAGATAAAATGAAGCCTCAAATCATTCTCTAATCTCAAGAACATCCTGGCAGAATTACTGAGACTTGTCTGTTAAAATTGATTTCCTCTTAAAGAAAAGTAGGCTTTTTTATTGTGTTAAAAAATGATGTTATCTATTAAGTATCTTTTGTGAAGATCCTTTCCTTTTATGACTCAAAAAAAAAATGTTCTTTTTCCTCCCAAGTTTTTATATCCACCATACTCACTAATCAGTAATCTACTGCAAACAAAATGAAATTTAATCCAAAAGGAGTAATCTTTTTTTAAGTGACCACACAATGGACAAACATTTCTAACACTGATGATCTTAATTTTCAGGATATACATTGTTTAATTCTATGATGCTTTTGCCTTTAATAAAAGCAACAGATGGCAGACTTGTATGTTGAATCAATGTTATAGACTAGGAAATCAGAATATTTACAATATAATTTTGAAAACTACTGGTAAACCTTGGCAACTTTTTTAGGGCACTTAAATCAGATTTAGATCTGATCTACACGTTGTGTCTGTTACTGTTAGGGATGATGGTTAGGTTTGTCTGTTGTTGTTTTACTAAGACTACTCAGGAACAGGTGGATACAGTTAGATGCCTTCCCACCTCATCCACAGTGTTTTTAAAGTTAGACTTTATCTAACATAGATGACATCTATATTGAATGGAAGAATTGCTTCTGGTATTTTCTGCATTTGCTGCTAATCGATAGCTTATTGAACTATAATGCTTTATACTTAGAATATTTCTGGTAAAAACAAACAAACTACATTAGAGGAGGGGCTGGAAATTGCACTTCCTTCCCTGAAAGTACTATAATATCATTTCTGCAATAGCAGATGAAAAATTAGAATATCTTGAGTATAAAGCCTGCATATTTGGAGGAATAATTCTAAATATTGAAATAACATACTCTTAAAATTAAAGGTTAGATTGGATCGTCAGAAACTTTGACATTCTCTCAATATATGTAAAAACGTAATAATGTTCATTTCTTGATCAGTGAGATGAGAGTTGTGCTTCCTAAACACTACCTAACAAGATATGGTAAAATAAAAGTTAGTAGATTATGAATGGTATAAATACTTTAGGAGTGAGACCACATAGGGGTGAATAGTATATTCTTTATGTTCTAGTTAGTTTATAAGGTGTAACTTCTAATATTTATATAAGGCCAAAATCTTAAATGTGAAGTGTTTATAAGGTTAGTTTTGAAAATAGGTATAACATTTTTTAGAACATTAAAAAAAATAATAATAATATTTTTAGGAGTGCCTGGGTAGCCCAATCAGTTAAGTGTCTGACTTGATTTCAGCCTAGGTCATGATCTCATGGTTGGTGTAGATTTGCTTCTTTCAGATTGTGACTTGATTTTTTTTTTTATTTGATCCAAGTGATAGGTGTATTATTCCTATAGGTGGTGATGGTTAAGAAATATCATCTGAGGGCTTACTTTGTGACTAGATCTGATTACTAACATTTTCATGATAATATATGAATGATAGAAAATTTGCACTGAGATCTGTTAGAGGAACCCGAGATACTTAAATCTTTTGCTGTAATTATGAATCTTGTACCCTGTATGCCACAACAGTATTTTGAAGTAGTATACTTTGCATTCTGCTTCACAAAAATAGTTTACCTGATAAATTCCTTTTTGCTAGATGTTGTCATGTCCGTCTTTTTAATGCCCTCCTTGTTCATTATAAGTGCCATTAGCCATACTGCCTAATGAAAGGTACCTCATATCAAGTCTGATTACTGCTCTAATGTTTTCCAGGCGTGCTTGGTGATGAGCCTGGCATATGAAACAATTTCCTACAGTAATAAAACTAATTAAAGTAGGCAGTCATCCACATACCACTTTCTAATGAATTATAATAAGCTCATTAATCTCAACCACTCTTATTCAGAAAAGTCCATTGATAGGACCTGTATGTAAGAGTAAAAGTCTCAGCCAGAAAAAATATACACCTATTACAGAATCAAAGAAGGCTTTGTGGATTTAAGTTAAAAATTACAAATTGCTGATCAGTGGATTAAATGAAATGTATAGCATCTAAACACTGCCTGGATTACTTATTGGCAAGATCCTTTTCTATTTGAGTTCTCCTATAATTGATTTAACAAAAGAAAAATGATTCATTGTTTAATAATAACTCTTCAGCACCTTGAAGACTAAAATTGAGTGAACCTACTCCATATTTTTTTCTAGAGATCACATGAGAATGATGAATTGAATACTTGAGATCAAGTAATAAAAACACAGCCTGCTTCCTCTCCAGAGAGAGGTAGAGTGTCTGCTCAAAATGTCAAAACATAATAATAATTTTTTTTATTAACTCTTATCCAAATGTATGAGGTGCCCAATGAAACAACATAAGAATTATTATTCTGTTCAGTTACAAATAGTTTGGCAATGTAGACCTATTGTTCTAGAAATAACTTTACTGTCAAAGAGATAAGGTCATGAAATGTACCACATGGACAGACAATTTCTGAACTACAAATGTGAATAATAAGAAAATATATTTTTGAGTAGAGTGTGATTTATTCTATTTTCATTATAATTTGGTGTTTTAAAAATCTAGCAGTTTCCATTCTGAAGCTCATCGCTACTATGATACACATGTGAATTTCTGCCTTAAGAAGTTAAATAGAAACATATACATCTCAAAATTAATATGGAATGTGTGTAATGGGTTACTGGAAAATAGGCACATTTTAATTTATGGAATTAACATATTTAAAATTATTTTCATTTACAAATTTTTAGCTAATATTTCTTATTTTTTTTAGAGAAGTTGAGGTTTGATTTTCTATGTTCCTTCATAAAACAGTTGTTTTAAAGCTTGACCTTTGTAGGTATAGGTGTAGTGAACCTATCCTGAGTAAATTGTCTCCCAATCTGGGATTACCTATAACTGTGGTGGCCAGTTGCCACTGTATGTGATGATGAATTGGTTCCATGCTTGAACAACAATCAGAAGAAGGGCTTTTGGTACAGATTCCTCCATTATCTAGCATCATGGTCTTGAGAAAGTAATTTACACAGCATCTAATTTGGTACATTCATGTGTAAAATGTGGAGATTAAGCTAGAGCAGTGCATTCTAAAGTGCCGAAAGTGCTACTTATAGTACATGTGTTTTAAGTAACTTTTAATACAATTCAAAATATTGTACTGTGTGAGGTAAAACAATTTCCCTTTTTAATCCCAGTTCAATTTTTCCGATATCAAGGACATAGGTTTTCTGTTATATGTCCTTAACATTTTTCCAGCACTCATATTTTTACAAAGCTGGTGGATCTGCCTATAGTTTCTAAGGCACAAGAGACATGCTGCTGCGCAGAGGAATGTTGTGTGTCAGTCTTACTAAGAGAAGTGAATTTCTTAAAAGGTATCTTGAAGATCATAGAAAACTAAGTAAGAATTTTAGGAAAATCAGAGCTCCAGTTGACCGTGTTTTGAACAGAAATCCTGTGTTTGAAAAAGACTTGCTCTAGTTAGTAGATCTGATTAGTAAGACCTGTTAAGAGCTAGCTGTACCGTGAGTAAACTTTGGGAATGTGCTTTAATGTTACTAGGAAGCACGACTCATCGCCATAACATCCAGAATTTATCAAGTGCCTAATACTAATATTTATTGAGTACTTAGAAGTCAGGCAGTCCTTTAAATGATTTATATGTATTAACACACATTACTCTTCACCGCTCATTTTATCGTTTACAGCAACCATATAAATTAAGCACCAATATTTTTCTCATTTTTTGTGTGAGGAAACTGAAGTACTAAGATGTTAAGAAGTTTCCAAAAGATCAAACAGGTAGTAAATGACAAAGGCTTTTAATGTTCATTTTAGGTGTTAACTGAGTACCTCACGTATTTCTGTTTCTTCATTTTCTTCATCTTGCCCCCGCTCCCCCATAAGCCTTGGTTCACTTAGTCCTCTGGGTTCTCAACTGGAAGCTTATTTCTTTGAACACTATCTTCTCAGTGTCTGGCACATGGTAGGCACTTAAAAAGTATGTGCTGAAAACAATATGAATGGGTTAATCAATCAATAAATCTCTCCTGTAATAGACACCTTTAAAAGTACCTGTACACATAACCTGTTGAGCTCTAAGACCTCTCTCCCAGCCCTTCCGAACCCTCCTCCCATACTGAGTTTTCTCCTGCTAATTTGTCAGTGTTTCTGGTATTCATCTTGCATAATCTGGAGCTAGGATAGTTGCTCTGATATCAAAATGGATAGGTTCGAGTGAAAACTCCATTGCTTATCTTTGTCCACTACTTAGGTGTGTGGCATTGTAAGATGTATTTAAGCCTCTCTGAATTTCAGTTTTCTTCTCTGGTCAACATAGATATTAGTATCTTCTCATTAGAATTGTTGTGCTAACTAAAATGTGTTTAAAACACCCAAGACTGTTGGGCATATTACAGATGTTTTATAGCAACATACTAAAAGATCAAGACCTTGGAGCCAAACACACCTAACACTATTAGAAGATAGTTCTAGAAGACTGAGTACATGATTTAGACATTTAAAGCATTAGTTTCTCAATGTTTAATCGCAAAATACAAGTTCCTAGCCCAGTGTTATTGGAAGGGTTAAATGAGACGATGTATCCAAAGTGCCTGACATGCAATTAAAGCAAAATAAATGTTAACTGCTTCTTTTAGTAATAATTCTCCTTTCCTTTAAACGTTTTCTTATTCTTTTGGTTTAATATCTTGGCTGAAAAAAGGAAGACAGTCCACTATCTCATAATTGAATACATTTGTTAGACTATTTTCATAGAGTTTTCTCTAAAATATAAGCATCGTTTTTTTGCCTAATAATAGTACAACTCATATTATCTTGAACACTGTTCTGCTTAAAGTTGCTACTGTGGGAAGTAGAACATTCAGGTCTAACAAAAGTTAATTTGTTGAATCTGTATTTTACACACTACTGACAATTGAAAGACTATGATAGGAAGATTTATATTGTATCTCTGTATTCATAAGTTCCCCAATAGAAAGAAACACAATTCAAACATTTGAAAAATACATTGTAGAAGATTAGTTTGAAAGTAAGATGTGCATGAGTGCAGGGATACATGTTATCTCTTGCTGGAAGATTTTAAATAAGCCTTGCTATAAAAATATGTAAGAAGCAAAATTTATTGTAATCAAGTTCTCCATTAAATACCAGTATATTTTTTGAACTGCATTCTTGTAGAAACAGAAACCAAACCAACAAACAAATTAAAACAAAACAAAATAAAACAAAACAAAACACATGTTATTTCCAAAACCAACACCCCTGGGATGACATATTGTTTCCTATATTCTGTCTTCGATTTGGAGAGGGAGCACTCTTCTGCAAGGAGACTGGTGAACTTCATGTGGGATACCACATGTAAGCTAGAGGGAGCCCTGCATTCTTCAAGATTCCTGTTCCCTTAAGATACAGGGTTAGAAGTTCTTGGTTGAGTTTTGAAATTATTAAACCGCAGTGAATTAATTTGCAATTGTGTATTTTTTAAATGTTTATTCATTTTTGAGAGAGAGACAGACAGAGCATGAGCAGGGGAGGGGCAGAGAGAGGGAGACCCAGAATCCAAAGTAGGCTCCAGGCTCTGAGCTATCAGCACAGAGCCAGATGCAGGGCTTGAAATCATGAGCCATGAGGTCCTGATCTGAGGTGAAGTCAGATGCTTACCAGACTGAGCCACCCAGGTGCCGCTGCAATTACGTATTTTTAGAATCAAGTGCATTAATACTTGGTAAAAACTGCTTCCGATTGTAGTTGAGCATTTTCTTAGAAGACTTAGGACAAATTTGTAATTCAGGTCCACTATTACCAATTCAGTTAGATATGCTGTTATCTCTTTCCTGTAGCATTGTAGTAGACTCCTAATTGGCATCCTCACTGACTCTCTTACAGCTTTATCCTCTCCCTTTATATTGCCAACCATTCTTCTAGCTTTATGCATATGTTATACATCTACTAAGCGTCATATCCCAACTAAAAACTTGTCAAAATAAAGTCTAAGAACCTCCATTCCCTTGTTCTTTATAATTCAAGCAAAATGCTGAGATAGTAGAAGTACAAATATAGTCATTTGTTTTTATTGTACTGGCAGGATGTATGCTCTAGAGAAATCTAAAAACTTTCCCTGACCAGTGTCAAATGGGGACCCAGTGTTAAAGAGACTTGGATTATCCACCAGTAGTTGATTTATTCAAAAGTTGAAAATGAGGGCAATGGAGGAAGGAGTTTTTCAGCCTGTATCTTAAAGGAAAAGTGTTAAAGGAGAGTAGGTTTCTACATGTTGCTGATATTCATTCAAGTGATTCTCCTAAAATAACGTTGAACTTATGGAGTTTCTATAAGCAAGACAGATGATAAAGAAGGTTCTTTGCCCAGGAACACTCCCTTGTTATGCATTGAAATACTTTATAAGGATAACCTCAATTCACTGAAGTATCACTCTTTCTAAATATGTGTGAACATCAAGAGATCCTGAACTCTTGGAATCTTGAATAGAAAGAGTATTCCTCATAACACTGTTTATTATCTATAGAACCAGGTCTTAACCTCAACTCAGAAATTAGTCATTCAGCAAGCATGTAGTGTGGAAACCTCCTTTGTGATGTATGTATGACTGTGCAATCTTGGCTGTGGGGGTTTCTCTGAGCCACTCTGCTCTCCTGTAAAATCTCAGTAATATTACCTAATTCATAGGGTTTCTATAAAATCACATCTAATGAAATGATGCTATACTGCACATGGAATTAAGTAGGCAGTCTTCCCTTATTTCATTTTTATTTATTTTATTTCTTATTTAAAAAAATAATATTTATTTATTTTTGAAAGAGAGAGACAGAGTGTGAACAAGGGAGGAGCAAAGAGAAAGGGGGACAGGAATCTGAAGCAGGCTCCAGGCTCTGAGCTGTCAGCACAGAGCCCAATGCAGGGGGATGCTCAAACCCACCCATGAACTGCAAGATCATGAGCTGAGCCAAAGTCGGACACTCAACTGACTGAACCACCGAGGCACCCCGGCAGTCTTCCCTTATTTTAGAAGTTAAAGTTAGATGAGTTTTTTTTCTGAATTTCTCTAATAATAAAACTAGTTAAACTGTTTGCTTTCCATATGAGGCTAAAAACAATAGGGGTTTTGTAGAATTATTTTCTGTGTTCATTAAAAATAATATCTTTATGTGTTAGGCAATCTTGACTTTAGACATCAGGAAAAATAAAAATGACCACTTTTCTCAGTTTTCTATAGCTATTGTAAGTATGAAATTGTGGGTTTTGTTATTAAAATATTTGACAGTGTTTTGTTTTAGCTCTGTTGATAACTTTTGTGTTTGCCTTGAGCAAGTCACTTATCTTTTCTATTTCTATTTTCTATTTCAATTTACTTATGAAAGATAGAATAATGATTGTGATGTACCTTACAAAAAACTTGAAATCATATTGAAAAGAATGGTGAAAACCAAAGCAGTGTGTTAAATGCCAGATATGGCAAAGAAAAAATAAGAGAAAGAACATTCCTATTATAAAGTGTTCTCCTAGATGGCTTTAATGCTGCGAAAAGCAGTAAAATTATTTCCTGATAAATGCTTTCTTGAGCATTAAGGGATGAATTGTCTAGGATTAAATATATATATCTCCAGAGTCCTGATTATACAGCACATTTCCTGTCCTGCCTTCATTGAATTGTTAATTAGAATACCACCAGGAGGCAGCTACTGGCATCATTAGTGGAATATATTTGTGGGCAAAATATCTTCTCTTAAAGAATTTCTGGGCTAATCTAAGAATATCAAAATCAATTTTAACTTCAAATTTCAGCCTAATTTTTTTCTACTAAAGCAGCACTAACAGTGCATAGGATAGTAGATGCTTTGCCCATCCGTCCATTCATTTAATTGATATTTACAAAACTCCTCTGTGAAAGCCACTGGGCTAGATGATTTGTGATGTGCAAAGATAAAATACGGTTTCTATCCTCTCAAGAGAGCTTACGTATATTAGGGAGATAAATATACATAAAAAAAAAAAACTCGATTAAGGTTCTCTTCCTTTGTGTTGAAACAAAGGCAAGGAGAGCATTTCTGAGACACCAGAAGAATTCTAACCAGACATAAAGGTCTGAATTAAAGCAATGGTGATGGGAATGGAAATGAAGAAAGGGAATGAATTAAAGAAATGTTGGAGTCAGTTGTTTTTGGAATGTGAGAAGATAAGTCATGGGTAGAGACTTCTGGTTTCAGTTCCAACAGGAAAAGAGTTTGGGAGTCATCACTTCTGGTTTTTACAACAGCAAAGAAAACTGAAGGAACTGAAACTAACAACTTTTCTTGGGCTTATCAAAGAACTAAGACATAAGGCCACAGAGCAAATTACCACCCCAGGCAAATATAGAGAATCACTGCTGGAAATCAATTAACATGGAACAGAAGCCACTAAAGCCATATACTGGTAGGGACACTTAAATGGTAATTTTGATGAATTGCTGGAAGCTATGTGTAGACTAGCCCCACAGTCAGAAACTCCTGGGGGCCACATTCTTAAGAGAGGATGCACACTTGAATGAATCTTACCTCTAAAATTTCCATCAGGTTCTCATGGTGAGGAACCCAAATAAAAGTCCCTTGTGTTTTGGCAGAGAGGCAGAAAAGTAACTCTTTGAAATATGCTCAAGGAAATTTCCATAACAAAGACATGTCCTCCAGGCAAAACTTTATGTCCCCAGAGAGAGTGAAGTATACTTAACCAATTCCAGCCTTCTCTACCCTTGCTGTCTCACCTGAGGAGGGAGAATAAAGCTAAAACAGATTGGTGAAGGTCACAATCATCCCAGAGACACATGTCTCTAAAAGACTGATATTTAATCATAAGATTATAGAATATTGCCCCCCCCCAACTCCTTATAATTACCTACACAGAGTTCCAGTATACAGTGGATTTTAGCTGAAAGAACTGCAAAGCCCAGACTCTATTAGAAGGTGTTCATAGGTTAGCAATTGAAGTAGACAACAGAGGAGACACAAGTAAGGACATCAAGGAATGTGAGGCCTCTGGGACCTACAGCTATAGGAAATATTAAACACAGCCAACTTTTAGCAAGATTACCATAACAACTCACACTATTTACCTCACTTATTATTACCCTATATGTCACCTCCAGCTTTCAAAACAATTACAAGGCATGCTAAAAGGGAAAAAGAAGAAGGAACAGAAGAAGAAGGAACAAAGCAAGCAGCAGAACTTAATTCACACAAACACAGATTATGAAATTATCACATAGGCAATTTAAAATAATTTTAATTAATATCTTAAGGGCTTTAGTGGAAAAATAAATAAATAAATACCATGCAAGAACAAATGGGCAATGTAAGCAAAGAAATGGAAACTAAGAAATTCAAAATGAAATGCTAGAAATTGACATAAATGAAAAATGCCTTTGCTTGGCTCATTAGTGGATTAGACACTGCTGAGAAAGGAATCAGTCAGCTTGAAGATATGCCAAATGAAACAAAAAGAGAAAGGATCGGAAACAAAATAACAATATCTGATAACTCCGAGATAGTTTCATTGTATAACATGTGCATAATTGGAGTAATAGAAGAAGAGAGAGAGAAAATGGAGCAGAAGGAATGTTTAAAACATTTTCAAAATGAATGTCAGGCATCAAACCACAGACCCATGAAGCTTGAGAATTCCAAGCAAGAATTATAAGAAATCTATACCTATACAGACCATATTGAAGCTGCAGAAAGTCAAAGACAGAGAGAAAAACCTTAAAAGAATATAAGGAAAGAAAAATCTCTTACCTCTGGAGGAAAGAAAACAAAAAACAAACAAACAAAAAAAAGAATTGCAGTGGATACCTACCTCATCAGAACCCACTCCAGAAATATATGGAGTTAACAAAGTGTTAAAAGAAGTCAAGGAGGAATCAAGTTTCTTGATCAAGTTATAGGAGAGGTGATATTAATTGAAACCAGAATGGTAGGAGAAACTATATGTTGCCTGTGGGTTGAAAACTGTAGATGTGAAAGTTCAAGTCTGACGTACCTGGAACATAACAAGCGGCAAGCCTCCAGGAAGGAGTTAGAAATTTGACGCAATATTTCAGAAGATTTGGGAGGAGGTTTGGCTGATAAATCGGAAAGTATTAACTTACAGGTATTGTTAATATGGTAAATTGTTGAGGTAAAGCATTTAAGGAGAGATGGGTGAGGTCTTCAGAAAAGTACCTTTGAAGTATTAACTTTTAAAGAGCAAAGTGAAAGGAAAAAATATTAAGGAGTTTGAAAAGTATCCAAGGAGAAAATGTGCAGAAATCCAAGAGAAAGATATTTTAAAGAAGGGATTTCGTATTGCAACTCTAAAGCATAGATCAGGCTGAGGACTGAAAAAAAGGTTTTTACTTAACACTGATGAGAGCAATTTTAATTAAGTGACTAGAGTGGAAACTAGTTTTCAGAGGCAGGGAGATTGAACAATTATAAGTTATTTATTCATGGTGGCTAAATTGCAAATGAGGGTATTGATCGTATAAGTGTAGTTGCTCTTCCAAGAATCTCATTAATCAAAGGAGGAGCAAGTCAGGGATAGAAGTTAGGAATCACAAAGTATGTTGTTGTTTGTTGTTACGTTTGCTTTAGAGAAGGTGGAAACTTAATCCAGTTTAAGGACTGACAGAACTAATAGAGAAGATATAAGCTGAAAGTTACTGCAATTTAGAGGGCTTTTCTCTTATACCAGTATTTGGAATATCAGTGAACAAGTGTCTAACCCTTCCCATATTGCTTATGATTTTATATAAAACTAACTCTGAGTAATTCATAGAAAACCTATATTTTCCCCCATCATCCTGGGTAATGGAAAGTGTTTGTCAGATAAGGACAATTAATGGCACACTGTGATTACAAGAAGCAAAATTAAACCTGTTGTCGTAAATGCATATGCTTTTTTTTACATATCCTAATAAGCTTTCCTTTTTCAACTGATTTTCAACAGCAATGTGTTCCAAAGAGTAAGCTTGGAAAAATGGGGGGAAAAAAAAAAAAGATGGATTCCAACTGCCAATTGCAATTGGGTCTCATAACCTGGAGGGGTAAAACTGGGGAAGCAAGAGATTATAAATCTTTTATATGCTCCCTACATGATTTAGGTAAAGTCTTCATTTACCTGCTATTGAAAACTACCTATCTAGTTTGCTACCTGTGTACTTTGCTATTGCATTTCTTTAAAATACAGGTTTTCTTTTCTTTCCGGGCCTTTTCTTATTATTATGTTATAATGCTGTGACTTGACTGGCTCTCTTCTTAGGATGATAGGTATTGCACAGCTGGACAAAATTAAAGTAGCGACAGACGGACAGAAATCATATTTAAATTCATAGTCAAAGTGAACAGCAAGGTCTATTACTTTCAAGATAGTATAATACCATTAAAGTGCAAATCTCTCAATGTGACAAGAGCAGAATACAGACCTCATGAATTACAACTACAATTTCTGTGTTCAAGCAAAATAACTTGACAGTTATTGACAGAAATAAAGTACCGTTCACCTTTAAATATATTGTTTTTTAAATAAATCTCCATCCAATGCCATTTAAAACTGTATGTTAAAGTTGTACACTTTCATAAGTTGCCATTTATTTTTTTTTACAATCTTAACATTTTAATAGATTTACAATAACATCTTTTTGAACAGTTTTTGTATACTGTCTTAAGCTTAATTAACAAAACTTTTATTGCTTTCTTATGTGTAAAGAGGACTTGGAATCAAAAGGATTCAAAGACAGCATGTCTTTTTACTCCATGTTTTTGGTGTCTAGTAAATAAATATTCACGTAGTTTTACGTTTATGAGGCTGGGGGAGTGTATTTATATAATTTTTATCCAAAAGTTACCTTTTTCTGTATTCATTAAAAATAATTTGGGTCTTTACTTAAATTCTTTTCCTCTTTACCCTCTGATGGGGGAGTTCCTTATCAGGTATATTCTCAAGAGGTTTTATCAGAAGCAGAAGGGAAGCAGGGCTGGAAGGACGCATGGCCTTAAGCAAGGGTGGTAGGACACATGGGAGAACTGCTAAAGTGCATCAGGGGAACCGATGGAAGAGATTAGTGCAATAGTAAAAATTATTGTGTGAACTATGCGTTCTAGTAATTATGTTCGTGGTATGCAAATGAAAATCTCTGGCTGTTTGGAATTTCCTTTTTTTGGAATATTTTCTTTTGAACATACCGCATGTGCTGTAGATTCAGCAGGTTATGTGATTGCTAAATATCTTTGAATAAATATTTAGGTGTAATTTAAAATTTAGGTTTAAATTTAGAAATGTATTTTTCATGTTACCATATAGACTGTGCAACCATCCTTTTTCAAAATTGCATTATTTCATTGGGTAGGTTTACCATCATATAATAACAATTCTTTTATTGTTGCATACTTACGGTTGCCTTATATATTTTGACATTATAATGATACATATCTGTGGTTTGGCCACTAATTTTTAGTTGTCAGAGGTGTCTTTTTTCTTTCTTCTTTTTTTTTTTTTCTTTTTAACTAGCAGGGCTTGGATGGAATGAGGATGGGGTGTGGATATTGAGGCATTTATTTACATTTTCCTTGATGACTGTAGATGGTATTATTCTTACCAAATTTTTATTATATGTGAAAAGGAATTTGAACAATTTTATCTCCACGAGCTTCATCACATACTGATTAGCGGTCAAAGCAAATTTGACTTTGATGAGACTAACTTGTCTAAGACATTTTGATCAGTGTCAAGTTGCCAGAATGTGGTGGTGCCTCCTAATTATATGGTGGTGTCTCCCTAGTGTTCTGCCTAAAAGTCCACAACAATAAGCCCTGCTGTTCACTTGAATGATTGAGTGTGACTGATGGCAGAACTCCTGCTACAGATACAGACTTAATAGACATCTACACCTCTACACTTGCTCAGAAATCAAGCAGTGACTAAATATGCAAAGATAAGAGTACTTTATGTTCATAACCTGAAGGAACAAAGAACTCCTGTTATGTTAGATATGCTAACAGCCCCTCCATTTCAAATACTATCGTATGTTAGAAATAAAAGTGAGCATTTGGAGAACTTTGAAGTTAAGAGACATGGTAGAGAAAGGTCATGGTTTATGTACTCTCTTTGTTCCATCCTTTCCTACTTCCTTCTATTTGCTCATTGGTTAATTATTAAAAACTTATGTATAAACTCAATTACTTTTATATAATCTGTAAGAAGGTGTAGCAATTGAAAACTACGTTATGTCTATGTGTTGATTTCTTAGGGTTACTGTAACAAAGTACCACTAACTGAATAGCTCAAACAACAGAAATGTATTATCTCAGTTCTGAAAGCTAGAATTCTGAGACCAAAGTGTCAGCAAGGCTGTATTTTCTTTGAAGTTGCTAGGGAAGGATCTGTTCCAGGTCTCTCTCTCGTAGCTTCTAGTAGTTCCTTGGTTTGTGACAACATAACTCCAGTCTTTACATGCTGTTCTCCTTGTACGCATCTCTGTGTCCAAATTCCTCCTTTTTATAGATGTCAGTCATGTTGGAGTAGGGTCTTACCCTATTCTAGTATTTTCTGATTTTAACCAATTATATCTGCAGTGACTCCATTTCCAAGCAAGGTCACGTTCTGAGGTACTAGGCATTAGTACTTCAACATATGAATTTTGAGGGGACACATTCAATCCTTAGCAGTGTGTTGCATAAAGTTGTTTAGAAAGAGAATCCTTTATCATTGAAGCACTATCAACAAAAGATTATTTCATTTCCTTATGTTCATGGATACTTCTCTGCCTATGGGAAGCTCATACCTCCTTCTATGTAGTGAATCTCATTTCTTAACACTTGAAGGATTTCCTTCCCTTAATTATTCCTTCTTACCCTTGTATTTTTAACTTCTCCTTGCTTACTGAATCATTTTCATCAGTCTTTAAACCTGTTCAAGCTTTTCCATCACACACACACACGCACGCACACACACACACACACACACACACAAACGCACACACACACACGCACACACCATCTCAATCCTATTAGCTACTATTCCTCATTTCTTGGAATGAGGTTATATTTTGAAAATTATATAGTTGGTAATTCCTTACTTCTCCTACATTCAGTTGACTTCTGAGCCACTGTAATCTGAATTCTGCTTCTAACACATCACCTGGAACTGCTTTCTTAAAGTCAATAACGACTTACTTTTTGATAAGCCCTTCCTTTATTTATCTCTGTTGCACCTAACACCATTGATCTCACTCTCTTTCTTTCTTTTTTTTTTTTTTTTTTTTTTTTTCACTCTCTTTCTTAAAGTTAATCCCTGCCTTGGCTATCATGGCACCATGCTGTTCTTGTTTTCAACCTGTTCATTTTCAGGTTTTGTTTGTTTGGTTGTTTGTTTCCCAAAGTCACTTCTTTTCATCTTTCAACTGTTGATTTTCCACTACATCAATATCCCAGTGATTCCCAAATCTTCACTCCCTGACCAGATACCTTTCTTCTGAAGGTAGAAGATGTACCTTCCTACATCAATAGTTCATACTCTATTTCTTCAGTTGGCTATTACAAGGGACACTAAAATTAAACTCATTATATTTTCTTCATCTGAAATTCTTCCACCTCAAATTAGATTTGTTCTCAACAGGAGTGAATGGCACTTGCAGTGAACGTAAGGGTGAACCCCATTAGACCTGCCAGATACTTTATATCATTCTTTACTCTTTCTTCTCTTATTTTTCCCTCCTATGCCACCCATATCTGGTAGAGCCCACCTTCTAAAAAGCTTTCAAATCTACTCCCACAGAACCATTTTAGTTTATTTATTTTTAGCTTATTTATTTATTTATTTATTTAGAGAAAGATAGAGTGAATGATCAAGGGGCGGAGCAGAGAGAGGGAGACAGAGGATCCAAAGCGGGCTCTGTGCTGACAGCAGAGGGGCTGATGGGCACTTAGTCATGAACAGTGAGATCATGACCTGAACTGAAGTTCAGTGCTTAACTGACTGAACCACCCAGTTGCTCCCCACATCTTAGTTTAAGTACTAATAGTTTCTTTCCCAGATTATTAAACCAGCCTCCTATCTCTGGTCTTGGTCTCATCCAGCACATCCTCCATAGTGTACTTACTGTAAACTGCATAAAAGTAAATCTGATCATACCATTCCATGGATAAAAATTCTTTATTGATACATTAAAGCCTTCTGAATAAAACAACTTATTATTATGTCACAAATGTCTTTTGTGATTTGGTCCTTATTTGTATCTTCTTGCTAATGTATATCTCTCCACACTATTGTATTGAAATACTTGTTCCCTGAGTTCTTGCAATGGTTTCCTTTGACTCCAGAAATTCCCATGGTCCTGCATTTACTTGGAAAATTTTTCCATTTCTTTAATCATTTACTAATTCTTCTGAACATTGAGATTCTGATTAGATATTTTTTTTTCTCAAGAAAGCTTTCTCTAATTCTATTACCTTAATCTCTGTATTTGTGTGTGTAACTTGCTGACTTAAAAAAACACAAGTCTTTTATCAGAGTCTCACAAAGCTGAAATTAAGGTCTCATTCAGCTGTTCTAATCAGGAGCTTAGGATGTCTTTCAGTCCATCCCTGATTTTGGAAGAATTCACTTCCTTGACATTGAAGGTTTGAGGTTCCATTTCTTTGCTGGATGTTTCTCTCATCTCCTTCTGATATCCCTTCTCACACAGCCCTTTCAATTATCAAAACATAGTGAGTCAAATCCTTACCACGCTTGAAATATATCCGACTTCTGCTTCATATGACTGGGCCCACCCAGATCATTTCCCTATTTTAAGGTCAACTGTACTATAGAACATAATAACCACCTGAGTGATACCATATTCATAGATCCTAGAGATGAGAGCCGGACAAATTTGGGGGTGCTGTTTTAGACAATCTACCTACTATGCCTAGTTGTGGCTGTTTCCCTTATACGTACTTGAATGAATCTTTGTGGGAAAAAATACATACCATGAACCTCCTTTTATGAAGAAAATTGAATCTCTCCAAAGTAGTGCATACTACTACTGAGATACAGTGGTTTTGTGTTAATGCAGACTTGGATTTATTTTGGTCATTGTTTTTTAGTTCTATGGTATAGGAAATTGCTAAGACCTTGAAAAATGTGCTTAATACCACCTTCCTGGTAAAAAGGTGAGTATACACTGATGATGTATGCAAAACATTTGGGATTATTTCAGAATTTCAACTAATTGTAGTTTTGTTATCAGTAATTGATTTGTGCCAGTTCACACAGCTAAACTGTGACACAACACTCAAATACGATCTTCTCTATCCTGAAAGAGAGATAGCAACAGGTAACAGGAAAAACACTGTTCGATTGATAGTTTTGTTTTCCCTTTATTAGATAATAGTTCTTAGAATAGTTCAGTGTTGTTTAATGATAACCTAAAACTTGTCAGTCCTCTTAACTTTAATTTATAGAATCTTAAAGCCAAAATTTTTGTTTTATCATGGAAGTTAATTATATAGTTGGGCACAGTATTCAGGCATTCACTACATAAGCAGGCATTCAAAAGTATATCTATTTCATAAATTGAAAAGCTACTTATTCCAAATTCATGTATATGCCATCTTCAAAGATTCCTGTTTTACAATGTACATATAATGAGTATTTGAAGATACCACTGTGTATGCTGTTGCTATCCATTAGTGCTCTAAAAAAGAACAAAGCATGACCTTATTTCCTTTCCTTACTGTCCAATACAGATTTATATTTTGTAGTTGTGATCTGTAGCATCAGCTAATATTCATTGCTTTTTTGCAACTTAATTTCCTGACCTCCCAGACTGCCTGAAACCACTGCTTAGATTGAGTCACATTATGCACAATTCCTAGCTTTCTGCTTTTTCTCCTCCCCAGACTTCTACAAGTCTGCTAGAATCCTTGAAAAACATCCTAAAACATTACTTATTCTGTATTCTTCATTATTGTCACAATTCAGCACTCTATAAAGCAGGATATAATATATTGATTTTATTCCCACTGCCCTTCCTCTCTGTCTGAAGGGCATATAAATGACCAGGGCCCAGGAGCTGGCTCAGTTCCTTTGTCCTGGGAGAATGGCAGAAGGGTGCCCACTACCTGCAGCATGCCCTGCAGGCACTGTGTTTTATGAGATTTAAAGATTCTTTTAATGGAGAGACACCACACACTGACACTCCTGAAATGCAGACCTCCATTACTTACACTTCCCTAGGAGAGAAGGCCTCTAAAGAGGACCATGCAGGAAGTTGCCCTCAGGCTGCAGAGTAACAGCAAACTTCAGCTGTAGGGGGCAATTTATGTATGGCAAACAGCATGGGGTTAGCTAGATTTCTAGGGCTCTCTGAGGATTGGTTAATTTCAATAATTTCAAGAACTCTGGGGAAAGAGGCCCCGGAGGCTATCCCTAGTTACCTGGTACCTCATTCTGTAGGGCTGGTATGTAATGACCCTGAAATGTGAGGACCCAATAAGAGAAGTATTTGGAATGTGGACTTAATTAGTTGTTCAAGAAGGGTGTCTAACTAAATGTCCTCTAACCAAAGCCTCAAAACTGGGTCAGGATAGCATTTAAACAAAACAAAAATAACACAACTTTGTTAGACACTTCTAGGTGGGGAATGGCATGTGTTTGCTGTCTTTGATTACTTTTCCTTCTCAGAAGCTAAGCTTATAGTTGTGTTCAGACGTAATTCTCTTACTTCATTCAGGATGTTCAGGGATAAGAGGTTCCCTATTTCTTATTTAAAACATGAAAAGGAAGCAAGTGTGACTTCATAACAGGAATGTTTAACAGATATTTCTAACCCATTTCAGTTTTCTTTCTTGTAAAGTCTACATTGTGGGAAGGGTCATAATCACCTACCTTATTTAAAAAATACAGGTATAATGTACCAATTATGTCTGTCTTCTGTGAGGGAAAAAAATGCTGGTATCAGAAAATCTTAAGATCTCCTAAGGATATTTTTCCCCCAAGAATTTTGTACCAAGCAAGTTCAATGGGGCAATATAAATTAATATTACTTTACCACTTGTTGGCTTTCTTTTTTGAGATGATTGCTGATGAGTTTATAAGACATTTATGTCTTAAGTATAGTTCATAATTGATTTTGATGAAATCCACGGATTTAGCAGATCACGAAACTAATTGGTCATGCCTACTAACTTATTCTTTGATGCTAGGAAACTTTTTTTTTATCTTTATGCCTACAAAATACAATCACTTTAAGAAGTCTTTAGAAAATGAAACACAAATGTTTGTTTTTAATTTTACTTTTAATCAAAAATTTCCTGGATGAAACAAATAACAAAATAGTGAAAACTTTGAATAGTTTTTATAAGGATCATTGATGTGGAAATGTTGGGGTTCAGACCAAATGGTCAAGAAAGAATTCTTGAGATGTTTTTGTTGCAAAAAGTGGTTTTATTAAAGCACAGGGACAGGAATCGTGGGTGGAAGAGCTGCACTAGGATTTCACTGGTGACTGATTATATACTTAAAATTTTTTTTTAATGTTTATTTATTTTTGAGAGACAGAGAAAGACAGAGGGTGAGTGGAGGAGGGGCAGAGAGAGAGAGGGAGACAGAATCTGAAGCAGGCTCGAGGCTCCGAGCTGTTGGCACAGAGCCCAATGTGGGGCTCGAACTGAGGAACCGTGAGATCATGACCTGAGCTGAAGTCAGCACTCAACCCACTGAGCCACCCAGGTGCCCCGATTATATACTTTTAAGTTGGGAAGGGGTGAGGGTAGCTTAAGTCTGTAAGCAATTTTCAAAGCAAGGTTTCCAGGACCTTGAGGAGGCTAGATTATTAGGAAAAGATAATTTATTATTGTTTAATAAAACTTTAGTCAGGAGACCATTCAGATGTATATTAGTGGGCCATATGCTTGGAGGATGATTGCTAACATATATTTGGCTGGTAGAGATAAAGGAGGTTTCCAAAGGAATTTTTATATGTTAAAGTAGACATACAGAGTCCTGGAAGGTTGGGATAATGTTAAGCTAAGATTGCCTTTTGCCCTTAGCAAAGTGTCATCCTGGAGGCAGCTGAGTTCCTAGAGGAAGGCCACTCTGCCTGTCTCAAGGACTTGTCAATGGGCTGTAATTAATGCAAGAAAGTGAACCTAATAGGACTATAAGAACTTAGAAATGACAAGCCCATTGTCTCATAGAACTATTTTAACATCTCAGCACATTTCTCAGTGAGTCTAATTTTTTAAGGATTCCAAAAAATGTAGGATTACAATGAATTTGGTTGAGAGGTTATTGAGCACAGCTTAAGGGTCTTAGTATTATTATTAATAGTTTCCTTTTGTTTGACCTTTGCTGCAATTGCTTTTTCTGCTTCATTTTTATGCCTAAAGCCCTTACTTATCATAGAAATGTATGATTTTTGTCCAATAACTGGTCAAGAAATATTCTGATAGCAAAAAGAAATTCTGTAAATTAAAAGTGTTTTACAAGTTATAAAGCCCTTATACAAATATCAGATATAGTCATCATTATCTTTTGAGTGATAAAGATCATTAGGAAATCTTAAGATTTCCTAAGAGTAGACTTCCAAATGAAAAGATTATGCCAATATCCAAGGAGACTTTTCTTTGATTGCTTGAAAATCACAGCCAATATACCACTGTGTCAATGAATAATGCTGTTTCCTGATTTGTATATGCTAAAAAATACATTTCTAAGATATTCACTTTGAACACCTACTATGCCTTTTCTATTTTTATATTTCTATGAAAACAATATTTAGGAAAAAAACACTATAAATCAATGAAATGTCAGTTCATCTCTTAAGTGACTGTATAAAGTCAAATCTAGAATCTTTTCAATTGAATGTAAAAAGAAACTTTTTCATCATTTAGCAATTATTGATACTGAAATGATTTATGATTTTTTTTCAATTATGGTAAAACCTTAGATTTCAAGTAACTTGTTTGGTGAGTGTTCTGCAAGACAAGCCAACATTTCTAATAAATTTTTACTTGATAAATGAGCAATGTCTTACAATACGAGTAGTACATGACACTAAATGTCACATTATCACAACTGAGCCAATGGTTCTTGAAATTTGCTTCAAAGTGCTTTAGATTATAAGATTGTTTCTGGAATGACTTATGCTCACAAACCAATGTTTTGGTATATTTTATACTAAATAAAGAATTAGAGTGGTGTTTTTATTGGCTTTATTTATTTGTTTGTTTGTTTATTAGAGGGAGACGGACACAGCATGATCAGGGGAGGGACAGAGAGAGAGGGAGAGAGAGAATCCCAAGTAGGCTCCATGCTCCCAGCACAGAGCCTGATGTGGGGCCTGAACTCAAACTGTGAGATCATGACTTGAGCTGAAACCAAGAGTTGGTCACCTCACTTTGTTTTCAGTATTTAAAAACAGTTCCTCTATGGTCCTGTTTAGATGATTATGTACCTACACTGATTTATTTAACTAGTTATTCAGATATTACAGGTAGTATGCTGCTCTAGAACTCAATTAACCCAAGAATCAGGGGCACTTGGGTGGCTCATTTGGTTAGTGTCTGACTCTGGATTTCAGCTAAGGTCATGGTCTCACAGCTTGTAGATTCAGGACCTATATCAGGCTCTGTGCTGACATCAAGGAGCCTACTTGGGATTCTCTCTCTCTCCCTCTCTGCCCGCCTCCCCTGTGAATGGGCACGTACACACACACACACACACACACACACACACACTCCCCCCCCCAAATTAATTAATTTTAAAAAATGATTTAAAATCCTTTAAAAAAAACATAAGAATCATTTGAGGTCAGTTATTTTGGTAGAGCTGCAAAATACATTGTTGGTTATTATACATTTTTGTGTTTTCTAACCTCTACCCTGCTGTTCGCTCCTACCATATTCCTATTTATTTCTTCTCTTTTTCCACTTACTCATAACATTTTGTCCTTTTTTACTCTGATAGAGTTGTCTGTTTCCTTTATTTTTTAAAAATCTTTTGACCTTTTTATTTGTAAGAATTAGGAAATAACTTGTAAATCATAAAGCCCTTCTGAGAGAAGACCAGAGGTCTATAAATAGAAAGAGTCATGATGATTCAATACAAATTTTGACGTGTTTTTGTAACTAGTAGCCAAGAATTACATTAATGATTTTACTTGAGGAATTATGTGAGGTTTATGAGTTAGAAATTATGTGATTTTTTAAACCTATATTTCTAATTTTAGCATAAGATCATTTTCAAAGTGATTTACAGATTCTACTTGCCTTTTATTTTTTTGGTACTTAATTTGTTTATACAATAGTCTAAAACAATGAGTTGATTCTAATTCTAGGCAAAATAAATTATAGGATGTATGGTACTAGAGTTGGCTAACTGAATTTGGGACAAATTACCCAAATATCTATGTATCTGGCTGTGACTTTCCAAATTTATCAAATAAAAGTACAAGAATAAGATAATTTGTAAGCTGTTTTTATATCTATATGTCTGATTCTCTAGTAACTTATGCAATGATGACATAAATGTTCATTTCATGCATAAAATGAGCTATGTGAAAATTACACTATTTAAACTATAACTTTAAATCACAAAAATCATAAATTAAATCACAAAATATTTCAAAATTAGCTGCATACATTTTTATATAACTATAATGAGCCATAATTTATACTAATTCTAATTCTAATAATTCAGAGTTTATCCACATGTGCTTGTGGTATCTATAACACATCATCCAAAAATTAATGGCTTAAAATGATAATCTTATTTTGTTTATGATTTTGCAAGTCAGGAATTTGGGAGTAATTTAAGTTAGGCAATTGGTTGTGAGCTTCAGTCACCTGAAGACTCCACTGGGCTAGATGTGCAAGATGGCTCACTCTGATGGCTGGCGATTAAAGCTGGGTGTCTTTTTGAAGCTGATAGGGGGCTGTTAACAGAAGTACATGTGTTTTTACTTTTTAGCATGGCTAGGTTAGTTTCTTTCTGCAAGGAAGTAACCTGACAAAGGAACATTCTAACTGAGCAGTCCTGGAAGCTGACCTTATCTAGTCTTGAAAGTCATGTGGACTTAATTCTGCAGTATTCATTGGTCAAACAACAAAACCAGTCCAGATCCAAGGAGAGGGCATTGGCCTCCATCTTTCAGTAGGAATAGTAAAAAAATGATTTGTAGACATCTTTAATCTACCACACTATGAGTTCCACATTTATAAATAATTACTGAATTTAGAAATAATGGAATTGAATTATAGTCCTAAAAATTAATTATGCTTGAATGAGAATCAGAAGATGTCATAATTATTAAAGCATATAGTTTATGAATGAGAAATATACATTTAAATAAGCACAAGCTTAAACTGCTTACATTAGCCTACAGGTTAATGAAATAACGTCATTTGAAAAATCAAGAATATTAAAATCCAGCTAATTCTACAATCAATATGATTTCTAACTCAGTAGATCATCCTGCCAAATACATTCCACACATTTGCAAATACAGTGAGAATATTGAGGGAATATTGCTATTAGTTTTCCCCTAAGAGTAGGTGTATTCAAGGACTTTTTATTTTGTTTGTTAAGCAAATACTTCTGTGAATATTGGCACATGTATATATAACAACTAAGAATGAAAGTCTAGATAACTAAGATTCATTTGCACAGTCATTCATAGTGAAGGCTTTTATAAAAGTTGGCTTCTGATAACATATGATATTAATGTGTTATTCCATAAGTAAATGCAAATGATATATTATCACCTATCTGATTTAAAGCTCTGAGATTGTGAACTTCTTGAAAAAGTTTCCCAGGGGGAAAAAAACATCTGAGAATTATATAAAGTGAGCATATTTTTGGAAAACCATTTTTTTCTACAATTCTATTAGTCACAATATTGACAAATATTCCATTTTAAATTAATTAATAAAACCATTAATATACAAAAATATTATTGATAAATAATCTACAAAAAATATATAATTGTAGTAGATTCAGGCAGATGCCCAGATCCTCTTTCAGTAAAGGACCACTTCCTGAAGTAAGTGCAAATCCTACAGTTAGCTGACTGCCTCTGGCTGTTAACTCCTGCCTTTAGGGCCTGCCTCAGCTCTCTAGCTGAAGTCAGTCTCATCTCTGGATAACCTGAGACAATGAATAAGTAACAGCAGCTGAGATCTAGTTCTCTCTTTTTATTTTTCTCCAAATTTTTATTGAAATTCTAGTTAGTTAACATATAGTGTAATATTGGTTTCAAGGAGTAGAATTTAGTGATTATTCTCCAATAGATAGCACCCAGTGCTCAACACAAGTACCCTTTTTAACCCATCACCCATTTAGCCCATCCCCACCCCCCTCCTGTTCATCAATCCTCAGTTTGTTTTCCATCGTTAAGAATCTCTTATGTTTGCTTCTCTCTCTTTTTTTTTCTGTCCCCCATATTCATCTGTTTTGTTTCTTAAATTCCACATGTAAGTGAAATCATATGGTATTGTCTTTCCCTGACTGACTTATTTTGCTTAGCAAAATACATTCTAGCTCTATCCATGTCATTGCAAATGGCAACATTTCATTCTTTTTGATGGCTTAGTAATCTTCCATTGAATATATGCACCACTTCTTTTTTAATCATTCATGAGTTGATGGACATTTGGACTGTTTCCATAATTTGGCTACTGTTGATAATGCTGCTATAAATATTGGTGTGCATGTGCCTGTTCGAAGCAGTATTTTTGTATCCTTTAGGTAAATACCTAGTAGTACAACTGCTGGGTCGTAGAGTAGTTCTGTTTAGCTTTCTGAGGAACCTCTCTACTGTTTACCAGAGTGGCTGTACCAGTTTGCATTCTCATCAAGGGTGTAAGAGAGCTCCCCTTTATCCACATCCTCGCCAGCATTTTTTGTTTCTTGTGTTGTTACTTTTAACAATTCTGATAGGTATGAGGTGGTATCTCATCATGGTTTTGATTTGTATCTCCCTGATGATGAGTGATGTGGAGCATCTTTTCATGTGTCTGTTAGCCATCTGGATGTCTTCTTTGGACAAATGTCTATTCATGTCTTCTGCCCATTTCTTCACTGGATTATTTGTTTTATGGATGTTGAGTTTGGTAGGTTCTTTATAGATTTTGGATACTAACCCTTTGTCAGATGTGTTGTTTGCAGATATCTTCTCCTGTTCCATAGGCTGCCTTTTAGTTTCATTGATTGTTTCCTTTGCTGTGCAGAAGGTTTTATCTTGATGACGTTCCAGTAGTTCACTTTCGCTTGTTTCCCTTGCCTTTGGCAACATGTCTAGTAAGAAGTTGCTGTGACTGAGGCCAAAGAGGTTGCTGCCTGTATTGTCCTCTAGGATTTTGATGGTTTCCTATCTCGCATTTAGGTCTTTCATCCATTTTGAATTTACTTTTGTGTATGGTGTAAGAAATTGGTCCAGTTTCATTCTTCTGCAAGTTGCTGTCCAGTTTTCCCAACACCATTTGTTGAAGAGACTTTTTCCATTGGATACACTTTCCTGCTTTGTTGAAGATTAGTTGACCATATAGTTGTGGGGACATTTAGTTCTCCTTCATGAGCACCCAGTGACTGAACAGGGAGTGGTACAAGAGCCTGCCTACATTCTCTCAACACAGGATTCCTCTAACAGGCACCCTTGGCTCTGGACCTCTTCGTTTAGATGACAGAGGTTTGTCAGGTATGGGTCTTGGTCCAACTTCCTCCCTAGCCAAGTCTGATTCTTCTTTTCTTTTTATGTGGGTTTACTCTCTAATGGACCTTTTATTATAAATAAACCTTAACCACACCTCTGTATTTGTCTCCTGGAGAATTCACCTGTGACAACATTTTATTTTATGTTAAGAGTTCTTTTTCTTAAGTGAGATCTTATGCAAGACTTTAGGAACATAAGTACTAATGCAATGCAGTTTTTGCCATCAGGTAGTTTATCATCTGATGTTATCTTCAACCTCCACAGAAAAGTTACTAGCACAGTCACAGGACTGCTTAGTTGAAGTACCACGAATTTGATTCTACATCTCTGATTCTAAGAAGCTTGATTATTCTCTTACCTTCCTCTTAAGTTTGCTGTTTTTACCTTTGTGCTGTGAGGCAAGCTAAGCCATCTTTTTGTTAATATTTAAAATCTGTTAGGGGCGCCTGGGTGGCGCAGTCGGTTGGGCGTCCGACTTCAGCCAGGTCACGATCTCGCGGTCCGTGAGTTCGAGCCCCGCGTCAGGCTCTGGGCTGATGGCTCGGAGCCTGGAGCCTGTTTCCGATGCTGTGTCTCCCTCTCTCTCTGCCCCTCCCCCGTTCATGCTCTGTTTCTCTCTGTCCCAAAAATGAATGAGAGACGTTGAAAAAAATTTTTAAAAAATAAAATCTGTTAAAATATGTATTAAAAACAATGTGTGTAAACTCTATCCATGAAAACCTGTGATTTAGGGAAGAAATAGGCATAGTGCAAAAGGAAAGGTACAGAGGTAATGAGCATCTCCCAGGCAAGCTGGTTGCAAGCAGATGAAAGGAGATATTAGTCAATTCAAATCATACATTTGTTATTACTTAGTTTAGAGGAAGTACAAATTATTAACATCATGAAAACCAGAATGAACAAGTACTATTTTTTCTAAGCCATTAGCTGTTTTCCTCCTTGTCAGTTCAGATAAGGTTAATGGATTCAGAAGAAATGGGAATTCCCCTAATGTAAACATTTCTTATTTGGTAATTTTATGGAAAGGAAATGTGAATTTGAGTAATTGCACATCAGTTACAGTGTTTGGTGCTAATGAAATAGCCTATCTGCTGAAGTGGAGGAGGCAAAAAACACAATGAGGCTGGGGAACAAGCAAACAACGCTGGAAGTATTAATATTGCATGAAATGACATATGTTTTAGATGCTATGGAACATGCCCTTACTCTCAAGGGGTGTCTTGGCCAACAAGGGGAAGCTTTCTAGTGGAATAAGGAGCAATGTTTGAAATGTCTCTAAAAGCACAAGAAATTGTGGGGAATAGAGAGGTGCCATGTGTAGAAGACTTTATAGTCCAGACCTGTGTATGGGTAAATCAGGATACATAAAACATTTTGTATTTCAGTTCTGTAGGAATGATCAATGGTTCTAAGAAAGTTGGAAATGAAAAACTTTGAAGCTCCAGAAATAAGCAAGTAGCAGATAACGAAAGGCACTATATACTATGCTAAAGAGTGTTTGACTTCTTTATTTTCCTGAAAGAGGTGATTAGCTATTAAATAAGAAGGGATGTAATTTATTGCCATTTAGGAAAATATCTCTAGCAGATAGGGAAGGTGATAGAAAAATCAGTTCAGAAATTCACTGCATTAAGCCAGAAAGAAACAATGGACACCTTGAGTAAGTCAATGAAGATAGAGAAGAGTGCCTCTAAGAAATATCAAGGAAATAGAGATTAAAGACTTTGGTATCAGATTTGGACAGAGTGAGTAAAAACTAAGAGTATAGGATGGCTTCCTACTTATTTTAGGAAATAGAAACATGTGAGAAGTAAGTAGAAGTCAGGTTTCCAGGTAGAGGAAAATGATGAGACGAATGCTGCCCTGGAATGTCTATGGGACAATGCTGAGTATATGCTCAGTAAGTAGTTTTATTTATGAGTTGAGGCTTGGAAGGTACATGTGTCTAGATTAAGTGTTTGTATTTGAGAGTTAGAAGTAATATAGGCATAGAGTAATATAGGCCACGGATGTGTATGAATTGTGTACATAGAGGCTGTGGCTGAGCATACACACACAGTGAGAAGAAAATGCCCAAAGATAGTGCTCTAGTGAAAGGGACAAGTATTATAGAGACACCATCAAAGATAAAGACCATAACTTGGTAACTGGTTTGGGAATTAATATTTAATTATAGCAGGGGAACAAATTATAGGTAAAAGTATCTCTTTTAGAGGATAGCCATTTTTCTACTCATTATGTATGCACAAGAATGGGAGGAAAGACTTTAGGATGACTCACTGGTTTGTCTTAGGCAACAAAATGGACAAATGGATATTAAAGAAAAAGACTGATTAAAAAAACATACCTGTGTATATTATATAGAATAATATCTTCAGATGCATTAGCTTGTTTATCTTGCAACTTAGAATATATTATGAAAAATACCAGACTGTAGAAAATTTGAGTTTCATTAGTCATATGCAATTATCTCCCACTGTGTGAAGCTGACTTTCCTATCAAGAGCAAAGTGAAATGGCTAAGCCTATTATGCTGTCTCTTTGATGTTTTTATAGGATATAATGAAAGATGAATGCTCAGTGCTGAAGCTGCAGCTGAAAGAGCGGGATGAACTCATTTGCCAACTTCAGGAAGAGCTGGTAAGTGATAAAAATATTGGCCCACAAACATACTTTCCTTGCAAGGTTATTTGCTATAAACCCTCCAACAACTTTTTTGTTAACAATAATATTATGTATAAACTGTTAATACTTCAATCGGATTAATTATCAATTTTATAGTCTTACAGATGTGAGGTTTGAAAATCTGAAAAATAGAATGGTCTCTAATCTATACTGAACATTGTATAATTCCAGAAACAGATCACTAAACCAAGATTAGATATTTTAGTTTTATCTATCAAAAATTGTAAAGACTAAGGTCATATTTTATTTTGTAAAGTGTGTGATTTAACTTCATACTGCTCTACCTAGAGATATGATCATGTAATATGAAGCAAAGTACTCAAAAATCTTAAACAAAAATAGATTGTACTTTTTATTTTCATAAAGCTGCCAAAAATGTATTAACCTAATTTTTGTTAATGTGATATCTATATTATATAAAATTACACAAAATGTTAAATGTTTATTGATATTTTCAGGGGTTTTTAAAATGCAACATTATACAAAATTTATTAAGTTAAACTTCATAACCTGAAAATATATTTGGTAGGTAACAAGAACAGCAGTGTGCATTACTTAAGTATGTGTTTTCAACTTATATATGTACATTAACAATAGTTTGCAATAAAATTTACTCTGAATTTAATAAAAAATGATCTGTAAAATAAGAATGAAAAAGAGAGGAATGAGAAAGGAATTTTAATTCATCAAAAGTTCTTAATAATACCAGTAAAATGAAGAAGTATTAAACAATAAAAGAGCCTGACTCGTTATCAAGATGAAAAAACAAATCCTAGCCAATTATATTCTTTAGGATGATGTCAGAGTTGACTACATTAACAATGATATATTACCTAATTATTTGATACAATTAAATGAGAAAACAGATTTTATAGACCATCAAGCTTCTGAGAATTCTCAACATATTAGTGAAATAGGGGACAGATTTAGAGCATTTCATTGGTTCTTGACAACAGATAATGTTTTAACTGAAACCTGACCTTTATTGGGACTGTGTTATGATTGACTTGATGCTGGTTATTGGCCTCATGAGCTTATTATTGTTGCTTTAGAAAACCTATAAACCAGTATTTAAAATAGTAATAGTACTACAGACAAAAGGAACATGTCTTATGTTACTTGGAATTACCTTTTCTAAATAAGTAATAGATTTACTGTAAATTTATTTTATTACATTAGGAAAACATTTCTGTAGTTAACATAACTCCAGAGGTACGTGTTATGTGACCAAGCTTTGTTTATGTGGTAGACAAAAAAATATTTAAGTTGAATGAAAATCATGTAGATATTAATGGATGCAAATAATCATCAGTTTTAACACAACAGAAAATCTATTCCCTTTGTCAGAATGCTTATTCTTGGTGGGTTAACTCGTACCCGTTTTTTTTTTTGTTTGTTTTTGTTCCATTTTTATGCTATGTAGTTTGCATAACCATCTTGGATATTTAAATAAGAAAATGTTAACTTCTGAAAACAAAGTTTGTTTTATTAAAGAGGACTATAGCTGAAGAGGAAAGTGTGTAAGTGATTTAAGGACTTAAAGAAGGAGAGATGTTGCTGAAAAGAAAAGGGCATCATCAAAACTGGATTTGGAGCATAGAGGAAGGGTATAACCACATAAAAGCTATACAACTCACTTGGATGCATTAAAAATTAAGTCCTAGCACACTTGTGATCCTGATAACAAATAACTTGTGACATTTTGACAAGGTGGACATTAAACTTTACTTTTATACTTTACCTACCTACCTTTAAGAATTTGAAAACATTTCAGAGGAGTGCCTGGGTGGCTCAGTTGGTTGAGCTTTTGACTCTTGATTACGGCTCTGGTCATGATCCCAAGGTCGTGGGATCAAGCCCTACTTCAGGATTCTGCACTGAGTGTGGAGCCTACTTGGGAGCCTGCTGTCTCTCTCTTGCTCCCTCTGGCCCTCTCCCTGCTCCCATGAGCTCTCTCTCTCTCTCTCTCAAAAAGATTTTTTTTAACTTTTTAAAAAAATTTATTTACTTATTTTGAGGGAGTGAGAGAGAGAGAGCAGAGGAAGGGCAGACAGAGAGGGAGAGAGAGAAAGCATTGCAAAATGTCTTCTGGGGGCAAAATTTCCCGAATTGAGAACCATTGCTTCAGGGTTATTATAATCCCCAATAAAATTGTATGTTATAGGTTTAATGTCTATCTGTTGATACCCAGTTTGAATGAAGAAAAAAAAGTTCGGTAGAACGGATGGGCTTCTCCTTTGACCATTACATAAATAGTCCTTTGCATTGCATTTTAGGCTGCTAGAGCTGCTGTACAAAACGCCATAGACTGGATGGTTTAAAAAATTTATTTTCTCATAGTCCTGGAGGCTAGAAGTCCAAGATCAAGGTGCTAACATGGTTGGGTTCTGGTGACAGCTCTCTTCCTGGCTGCAGATGGCTACTCTGTGCTCACATGGCCTTTGCTAAGTGCATGTGCATGGAGAGGACAAGAAGGAGAGTTCTAACTTTTTTCTTACATGGGCACGAACCCATCATGAGAGCTACATATACCCTCATGACCTCATTGAAACTGAAGCATCTCCCAAGACCCCCATTTCCAAATACCATCACACTGGGATTAGGGTTTTAATATACAAGTTTGGAAGGGACACAATTTAGTTCATAGCACAAAATGTTAATGTTTATGGTTATATTTCATAGTTATATATTTTTTTCAGGCACTAAATACACATTTTAAATAGCATTTTTACTCTGTGATTTCAGAATTATGTTGGTTTAACTTCACTTTTTTTTCTGGGTTAGTAGATTTTGCAAAGCATAAATATGCTAAGAAACCTAATAATTCTGATTTTAGATTATATATTGATTTTGGGGCAAATTATCCATATTATTAACTGCATTTCTAATAAGAATGTATTTTGTAATCATACTCTGAATTTATTCCTTCCTGTTTATCTTTAAGAAGAAGAAAAACAAAAATAAGAGGTTTGTACTTTTGGGAACAATTTCAAGATGTTTTAAATTATTATCCCTGAAATTTGTATGTATCACTCACCTTGGTGAGACTTATTGTTTTTTTTTTTCAATAGCTAATTATTTGCATGTATTGTATGATGTACAAGAGAATATTAAATATCAGAATACCAGAGTGTCCTGTGGTTGTAGAAGTGTTAGGGCAACTAACTGGAGAAGACAAACTCTTTGGGCAGGAATTTTTGTTATGGGTAATCAGGAAACAATTGGTTCATACACTTACTTCTAAGTGCTTTATAATACAACAAAATCTTCTCTGCATTGTTATGAAGTAATGTGAAGGGTACTGGCTAGCTGTACCTATGTGACATGAGCTATGCAAATAATACCTTTATGTTGTTAATAAATTATCAAAATAGCTTGTATTGATATTATAAAATATTTTCACAAACAAAAATTGGAATTAACCAAACATTTGAAATTCCTTTTTCAAGTTTGAGACTATTCTCCCATCAAATGAAATCTTAATGTTTTTATTTGTTTCCTACCCTGGAAACATACATGAAATTTGCAAAGCTTTGAAGACTTTTAGTGATTTCAGTTCTTTTAGTCGTTTTCCTTTGAAACATATTTATTTTAATATTTGTGATTTACATTTGTAAATCCCTAATTATAGTGCATAGTATAAGACTTATTACACATTACTGTTTTCTCAACTTTTTATCTTTCTTTTCTATGGTCTCTGATTCATTTATGGTTTGGTTAGAATCTTTTCCCAGGGTGCCTGGGTGGCTGAGTCGGTTAAGCATCCGACTTCAGTTCAGGTCATGATCTTATGACTCATGAGTCGGAGCCCTGCGTCGGGCTCTGTGCTGACAGCTCAGAGCCTTGAGCCTGCTTGAGATTCTGTGTCTCCCTCTCTTTCTTCTCCTTCTCACTCGTGCTCTGTCTCTGTCTTTCAAAAATAAATAAACGTTAAAAAATTTAAAAAGTTTTCCTGAACGTTTCCTTCAAATGGGGTATTGATGACAGGGTCTCTAATTCTTTGAATATCTATTCACTTGAAAGATGAAAAATAGTGCTAGGGTTGAATTGTGTCCTCCCCAAAGCTAATCAATTAAAACCCTAATCCCCAAGGTGGATTATCCCATCCTAAAGGCACTAATCCCATAAGGCCCTACCTTTATGACCTAATCTAATCCTAGTCACTTCCCCAAATCTCCACCCCAAATACCATCACATCAAAGGGGTAGGATTTCAACATGAATTTGGGAATACAATCATTTAGTCTGAAAGGGAAGTAAAGGTATCAGAGGTCTTATGGAATTCTACTCTTTCACTACAGCCACTTAATGACATTAGTTATGATATTACTGTTTTTGCATATCAAAATTCTCTGTAAGATTCTAGTTGACAAAAACTCACATCTGAGAATAAAAATTAAAAACCTGGACAAGATTATTACTAAAGGCTGCTAGGAATTACTGGTTCAGAGTAGGAAATAAGATGAAAAACTGTGACATGTACTTCACTGAGAATTATTGTTAATAAGGATATTAATTGAAAGCATGGAAAAGAACAAACTTTCAGAGTCAGAAACAATTGGAAGTCTTCTTTTAAAAATAATTAAATATTTGGATATATATTTAAATATAAATTGTACTTATTGTGTAGAGTATGTTTAACTTTTTCAATATTAGAAATAGAACTCTTGGGGCACCTGGGTGGTTCTCTCGGTTGAGCATCTGACTTCGGCTCAGGTCATGATCTCTCGGTTCGGGAGTTCGAGCCCTGTGTGGGGCTCTGTGCTGACAACTCAGAGCTTGGAGCCTGCTTCAGATTCTGTGTCTGCCTCTCTCTCCACCACACCCATGCTTGTGCTCTGTCTCTCTGTCTTTCAAAAATGAATAAACATAAAAAAAATTAATAAAAAAAAGAAATAGAACTGTTCTACCGGCACAAAGATTTAGGGATTTCATGGTATTTAATGCATTGGTATAAGTTAAGGCCAAAGGTCTAAACATATTGGCTAAAAGTAAGAATACCTAATCAGAATCAATATAACAAAAGTTATTTAAAATAAATTATTTTAACTTTAGGTTTAACTTTGACTACTGGTGACATAAAACAGATAAATATTTTTCCCACTTATGAGAGAGTTTGGTTCTTTTGCTCAGCTATTAAGTGAAGGTCACGTTGAAGATTGCAATGTAATTTTATTGCTAGTATAAAACTGAGGGACATTGTAAATATTACCTTCTTGTTCCTAAAATATATCTGAGAGATTTATCATAAACATTGATGGTGAAGTGTAGCCTTGTGTTTTGGGAGGTGGGGGGAGAATGGATACTTTCTTCTAAATGATTATTAATCTTATAAATGGCTTCAGAAACTTTATAAATGGTTTCACAGTATAGATGAAAAGTTTACCCTATACGATTTCAGAAATTGAAGAAATTGGGTTTGGCATTTATTAATGGATTGATTAAAAATATTTTTAAAGAAGTTGAAGATAACTTAAAAGTAAAAATAACTTTAGTTGGACCTAAGACTCTAAATAGTAAAATTTAATTGCCCTAATTAGGATCAATACACCATGCTATGCATTTCATATTATGTTTTACCAGTAATTTAAATGCCTATTACTTTGTCAATAATGAATTTGCATGGGTAACCACATTAAAAAAGGTGAATTGTCAGTAATTTATGACTCTAAACTTGCATAACGTCTATCATTTTATTCTTTCCTTTAGAAACTTTTGTTCATTTTGCAGCCCATCTGAGTAGAAAGCATCAGATTCTGCTTTTTACGGTATATTTCTTTAAAAGCATATTTCTACTTAAAAGCTGAGTTGCAACAAGTGACCCATAAATAAGACTTCAGCCAGAAAGTTTATGAACTGTCTGAAAATAAGTATGCTATAATACATCCCTCATTAAAACAAAGAAAAGGAAGGCAAAACAGAAATACTTCCAATGGTTGCCTTCATGTTTACCACATACCATTTAGACTTGTCAGAATGTAGTGAGAGCTGTTATTTTAGTCATCACGTGTTTCTAATCTAATGAGTGAGGAGCGGCATTGACTGGGAAGCACTTAAATAATAATAAAACCGACTAAAAGCATTTTGCATTTACCATAGGCCAACAATTTTAAAAATGTCAGTTGTAAGTCTCCTTCCTGAATGATGTGGGTTTTTGTTTGTTTGTTTGTTTTCTTATGGATCTGAATCCTAATTTAGTAACTTCAGGTTAGGTTGTTTACATTTTAATCACACTTTTAAAATTTCCATTAGCACATTATTACTCATCTCTTAATAACATTGTATTTTTAAATGAAGGTTAATTGGGAGAAGTTCCTGTTAAGGAGAACTTTGCACAGAGATTAACAGTTCAGAATCTTTAAACCCAATTTGTGTTTCTAACCCCTGTAGTACTACATATTAAGGTATTCAACAATAAATTCAAAATAAGAAATGAAAGCATAGTTATAAAGATGAAAGAATCTTGAGTTACTTCAGTTCTGTCATTTGATATAACCATTTGTAGTATTTTTAAGATGTAAAGAAATAGAGTTAGAACTACAAGATACATATTTTAGTTCGTACATTAAGTATTTTACTGACTTTTAATAGCTGGTTCTGAATTTATTTTAAATTGTATTATTTCTTTTTTTTTTGTATGTTTTGTTTTAATGTTTTAAAACTAATGTACTAACCAAAAAAGTTGCATCAGGCATGATTTAATAGTTGCCTAAATTTGGACACCTGGGCTCAGTTGGTTGAATCTTAGGTTATGATCTCACAGTTTGCGAACTTGAGCCCCACATGGGGCGCTCTGCTGTCAGCGGAGAGCTGGCTTCAGATCCTCTGTTATCCTCCCTTTGTGTCCCTCCTGCTCTGTGCTCTCTCTCAAAAATAAACCTTAAAAAAAAGTTGCCTAAATTATACCTTTTGCAAAATATTCATAAATCTTAATATTATGTTTATTAAAACATTACTTTATGGCATGATAACATTTACAACGCTTTGTATGACCACCTTTCAACTAGCTGCGTTTCTTTTCTGGCTATCACTAAATCTCATTTTATGTCTTGATTATTTAAAGTAGGATTTTCTTCTAGAAATAGGATTTTTAAAATATCTCTGTTCTAGATATCCAATAAGGTAGGTACATACCTGAGTTTTGAAAACTTCTTCCTCCTTCAGTGTAAAGACTAAGTTGAAAAACAGATCACATAAGATAAGTATATATATGAATCTGTCTCTCTCTATATATACATACATATATGGGTGTGTGTGTGTGTATACACATATATGTTAGTGTGTTATTAAACCTTTTTTTCTCACTGAAAGCAAATATTTAAAATTCTTACTTGAATGTAAGTAAACATATAAACAACCATTTTTCTCCAGTCTCTTAAGAAATCCCATTTGCTTTATTTAAATGTAAACCAAGCTCTCAGCTCATTTGTTAATACTTGAATAGCAAAGTATGGAGCTGCATAAAAGGCACTTGTAGAACTGATGAATTTTGAAAAATTGAAGGCAATTGAAGAACTGAAAGTAAAGCATTATGTATAATCAGGTTACTGTGCATAATAAAGGAGGAGCTAAAAATAAGACTCTAAGAAATACATACGGCTAAATAGCACTTTATCAAGAATCTGAAGAGAATGATTTTGATTTAGTTTAAAACATATTCAGAATTCAAATTGAATAAAATTGTATGTCCTTGAAGCTTTAATAACAGAATAATTCCTACTTGATAAGAGAAACATTCTTTTTTGCATGAAAATCATATCCTGAATTCATCTTAAAAGTAATTCCCCACTTGCTCTACATTCTATTATAACTTAGGGTATTATTTCATACCACTCATTTTAAGATAGAATATTACAGGCCCATGGATGATTTACATAAGAACAGACAGCTGTAAGTACTTTCAAATCCTCTTTCTTTCTCATATTTAGGAAACATTAGGAACAGAAAAGAAATAGATTAGGTATACTTAAACATTATTAAAGTGTCAGGCTACTCCTTTTTTTTCCAGGTGAATTAATTGCATATATTCCAGAAAAGGCTTATCGCAGCAGTAATTACATTCCTCCTCAGGTCTGTGAGACAGTTGTACGGTGTGAATGAGGCAATATCCTGTGATACATAATGGGGATTAGCCTCCAATTCCTGACACACTCTAGTAACCTGATGAAGAGCTGACAAAAAGATACAATCTTTAATATTCTACTGCACTTGCCTTGGCAATAGTACATATTTGTTTAAGTCTTTATCATGAAGTGTTGTCATATTGCAGTATGGCATGGATATAGGGAAATAATTGTGGTATAATTTAAGTGCCAGTATAAAGTTGTTTTACCTTTAAGACATAAATATTTTTTAAAAGCAGCATGAAGCCATACTATGGCCAATTTAGGCATGTGGCAGAAATTAAATTGATATAAAAATTTGGATGTTTTGTATATTTTTCACTTATAAGCTATGTTGTCATATAACTTAGTGGCTTTCTCTGTACTCTTTTTTTAAGTTTATTTATTTATTTTGAGAGACAGAAAGTGCAAGTAGGGGAGGGCCAGAGAGAGAGGGGACAGTGACAATCCCAAGCAGGCTTGGCACTGACAGTGCAGAGCCCAATGTGGGACTTGAACCCACTAACTGTGAGATCATGACCTGAGCCAAAGTCAGGCTCAACCGACTGAGCCACCCAGTCTCCCCTGGTTTTCTCTACATTCTTATTTCTTTTATTATACCAATCAAGATTTCAGTGCATAGAATAACATATGAAATAAAACTATTCAAGTAGTCAACAAGACATAAAGATAGCCAAAGATTTAGAATTGGGGGAGGGGGGCAGAGCTACAAATCATGTTCCCAAATTACTAGGGGGGTTAATATGCAGAAGGAGAAGATATGTGTTGGTATGTATGTGTGCATGTGTTTATGTATATGTGTGTAGATAGGTGCATAAATATAAAGCATTATAGCATAATGTTCTACTTCACAAGATTATCTTTAAGCTTTTGAAAGCCAGGCTAACTTCGGATATCCCAGCAAGGGTTAAGAAGATGGAGCAGAATAGTCTCTCTTAAAGAGCCAACATTCAAATCAGGGAGACAGACATAAACAGTTCATTTTAATAACAGCCATTATTTACTGAGCTCTTACTCCTTGGCAGGTGCTCCAGTGAATGCTTTTGGTTTATTAGTGACTTTACTTTTTATAATAAAATCAAGAAGTATGTATTATTACTTCCAGTTCATCTATAATAAAGTAGATATTCAGAGGGATTAACTGATTTGTTCAAGTCTGCATAGTAAGTGATAGAGTTAGGATTTGCAGCAAAGTCAGCCTGACTCCATGAACATATTTTTCCCTAATACATAAAAATGTATAAATTATAAAGCAGTGAGGCTAGTTCTATGCACTAAGATACCATAATTCTCCTTTGCTACATGTCAATATCATAATAAAACAATAGGTCTTGTTTGTTGATTGATTAGCTGGTAGTACCATTAAAGCTCCGACGGACAGGACAGCAAGTTTTATGATACAAATAGGAAAACATATTAGATCTGTCACTTGCAGCAACTTGTCACAGTCTTAGAGGGGAGTACAGTCGCTTTCCTCAGAAAGAGCTTGGGACATTACAGGCACATTTAATGTTATTTCTTTACCATGTCCTTTTTTATGGACACTCCTTGGGGCTGGGTGAGGACACTATAGAAGCCCATTTTTTAAAAGCACTTGTAAAATCATGACTTAGCATTTTCAGAGCAATGAAGAGATTTAGAAAAATCTAAGTATTTTACATAAAAGCTAAGAAAACATATTTTTCACTGATCTTAAATAAATCTCTGTATATAATGTATCTAAATACAATATATACATATTCACATATATGTATTTCATATTGTGAATAAATCTACCAAAGCCCATCAAATATAGACTGAGGGAATTGTCAAAAGTGAGGAAACCCACTAATCCAAACAGGCATTAGTGACTATTTGATATCATGTGACAATTATTTTACTCCGTTGATCAATAAAAACATGAATGACTAGGCTAGAAATGTTTTTTTAATAATTTAGCATCATCGCATTTCCCAACTTGTTGAGCTATAACTAGGACTATTTTAAGTTCTGTAAGGAGTACAAAGGAAGAGTCTGTAGAAGAGAAAAACATTTCTCTTCTTCCCTTCTCGGCTCTTTGGCTGGACTAATAATTAAATTGGCATAAAACAGATTAATAAGAAGCAAATTTAATTTCCTGTGTTCAGGAGTCTCACATAGACACTAGAGGGTCAAAGACAGGCAGTAGAGGCTTATATGCCACGATGTTAAGGAAAAGGGGAAAGAGAGAGGATGGAGTTTGGGGCTCAAAGGGTGGGAAGACCATTCACAGGAAAACAAGAACTAATGTTTGGTAAACAAATGTTTGCCATGTCATGAGGAAAAGTCTTTCATTACTTTATATAAACCTATCGATAAACTATAATTATCTTTGGTAATAGCTCTCTTCCTGGTAGAGGCTTTCTATCTAAATTCTTTTAGACAGTTAACCAGCTAAAAACCTCTTCATGACTGTGAGCCCTTGATTGTCTCCACCTCAAACAATCCACATGACAAAGTGTCACATTCTGGGGCAGCTTGCCTTGAATCCCATTAACTGAAAATTTAACCAGGCATCATTCTAACGAGAAGCCTGGGCTTAAGTATCCTTTTGGCGTGTGTTTCCTATCACATTCAAATGAGACTTTTACCTTGACTTGATGTCTTTCCCTTTCTCATTGATGAGCACCTTAATGATGGGGCCTTGTCATCCTTCTGGTCTCAGCAGCCAGCCAAGTGGGCATTTGGTAAGTTTTTAAAGAAATGACTAAAATTTGTATCATTGTTCCTGCTCCAGTATTTGTTAAGGAAACCTTTAGAGAATAAAGCAAGATAATGTCACGATATTAAATTATATAACTTAGGAGATGAAAGATTGAAATAAAAGGGGGAAGGAGTAGTATTGGTTTTGTTGTATAATTTAGTGGAGGGAGTTCTAGAGACCAAACAAACCAGTAGTGGAAACATGACACAGAGAACTGAAATACAAGATGGGTGTCACAGCAAACAAGATAAAATAGCAGAGGAAAATAGAACTATTAAGATATCTGAAGACTAGGAACTAAAATAAATTGTAGATGCATAAGGAAAGGGCAAAGTCTAAATTGTAATAGAAAGTATTCTAAAAAACTAAGACATAAAAAAAATAAATGAATAAAATTTTTAAAAAGCAAAGAAAAACTAAAAAAAAAAACCATTCAGGAAAACAATAAAAACTTTTTCAAAAATTTAGGTCATCCTTATGTAGTCTGCTTATCATTTTCACAAGAAAACTTTTTGACGCGGTAGTACAATTAGATTTTTTTTTAAACTGATTTTTTAGAAGAAATGATCTCTAATGCAAACAGTATAGAAACTATCTATAGGTAGAAAGTTAATGATAGTGGGAAAAGAGCTGATGTAAAAAAGGTGTGAATGGAAGAGTAAAAATTTTAAATGACGAACATATTTATGACCTATGTTTGTGAAAATACTAAAGAATGAGAAGTATAAGGCAAATAAGTGTCCATATTATGTGTCAATATTATTCTAGAAAATTTACTTACGTATCTCATATCACACTCAGCCATGTCATATATATAGAAGCTGAGGCTTAAAGATGGTAAATAAATTGCCCAAAGTTATAGAACAAGATGTTATTTAAAAAAATTTATGCATATGTGAATTAAATTTGATACGTTTGTATAGAGAAGAAAAAAGCACTCCATTGTACTGTTCCTTAAATCAAATGATTTCTCACTGAGGCGTGCACAGACTGGTGGAATGTCAGGCTGAGAGGAAGAAAGAAAATAGAGACCCTGCCAAACCGGTGGTTACAGGGGTTTCTGAGCTGTTAAAGTTCAGGGAACTTGGTTGTTTTAGAATAAGAACCCCTTCAAGTTCTGATAATTCCCCAGATACAAAAGCCAGTTCTCCTTTTATTAAATTCTCAGTTTCTAGGCACAGCTCTTTGTTTATTCAGCAGCCAGCCAAAAGTAACTTTTTGAAAAAAATGTTTATTTATTTTGAGAGAGAAGGAGCACAAGCAGGGTAGGGGGGGAGAGAGAGGGAGAGAGAACATCTCAAGCAGGCTCTGTGCTGTCAGCACAAAGCCCCACATGGAGCTCAATCTCAGGAACCAGGAGATCATGACCTGAGCCGAAATCAAGAGTCAGATGCTTAGCTGACTGAACCACCCAGGCACCCAAAAGTAATTGAATTCAGTATTTAAAGGCTCCCAGGGTTTCCTGCTGCTGTACCCACCCTTACTTTTCTTTCAATTGCAGAATTTTTGTCAATTGTCCTTGATTTGCTAGCAAGCTAGTTTGGTAGCAACACTAAATAACTATTAAAGTGATGTGAATTTTAATAAAAAATGCAGCAGTGCAAAACACATCTCACATCAACATAATAGATGTCTTATCCCCATAAGCTCCTCCTCTCATTGTTCTTTGTTTATTTTAATTTTTGTTAATTTACTCATCCTGTATTCATTTACAGTTCCCAACTACTCTGTGAAATATGTGGATTTTATTGTTATTCTCCATGCATTGCAAACAGGGTAACTAAGGGCTAGCACAATTAATGAACTTTCCTATCACCTAATGAGCAGCAGAAGAGAGACTGAAGGATGCTTTAGGGTCCTGTCTTTGCTTAAGACTGACTTCTTCATGCTGGACATGCAAAGACATGGCAAATATTGAAGGAAGGGAGGTAGGCTACAATCGAAAATATGTTTATTGATTTTTACTTCCTAGCTAATCTGACCTTTTCAATTAAAATAGTTACTCTTCGTAATTCTGTCATTTTGAACACAGAGGTCTTGAACTGCATAGCCTATCTTGTCATACACTCCATCATTTAAAGAAACTATATCATGATATAAATTTCCATGGATGAGAGTCTATATATTTTCCTCTCCTGAATTTTGTCACAATAGGCATATTTTTTTTAGCAAAAAAAGTCAAGTTCCTGAAAAGATGACACTGTGCCTGTTATAGTGCTCAAGATTGGCTACATTATTTGTTTGCATTATCTTCAGTATGTTGCAAAAGGCAGACACTTGGCAAATTTAATGTAATCCTTCTGATGTAATTGAACTTAAAGTTGAATGCATAACACTACAATTCATCCTTGAAACTTTATGAACCCAACTGCCAATATATCACAACAAATTCTGCTTCTTGAAGAAGTCATACTGTTTGTATATTATAGTAGAGAGTACTTTTTACTTAAAATAATCATCTTGACTAAATGTTAGGTAACCTTTATTTTAGACTAGATTTTTGAAATCTTTTTTTTCTTTCTTTTCTTTTTTTTTTTTTTTTTTGTTTATTTAGTTTAAGAGAGAGACTGAGAATATCCCAAGCAGGACCTACACAGTCATGTAGAGCCCTATGCAGGGTTTGAACTCACAAACAATGAGATCATGACCTAAGTCGAAATCAAGAGTTGAATGCTTAACAGACTGAGGCACACAGGCACCCCCAATTTTTTTTAAATAAAACTTACCTAGCGGTAGAAGAGAAATAAAAAATGTTACCCATTATTCCACTACCCCAACCTAATTCTTTTGGATATTCAGGTGTTTCTCCCCGTTTTTTTTATACGGTTGAAATGATAATTGCTACATATTTTACACTCTGATTTTTTTCTTATTTATATTAAAGTAAATTACCAAAAGTAACAACACTGCAGTGGATGGCAAGACTTCCTTTTTCTTTTAATTGTAATTTTATTTCTAAAAATTGAGTATAGTTGACATACAATGTCACATTTGTTTCAGGTGTGTAACATAGGATTCAACTTCTCTATATATTATGCTCTGCTTACTACAAGAGTACCTACCATCTGTCACCATACAACACTAATACAAAATCATTGACTGTATTCCCTGTGCTGTGTCTTTTATTCCCATGACTTATTCCATAACTGGAAACCTGTATCTGACACTCCACCCATTTTGCCTCTCTCTCCTCCCCTTTCTCTACTGGCAACCTGTTTTCTTCTGTTTTTAAAGGCCTGAGACTACTTTTTGTTTATTGATTTTGTTTGGTTCTACTTCTACATGGGTGAAATCAGGTGGTATTTCTCAGTCTGACTTACTTCATTTAGCATAATGCCTTCTAGTTCATCCATGTTGTTGCAAATGGCAAGATCTCATCTTTTTTATGGCTGTATTAATATTCCATTCATCTACCAATGGATACTTAACATTGCTTCCATATCTTGGCTTTTGTAAATGATGCTGCAGTAAACATAGAGGTTCATATGTATTTTTTTGAATTAGTGTTTTTGTTTTCTTTAGGTTAATACTTCAGTAGTCAAATTACTAGGTCATATGGTATTTCTGTTTTTAATTCTTCGAGGAAACTTCATTGTGTTTCCTATAGTGGCTGCACTAATTTGTATTCCCACCAGCAGTGCACAAAGGTTCCTTTTTTCCCACATCCTCGCCAGCACTTGTTATTTCTTGTCTTTTTTAATTTTGCCATTGTGACAGTTGTCAAGTGAAATCTCATCATGGGTATGCTTTACAATTCCTTGATAATTAGTGATGCTGAACATTTTTTCATATGTCTGTTGGCCATCTGCATGTCTTCTTTGTAAAAATATATATTCAGGCCCTCTGCCCATTTTTCAAATTGGATTTTTGTTTGTGTTGCATAAATTCTTTATATATTTTGGATATTAACCCCTTATTGGATATATCATTTGTGAATATTTTCTCCCATTCAGTAGATTGCTTTTTTTTGTTTTGCTGATGCTTTCCTTTACTGTACAGAAGCTTTCTATTTTGATGTAGTCCCAGTAGTTTATTTTTGCTTTTGTTTCCCTTGTCTTAAAAGACATACCTAGGCATGTCTGGGTGGCCCAGCCAGTTGAGCATCTGACTTTGGCTCAGCTCATGATGTCACAGTTTGTGAGTTCAAGCCCCATGTGAGGTTCTGAGCTGACAGCTTGGAACCTGGAGCCGGCTTCAGATTCTATGCCTCCCTCTGTCTCTCTTCCCCCACACCCCCTCCACTTGTCCTCTCTCTCTCCCTCTCTCTCTCTCTCTCTCTCAAATAAACATTAAAAATAAGACATATCTAGAAAAATGTTGCTACAGCTGATGTCAGAGAAATTACTGCCTGTGTTCTCATCTAGGATTTTTGTGGTTTCATGTCTCACATATACGTCTTTAATCTATGTTGAGTTTATTATTGTAATGGTGTTTGACAGTGGTCCAGTTATCTCTTTTACATGTTGCTGTTCAATTTTCCCAGTGCCATTTGTTGAAGAGAATGTCTTTTCCCCATTATATATTCTTGCCTCCTTTGTCATAGATTAATTGACCATTTACTTATAGGTTTATTTCTGGGCTGTCTATTCTGTCTATTCTGTTCCTTTGACCTATGTATCTGTTTCTGTGCCAGTACCATACTGTTTTGATTACTACAGCTTTTGTAATATATCTCGAAATCTGGAATTATGATACTTCCAACTTTATTCTTCTTTCTCAAGATAGCTTTGGCTATTTGAGGTCTGTTGTGGTTCCTTACAAATCTAGTTCTGTGAAAATTCTGTTGGCATTTTATTTTAACATTTAAAAATATTATTCCAATCCATGAACATGGAATATCTTTCCATTTGTGTCAACTTTGTTTTCAACAGTGTTTTATAATTTTCAGAGTACAGGTCTTTCACCTACTTGATTAAATCTATTCTTAAGTATTGTTACTCTCTTTGGTAAATGAAATTGTTTTCTTAATTTCTCTTTCTGCTACTCTGTTATTAGTATATGGAAATGAAATATATTTATGTATATTAATTTTATATGCTGCAACTTTAGTTAATTGATTTATTACTTGTAGTAGGTTTTTTTGTGGAATCTTTAGGATTTTCTATGTATAATATTATAAAGCCTTCTTTGTCACAAGTATTATGTATTTCTGTTTAACTATATTACTTTTTTTTTTCTAATTCTGTGGTCTAAATGCACATTTACTAGTAAGATTTTGTCATTAGAATATTAAACATATATTAAATGAATCCTGTTCTTGAAACAAAAATTTTAATGACTTTATTTTTTTAGGTTTTCCATTCGTCCTGGAAATATGTGCAAATGAGTAGAAAGTTCTTGATTTTAGTTGCATGTATTCAGCTTAAGCCATAGATATAGATATAGGTAAACATTTGATAATAAAACAAAAACTGTGATAATTTTTTTTTCTGAGCCATAGTAAATGGACAAGCTATATTTTTGGAAAATGAAGCTTTACTTTTTACTAATGTGTGATAATCTGATTCTTAGAAAACTATCACTTCAACGTGTTAATTCTTCGAGCTGAATTCTTTTTCTTTTCACTGATTATTCTTTTAGTGTGTAACTGAGATCCATAAAAAACAAAATTATTGTTTTCTGGAAATATGTCATATCTGTCATTAGGAAAATGAACATTATTCCTTTTTTCAATTCCAAAATCTGCAAAAAATTTTCCATATTTTAATTTTACTCAAACATTTAAAACTACTAACATTTATATCAAAAGTCCCTAACAAGGCCAGTCTTTCCCAACACTACAGATTTGTCCTTTGAGAACTAAATGGTGTATAGTTGAGCAAAATATTATGAAACAATGAAATTGTAACTTATTTATAGCATTCTTTCATAGGTGATATATTAAATTTAGTTTGTGTAAATAATAAAATTTTTGTGTCTAAATAGGAAGGTTCAAACTGACTCATAAAACTTAAGTTTATTTTATTCTATTCATACTGCATCTTTGAGGAAACCAGAAAATGTTATGTATGTACTTACTTGTAGCTTTGAAGACAAAAACAAATATTTACTCAGTGATTTTCCAATAATCTAAGGGTTTAGTTCCTCTTTCTTCAACTTAAGGACAGTGTAAAGTAGTCCCTGAAGTTATGGCGATTACTAATAACCCTCTCATTGTGCCTGTTTCTTGGGACTTTTTTCTTGACAGTAAGAAAAAACAATAAAGGATTTGTGTATCCCTATAAAGACATTTCACTCAGTGCCCAGTATTAAAAACTGGTGCAGGGGCTCCTGGGTGGCTGAGTCGGTTAAGCCTCTTACTTTGGCTCAGCTCATGATCTCACAGTTCATGGGTTCAAGCCCCACATCAGGCCCTGCACTAACAGCTCAGAGCCTCCAGCCTGCTTCCGATTCTGTGTCTCCCTCTCTCTGCCCCTCCCCCACTCACGCTCTTGTCTCTCTCTGTCTCTCAAAAAATGAATACACATTAAAAAATTTTAAAAACTGGTGCATAAAACAGTGCATGACTTATAAGCACTCAAATATTTTAAATGAATAAATGAACATATTATTCCATGCAGACGGAATGCATTTCCTAAATCCTCAATTGAAATAAACCTTTCAATGTGCTATACGTGCAACTCTAAAGTATTTTTTGTGTATTTTTACTATTTAATTATTTCTTTATTCATTTGTTTCTTTATTTATCTTGAGAGAAAGCACAAGTGGGGGAAGAACAGTGAGATAAAGAGAGGGAGATAACCCCAAGCAGGTTCCACATTGTCAGCGCAGAGCCGGATGCGGGGTTGGAACTCATGAACTGTGAGATCATGACCTGAGCAGAAATCAAGAGTTGGATGACTAATTGACGATTAACCCAAGTGCCCCTGTTTTCACAATGTAAAGGTGTTCTCTGTAGGATCTATGTCATTTGGCCCTCATGGAACTTACATGACTATTTCCCTTCCTAATATTCACAGGTGATTATTAATAATCAGAATAAACTTGAGTGAATAATTTATTTCTTGCTAATAATCAACTCCACAGAATTTCATGTAGGGTTCTCAAAGTATAAACTGAATATTAGTACCTCAGTAAGCTGAATGAATTATTAATACTAAATACCATGTTGATGTTAGATGCTACTTAATAGTTTCAGTACAATCTTTATTTTACTCTTAGATTCCTAGGCTAATTACAGTGCAGAGAAAAATAGTTAATTATATTTCAGAAGAATCAGTGGATAGCTTTAGGTGTTTATCTTCAATGCAAATTAAAAACTGCATATATATTAAACATGTGTCATTTTGTTTTCAACTGCTTCTGATACTTTATTTTTTTAACGTTTATTTTATTTTTGAGATAGAGAGAGACAGAGCATGAATGGGGGAGGGTCAGAGAGAGGGAGACACAGAATCCGAAACAGGCTCCAGGCTCTGAGCTGTCAGCACAGAGCCTGACGCGGGGCTCGAACTCACGGAGCGCTAGATCATGACCTGAGCCGAAGTCGGCCACCCAACCGACTGAGCCACCCAGGCGCCCTGTGATACTTAGTTTAAAGTACCATTTTCATTTATACCCATCAACCTATTTTCTTATATTTCAATTTTACATTTTCCAAGCTAATGCAACCAGTTACAGCTTTATATTTGAACTTCTAAATGCAGTGATATTAGACATATTCGCCACTTCATGTTTAAAACCTCTTTTATGGTGTGAAGTATTTATTACCTTGGAGTCATGAGACCACTCTGTAAGACTGTAATCCAGTTCACTGGTATGCTTAGAATCCAGGGTGTTGATACATGACATATGTCCCATGAGCATATTTTATTTAAATCTATTTGCAAGACATTTTCTTTTCTTTCTCCATACATCATTGATAACATCTAATGCTTTGTCAGCAGCACCTGGAACTCTTATCAAAGATGACAGCTTAGGAAAACTGGATTTTCCCAGAGAGACGTATCCAAGTAGAATATAGTTTTAATTTTGCCAAGTTGAAATAGATTATACTAGATTGTTTTAATTGTATTCAAGGCATCTGGGAGAATTTTGCTAGAGTCTAGAGAATCGTATGCCATTGTGAAATGTTTGCCTTATTACAGGCAACACAAGGTCTGGGACATAAATGGTGCATGTTTCCTAATTTTCTAGCAACTCCACTCTACTGAATTAAGCCTAGAGGGCAATAATAGAGATTCTGCCTTTTAAAGGTGGTGCACTCATATATGACTTAAGGCTATTTCAGGATTCAGGGGAAGCATTCCCATTTTGGTCAGGTTTCCAACATTCAGAGATAGTTAAACATCTGTTCTGACCTGGCATGAGATTTCTGATATTGTTATATGTGCAAATCATGCAGTACTATTGAGTTGAAGGTAAATACAAAGTTGACAAGTAGAATTTCATCCATCCTCATCCACACCCCTCATTTCCTTACCTCCCTCATATTGATGAACAGAAAAATGAGCAGCAAGCACACAGAACACAGATTGAGATCAAGCTGACCTTTGGGTCTTTCTTTCATCTTGATGGAGGATTATTAATAAAATGTCAGAAACTGCAGAAAAGTTCTTGTTTATAACTCAGGTGAGCAGGACTATTACACTGAGCCTTCTCAACTCAGAAGACTTGCTATGTGGGTCCTCTTTTCTCTTTATGGCCCCCTCTGACTTAGCCCTAGAATTCCTGACAGACAATCTAATCTTTTTAGTCTACCAAAATTTAAGTAAGATTTCTAAATTTAACATAGTAATGTAAAATAGAGTTTATATATCTATGTAGGAAAATCATTAACAGTGAATATGTTTTTAAAATTTAAGAATAAATTCTGTCAGCACAGAGCCTGATGTGGGGCTTGAACCTACAAACTGCAAGATCAGGACCTGAGCTTAAGTCCAACACCCAACCAACTGAGTCACCCAGGCACCCCACTATTTTCTATTATTAAATACATATTTGAATATAACATATATGAATTGCTTAATGATTTTTAACCTGTAAATTACCAAGTGTCTTGTATGTCTTCTATATTTTCTAAGTGCTTTGAAAAATGTTATTATCTTTGTTCAAGAAGTCTATAATGGGGCGCCTGGGTGGCGCAGTCGGTTAAGCGTCCGACTTCAGCCAGGTCACGATCTCGCGGTCCGGGAGTTCGAGCCCCGTGTCGGGCTCTGGGCTGATGGCTCAGAGCCTGGAGCCTGTTTCCGATTCTGTGTCTCCCTCTCTCTCTGACCCTCCCCCGTTCATGCTCTGTCTCTCTCTGTCCCAAAAATAAATAAACGTTGAAAAAAAAATTAAAAAAAAAATGTAAAAAAAAAAAAAAGAAGTCTATAATGTAAATGAGGAATCTAAAAACACAGATATAAGCAATTAATATAAATTATAATTTGGGGTTAGGCTTATACCACACCTTATAACAAATAAATGTGAATGATCTTTTCATATAGCTTCCAACTACAGTTTGTGAAACAATTGAAATATAAACATGGGACAGGGCACAGACCTGTGCCCTCTATACCTTAGATCTTGTTTGGGCCTCTATAACAAAAGACCATAGACTGGGTGGCTTATAAACAGCAAACATTTATTTCTCACAGTTCTGGAGGCTGGAGGTCTGAGAACAGGGTGCCAGGGTATGGTTCTGGTAGGGGCTATCTTCGGGTTGCAGACTGCTGATTTCTCATCACGTCCGCACATGGCTGAAAGAAAACAGGTTAGCTCTTTGGCTCTTTTTTTTTTTTTTTCAATATATGAAATTTATTTTCAAGTTGGTTTCCATACAACACCCAGTGCTCATCCCAAAAGGTGCCCTCCTCAATGCCCATCACCCACCCTCTCCTCCCTCCCACCCCCCATCAACCCTCAGTTTGTTCTCAGTTTTTAAGAGTCTCTTATGCTTTGGCTCTCCCCCACTCTAACCTCTTTTTTTTTTTTTTTTCCTTCCCCTCCTCCATGGGTTTCTGTTAAGTTTCTCAGGATCCACATAAGAGTGAAACCATATGGTATCTGTCTTTCTCTGTATGGCTTATTTCACTTAGCATCACACTCTCCAGTTCCATCCACGTTGCTACAAAGGGCCATATTTCATTCTTTCTCATTGCCACGTAGTACTCCATTGTGTATATAAACCACAATTTCTTTATCCATTCATCAGTTGATGGACACTTAGGCTCTTTCCACAATTTGGCTATTGTTGAGTGTGCTGCTATAAACATTGGGGTACAAGTGTCCCTATGCATCAGTACTCCTGTATCCCTTGGGTAAATTCCTAGCAGTGCTATTGCTGGGTCATAGGGTAGGTCTATTTTTAATTTTCTGAGGAACCTCCACACTGCTTTCCAGAGTGGCTGCACCAATTTGCATTCCCACCAACAGTGCAAGAGGGTTACCGTTTCTCCATATCCTCGCCAGCTCTAGTCTCCTGATTTGTTCATTTTGGCCACTCTGACTGGCGTGAGGTGATATTTGAGTGTGGTTTTGATTTGTATTTCCCTGATAAGGAGCTACATTGAGCATCTTTTCATGTGCCTGTTGGGCTCTTTGGCTCTTTCTGTAAGGCACTAATCCCGTTCATGGGTGTTCTACCCATATGACTTAACTACTTCCCAAAGGCCCACCTCCAAATACTAGCTCTGTGAACTTCCTACAAGTCCATTGTTGCATTATTCCCATCAAGGCCCAAAAGTGGGACCACAAATAGAGATGACTTGTTTCCACAAGGCAGACCCTAAGCCCTGCTCCAAATAAGTTTACATGGAAAGAGGAGCAAGAGGAGAAAGTCAACATCAGTAGATCCATTATTTCAAAGTAGAGATTGCTGGAAAAGCTGAAATTTTCATATTTCATCATTTTACCTAATCTCACATTTAGATAAGACAGTTCTTTTCTGTTGTTGAAGGATAGGTTAGGAGATAGAACAAAAACAAAAAATTCTCCCATTCTTCCAAAAAGGTAGAAGTTTACATATAAAAACTAAGACAGAAATACTAGAAGAGAAATAAAATGGTGCCTCCAAAGGGAAGGATGTATAAAAAATCATCTCTTTATTCTTTTATCTTATAGTCATTAGTCAGCACTGTGGTCTTTGAGTTAGTGGCTTGGATTGAAATTAATTATAATAAATTAATGATATAACATAGCAAATTGTAAAAATAAACCAATACTATATATTATATAATACATACAAAATGACATATTCTATAAAGCATCCTTTTGATCTCTACTGCTTTAGTAACTTGAGGTTTATTATTTTATTAAATCTGTAATTAAAATGAGCATCATTTATCTAGTAGAGGAGAGAATCATTGATTTTACTAGAGAGAAAATTTTAAACAAGTTCCACCAACATCTACTATTAAATGTGTGTAGGTAGAGAAGAATGAGGATGAAGGTTATATCTTAATTTAGAATTAGGAGACAAAATAACCATTTTCTATTACAGAAGAGGTTGACTCTATAACATTAATTTCACCATGGGAAATCTGTAATCTTCATTTTAGAGAAATTAATTGGTAGCAGTACTATTTATGAAGTGCTGTGTGCTCACATCCTTGAAGAACGTTTCTACATTATGATTAGCCTAAGATGTCTAGCCTGGAGTGTTTCACATTTTTCTAGCTTTGTGATTACATCCTCCCACTAGGTATCTGATGAACTGAAGTTGGCAGCTCTGAATTTCAACAAACTCAGCAGTAAGGTTTTATGAGTATTACAAATAATTTAAAATGTCAATATTCAAAAAAATAAAATGTCAATATTCAAAATGTTTCATAGTTCATATATTTTATGTGTTCACTGAGTACAGTGCCTACGTGTGTGACATAAAGTACTGATCAACCAAGGGACATTATATTGTACAAAGGGTCATCTTCATCCATGAAAGCTATAAAGCCACTCTCTGTTTTGTTTTGTTTTAAATAGTTGTAACCCTGTCTGCAAGATACTGAATTTCCATGCCACTTGTGATATTTCATATCAGAGAGTAAATTCTTCTTTCAGTTGATGAAATGGCATCTGGGTCAGTAAGAAAAAAACATTTTAAATGACAAATAGTACCACATATCATGTAATTGTTAGATATCTACGTTGGAATACCTGATTCCTTACAGCTCTAAAACAACATGACTCTGACGTGTCCTTTTTGAGCATTTATCTGTATTCTGGAGACATTAGGCCAGCAACTAGAGTCAGTTGTCACTAAATAATGTTTTTCCTCCTTTTTGGAAGATAAGATCAGTGTCTAAAAATCTCTGCAGGTAATGACACTTGGCCTCGCAAAAATAAACTTTATTACATATTTGTAATAAATTAGAAATATGGAGTGTGAGTGTGATTGGGGGAAACATACGAACATAAAAATTCAGGGCTTAAAGAAGAAAATATTTCTACCTGTATTTCCTGATATAGACTGTCAGGATGCATTTTGTATTAGATAGAACTACTTACAATCTAAATTTAATCCTTTACTCAGGCTTCTGGCTACTCTGTAGAAATTTAAAGGATGGATTAACTTTTAATATAAAACAACTAAAAATTGTATTACCCCTATTTTGAGGACTGTCCCAGTACTCTGGAAATGTGTCTGGCTTTCATTTGCACAATAACCAAAACTCTTAAGTAGAAAGAATATGGTTTATCATATCACACCAGGTTCTTCCTATGACTTGCCCAGTGAATGAGAATTTGGGAAGGAGTCACAAATGGAAACTTCACATATTTGACCTACATGACTGCTGGTTTTCGTTTTTGTTTTGCATTTTTTCTTTTCTGAATGTTGGCTTGTTTCTCTCCACACCCCCCCCCAACCTCCCACCATTAAAAAAGCTTGGCATTAGTGAGTACTCAGTAAATGGTAATTACTGCACTCCACTAGCCTTCACTGAACTAATTTGTTAGTCGGTACAGTTTATTTCTTCTCCCCAGCTTCTTATTTAAAATATCTTTAAACAAACTGTATTTTGGAGGCAAAATTACAAATTTTATCTTGTTTATAAGAAAGGATTTTGCAATTAACAATGTAATTAAAACTCTTGGTATTTTTCTCTGCCAGGAACAAGTTAGATGGGAGATATGGAGTGTTTTGTTTTTGTTTTTGTATGCTCACACTCTAATTTCTTGATTGGGTTATCTCTCTGACTAAGTGGAGCCATCTCTTTGCTTGTTGGGATTCGATTGGTCTTTTCAGGAGGAAAAAATAGGAAACTAGCAAGAACATGGAGCCAATGTAGGCACAGAAATGATGGCCCCAGAGATGAGCCAACAACTAAATTATATAATAGGAAACCAGTTTATTTTAGGTGAGCACTAAGAGTCTGAAAGAGAAGGAGGAGGAACATTGGGTGCTGAATGTGGCATGCTTTGGATGTACAAAGGAGAGACAACAGTGAAAACTTGTCTGAAGTGTCTGACTGGTAAAGGGAATCATCAGGAAATGAAGTAGGAAATAGCAAGAAAGGGCTCAACTGCAGGGAAAATAGCCCGTCCAGCAAAGAGACAGACACAAGGGGACCTGCCTGCTACTAGGGGAAAGGTGGAGATTCTTATGGGATTGGTACTCAAAGAAAGTGGATCATTCAAAGAACCCCCATGTCTAGTGTGACTACATTCTGGTTTACATAAAACAAACCTGATCACAAAGTCATTATTCCATCTTTATTAATAGTACCCTTTCCCATGTTCAAATATGTAACCGTTTTCATAATAAATTGCATGCTCAATTTTTGTAATACCCAAGAGATGTGTATGAGGTGACTTCTGACTAATAGGCTATGAAATTGCTTATGTCTTAAAAAAATTATATCCTGAAGTAAGGATGAAATTTTAGGTTGGGTGAATATCTGAAGACTATTTCTAGACTTCCTAAATTCAAGGAGGTGGCATCTCTTAACAAGTCAGCATAGATTAATAATTGTGAGTTCTTTGGAGATATACTAGACAGATTAAGACTCAATTCTCCCCCATTATTATTTTTTGACCTTGGGCATCATGTCTTTGACATAAGCTCTTATTTCCTCAGTTTTCTTACCTGTGGCCTAGACATAATAATAGTATCTGCTTCATACAGTTTTGGAACAGATTAAATAAGTCGATGAAAAAAAGGGTGCTTATAACAGTGTGGCTGTTTTCTGCAAAGTGGTCCTCCACTGGTTCCAGGAAATCTGCTGCCTGCAGATTCTAGGTATTCTTTGATCTGCTGGATTAAAGTTTCTCCAAACTTTAAAGAAGAAATTCGTAAAAGATCTGACTCTTCGTTTGTTACCAATGTTGTCTAAGATTGTCTAAAGGTTTCTTCAAATGTGGAAGTATTATTAACCTCCATTTATCTTTTGAATTTTTAAATATCATTTTGTTTTCAATATTTAAATTTTAAGATTTAAAATTTAAGAGTTGATCCATCCTTAATAATATATATTTTCTGTCAAAACATCAAAATATTTTCTAAAGAACTATTTTTCTAACGTGGAATTTTTCTCATTATGCCCAATGTAAAACTATTTTTTCCATACTTATTTATCTTTTTTTCTTCATCTTTTGCTAGTCTTCCATATGCCCTTTGTTGTGTATCTAGCCAAGCTACTTGATAGAACATTTAAAAAAAAAAACAATTCTCTTAAGTTTCTTGGCAATATGAATTTATTTCAGGAGGGTACACATTATATTCCTCTCTCTAGGTGTAGAATCTATTTGTTACCATTTTTTTATCTAATAATAATTATTGAAGTCCATCAAAAAAGCTTAACTACATGATGAGACTAATAACATTGCTTGTCTCTTGAAGCTTACATTTAATAATATAAATGGTATTATTTTATGTGTTTAGTACTCCTGAACCTAGCCAAGCCTTTCAAGATTTTGTGAATTTTTTAGGCATTCTGTTACTTCATATATTATTATATATTAGATGTTCTCCAAGAGATTGTTATAAGTCATGTCACCATCCCAATCTCTTTTTGATATATCATCTATATGAGGAAAGAGAAAGAGAGATGTAACAACTGAATTTTACTAAACTAACACTGTAGTTCAGAGTTCTTAAATTGTACTTAACCATGCATGTTACAAAATAATTTCTAATCATAGAGCATTGACTCTCATTTTTGTAGCAGTCATTGGCAGTAACAAGTGTTGGTATCATTGAAGACAATCCTCATTGTTAGAACTACTTTCCTCCACTTATTCTTCCATATCAGCCTCCTTATTCTTCGTTGAACACACAAAGCATATTCCTTTCTTTGAGTTATTTGTCTTGGCTGCCTTTTCAAAACCCAAACATTCTTTCCCCAAGTCATTTGGTTACTACCTCCAGTGCTTCAAAAATTTGTTCAAATATTACTTTTTCAAATTCCCTGACTTTACCCTATTAAAAATTTCAACCTGGAGCCCTGGCATATCATATGCTGTATTCTCATTACTCTGCTCTTTTTCCCCCCACAGCATTATTGCTTTCTAATACACAATATATTTACCTATTTATATGTTTGTAGTTACCATCTGCCCACCCTGCCAATATGGAAGTGCCAAGAAGCAGAGGTATTTGTCTCATTCACCAATATGCCTACCTAGTTTATAGGTAGGTGTTCATCAAACTTATTCTGTAAAGGACAGATAATAAATATTTAGGGCCATATAGTGTGTTTCTCAACTAAACTGCCACTGTGACCTGAACATAGCTCTAGACAATATGTAAGTGATAGGTGTGGCTATGTTTCAATACAATGATATTTATCAAAATAGACTATAGGCTGGATTTGGCTATAGTTGGTTGATAATATCAGGCACTGTTAATAAATATTTGTTGAATAAATGAAGCAAATATATTGAAAATAAACACATTTAAAATATGAGTATAACTAACCTAGCAAGCTTGCCTCTTCTTTCACCCTAAAATTGATAATCATTGGTTGTCTGTTAAAATGTTTGTTCTGCCCATCTTACACAAAAGAGTTCCTCATCCCATTAAAACTAAAGTATATTCTGATCTATAACAGAGTGAGGTAACAGTAGAGTCACTAGAATCATAATGAACAGTAAAATGCTGTCCTGGGCCAGAGGATAGCAAAACCCTGAGTTCAACATCAGTATTAAGTATGTTGGTTAGGTTAGTTTTTATTTGTTTAATTTAATTCCCAAACAACAAAAGTATTTTTTTGCTCTTTTCACAATTATTTTTTAGTTTTTGTATTTTGATTTGTTTGCTGTTCCTAGTTTCTGCCACAGATATGCAGTTTTATTTCGACTTTTAATTTCTCTTATTACTCAAAGATCCTCACTGATAAATAATATATGGAAGTATACATATCCCAATAGTGTATTCCTTTTTCAAACTTAGTATATGATTGTCTTATGTACTTATGATAGGATTATTATTTGCCACTCAAATTATAAAGAGGTGGGGTTTTCTAATGCAGATTGTTATGAATTGTTCTTTATGCTTGCTATATTTGTAGTTTTTCTTATACAATCATGGGAATTAATAACACTCATGTATTTGGTAAGTGTAAATACTGTATTGGTTGGTAGGAACTGATGGCTGAAAAGATGAGTGCAAAGCAACAATGAGGCAAATATACGTCAGTTCCTTGTAAAAATGGCACCTGGGGGGCCTAGGTGGTTCACTTGGTTAAACGTCCGACTTTGGCTCAGGTCATGATCTTATGGTTCATGAGTCTGAGCCCCTCATCAGGCTCTGTGCTGACAGCTCAGAGCCTGGACCCTGTTTTGGATTCTGTGTCTCCCCCTCTCTCTCTCTGCCCCTCCCCCATGCATGCACTCGCTCGCTCTCTCTTTCAAAAATAAATAAACATTAATTTTTTAATGGCACTTACATATTAAATATTTTAATTATTAAATAATTTAATAAATTTAATAAATTAAAAAATATTAAATTAAATATTAAATATTATTAAATATTAAAATATTCTATTTTAATTGAAATTATAGCTGGAAACTAAGAGCAGAAAATGATCCTAAAATATAGATCTAGCAATAGAGGACATATTTAAAAAGTGTAAATGTATAAGTGAATTTCCCTCTTCCTCCAACAAAGAGACACAGTGAACGTAATCCTTTTCTCTGAGCTTGACAATGTCTCAAAATTTCTAAAATAATTTATTGTTTTTCTAGTCACCATCATGTTAACATGCAAAATTAAGTTATTTTGCTTTACTTACAACTCGTTCTTGCTACTATGAATTAACTCCCAGCAGAAACCTAGTAATAGCTGATTAATAATAGATCATCACATTTTATGGTCATATGCATGGCTTTTCCTCAATATGGTAAATATTTTTGGAAAATATCTCCGGGGAGCAAACTCTGGAGTAAGTAGCAAAGGTGAAACACAAAGAACTCTATAGGCAAGTATTTTAACCCTCAAGATGCTGCCCCTATGTTGGAAACAGAATCAGAATTCTAGGTTCGTAACCAAAGGTGAGCACTTTGACCTTTTTTGTTTGTTTTCATTTTTGCTAATTATTGTGTTAATTATACTTACACATCATTGCCTGAGATACTTGGAAGTCTCTACAGCCCTCTAGATGGTCAAATTTTCCCTTTGATTCAATTCAGCCCATAAGAATCTATGTACTTGTACTACACTGTTTTGGCTAGTTATGGAACTTTTTTCTCCGATTTGACATTTACCATCATGCCATTTATCAATTGAGCTAAATTGCTGTTCTTTGGGACACTCTGAGTCTTAAAAATATTTCTTTTTAAATTTTGATTGCTAGCTAATATGTACAACCCATCTAAAAATTGTACATAACTAGGTGGCAACCTTTCTGTTCACTAATACCATTCCTCTCTCTTTGATTTGGTTATCAATTGCTTTTTACAAAAAATTCAGAAATGTCTTTTCCTTTAATCATAATTTAAAAAACTTTCTCAAATCCTTTGTGGAAGAATGTATCAGTCATAGTCCTGTCAATAGGTAGAAATTACACAGTGATTGAACAGAAGTTAATATACATCTTAACAGACTAACAGAATAATAACAGAATTGTTACTTGTATTAGTAGATGGAGGTAATGCAGTATTAGCTAGCATATGGAAGGAAACTCTAAATTGTAGAAATAGGGGCACCTGCGTGGCTCAGTCTGTTGAACATATGACTCTTGATTTTGGCTTGGGTCATGATCCGTGTTTTGTGAGTCTGAGCCCCACATCAGGTTCCACAGTGGCAGTGTGGAGCCTGTTTGGGATTCTCTCTCACCCTTTCTCTGCTCCTCCCCTGCTCATATCTCTCTCTCTCTCTCTCTCTCTCTCTCTCTCTCTCTCTCTCTCTCTGTCTCTCCCCCCCCCCAAAAAAACACATGTAGAAATAGCAGGTATGAAGAGTAGCTACTATTCTAAAGACTGAGATAAACCAACCATAGAAGATAGTATCCATGTCCAGGCTAACATCTAGACTTCGTGGGAGAGAACACAACTGTAACTCACTGAATGGCAGACAAGTTATCTTGGTGCTGCCCTGGCAGAATTACTGGAAGTCTTCCCTCTGGTCCTTGCTGGAATTCCACCCCCTAGAGTGCTGGGAATGCTGTCCATGGGGACTACCTTGGTGGAGGCACTCTTCAACAAGATTACCTCAGCAGGTTGCTGGGGAAATCTTCTGACTAGGTGCCACTAGCTGTGATGCACTCACTACAGTAACTGGGCAGTGGGGAGGCTATGGTGCTGCAGAAGCTACTAGATGCTTCAGAAACTGCCTACACTCTAGGAGCCTACCATGAAGAAGCTGCTCGTTTCACAAAAGCCTGCTGAAACAGCATTTTGGACCAGGCAGGAAATCCCTTTCTCCTTCAATGTCACTGTAACACCTTCTGTAGGTAAAGCTTATTAACATCATGCTAGCTGACAAAATAATATTATTTGACCTAATCTATTTTTACACAACAGGCAATGAAAGGTAAATTTGGAGCTGAGAGATAATTAATTGACAACCGGCACAAAATCCTTGTCCTGTACAAATAATTGTGGTTTTGCTTTAATTTGACTATATGTAGTTTTCAGAATAATCCCAAAGACTTTATGTACAAAAAAGAAACTGATAATCTTAATGTAGAAAAATTCATAAATGTGATGGCTTAAAGCTCTCTTCAGATATCTGGCAAATGTAGTTATTTGCCCCAAGGCTAGTGATTTGAGAGAGACCCTAAGCTGCTTTCAAGATCAAACACTTGCAATTTTACTGTGATTCAGGATGGCTTTAGGCAGGAGCAAGAGATAATGCAAGCAGAAAGTAAGAAATACAGTCCAAGGTTTCATCGTATACAGAATCAAAACCACAGCAAGAGCAACAACTAAACAACAAATAAAAACCTGAGTTCCCTCTCCTGCCTCTATTCATATTGTACCTTTCACTGGCTTCTTCTCTGTAAGGTTAGCTTTTTTTGATGGATATACAAAGAATGAAAGCTTATGCATAGGCTGAATGATTCTCTATAAAACCATACCTTTCATAGATGGTCATTATTTCTAATAATGGCCTTAATTATTAAGATTTGAAAATAAAAAGTCTTAGGGAAAAGAAAGTCAATGAGCCAAAGCAGTGCTGTTATAATTTATTAAGAAGTCCAAGAAAATCAGACAGGATGCGAGTGTAAACAAATCATAAATAAAAATCCAATGTAACATTTAAGCTAAGAATGAATTATTTCTGATCAATAAGTTATTGATCCATTTTAAAGGGGCACCTTAAGTATTCTTTATGGTTTGTTTTAGCGTTTATATCTGAAAAACACATTTTTAGCTATATAAGCTAATACCTATAAAAATATTTCATGAAAGATTTTATGTACTAAAATGAAAGCAACTGGGGAATGAATGTAATGGTTTAAACTAAGTATTTGAGAGAACATGCCTATGTATACTCTGGATAGTTCTGAGGAATAATGTGTAATATTTCTTTTTGTGTTTTTCTTCACATTTTACAAATGTCATTCTCAACATTAGTATAACTCTTATGGTTGTTGAGGTAAACTAAATTCAAATTAGTTTAGGGAAAATGTATTTACTCATGAAATCCAAGGAAAGGTAGAACAATAAAACAAGGAAGGGATGCAGTTCATTTATTCCACTTATACAATCGGCAAACCCATCCGAGAGGTACTTTTTCGTATTCATTATCTGCTCGATCTTCCAAAATGGGAGACCAGAAAAGTATATAGCATAGCTCCTGATCTCACTTAATTTGAAGTATTATTTACTGGAATTTAACAAATGTGTAGTGAGGTCCTGAGTATATTCCGGTCACTCTTCAAGGAGCTGAGGATATAAAAATGAGTAAGTAATGATCCAAATTCCTATAGAAATAGTTGATTTCCAAATATGATGCTTATGAAATATTTCATGGACACATTGGGATTTAATTAGGAAAGGATCGTCTTTAGTTACACGATTAGAAAATTCATGGGTTAATAGTCTAAACTGACTTACCTGTTCAAAAGGGATGTTATGGAATCTGAAGTAAATGAGTTTGGAATACAAAGTCTGAATTAAGGTAGTGAGCCAGAAGGAAAGTTTGCTTCACTCACACTCTCAAAGGGAATATTTCAAGTGGTTGTTGCTTTGTTATCACTCAGATCATGCCTTGTAAGCAATTATCCGTGGTATTGTAGGTCATTGTTTACATTGCTATTCTATTTTAGGAAAACCTGTGCCACCTTCTACCAGGAAACTACACTACTATTTTTTTTTTAAAGTCCACTACACAATACTTCAGGCTCGAACACTTCCCTGACTTTTCTTGGCCAAAATGTAGCCCAATGACCACCAGTTTCCTGTTCTCTAAGCCCTCAGTCACTGGAGATACTTCCTCTTCCACCCTCCGTTATGTAGGTAAATACAGCCTCTTTACCTTACTTCTTTCTTGCTGGCCAAAAAGAAGCATTCACAACTTGTTTTCATTTAAAAATTATTGCTATTCATTATGGGACTGTTTCCATCATCTCTGGGATGATTATTTTTGCTTTCATTCTCTTGATCTTACAGCACCGCTTTGCATTTTATCACAAGCACAGCTCACCACATGTCTTAATGAAGACAACAGACAAAGCATGGTTGGAGAACTTGAATACTATCTGACAAATCAATTTATGCTTTTAATTTTAAAATTTTGGTTTAAGTCTAGCTTCTGCAATAAATGTAGCACTATCAAACATAAATATTTTGTTCATGTCATTTACTCTAGCAATAATTAAGGCCGAAGGAGAGGTCTGAAAAACAAGTTTGGGTATTAAATCTTCTCATAACTGATTTCCATAGTCAACATTTTTTTGCATTTTTATGCGCTATAATCATTATTAATAGGGTCGTTCAATAATTTTTACTTAAAATTATTTTTTTCAGCCAGCTTTTTACCCCTGTAAGAAAAGCAATTATTTTTTTCTTGAATACATGTGTTACTTATTAGCTGATTAATATCTTAATGTTGCAGCTTCACTATCAATTAGATGTGCATTAGCTCTAGATCCTAATATGATCATTAATTTGGAGCAATTTATATAAAGGGAAAGGCAATGTTGTTTGTTTTTTGTTTATGAAAACTTTAACATTTATTAGCTGTGGTATTTTAAATATTTATTTAAATTTTGCCTCCATGTCTTCATCTATGACATATGAATAATATATTTATTCATTCAACATTTTTTCACCAAATGGTTTATGTAGGAACAGTTAAGCAACAGTGGATGTAGAGAGAAAATGAAACATGATTGCTACGTTTAAGACACTCATATGGGGATGGCTTTGTGGTTAAACATCCAACTCTTGATTTTCTCAAGCCATGATCTCATGGTTCATGGGATTGAGCCCTGCATTGGGCTCCGTGTTGATAATGTGGAGCCTGCCTGGATTCTCTCTCTCCCTCTCTCCCTGCCCCTCCTCTGCACTTGCTTTTATTCTCTAAATAAATAAACATTTTTAAAAAGATGCTCATATGGATACTTCTCAAATTATATAACCTCTGCAAAATATTAACTCAGTATACATTTAGCTAAATTTGGTTACTTTCTCTCCCTTTTTAATTTTTCTCCAGTATTAATTCCAAAAGATAGCTCCTTGCTAATTGGCCTCAACACGTTTGATAGCTGCCTCATTATGTTTTGTTTGGATGACCTAATGTTGATTTCTAATTTCTTTCTTTTTTTTAATTTTTAATTTCTAACGCATTTGGTTTACTTAGAATTGTTACTGCTGCAATTTTTAGTTTGCAATACTATTTTACAAGATAATTTAACATTTGGAAAGTAACATTTTTAAGTTTTTGAAATTATGTTTAAATTTTAAAATCTTCAGCTTCTATCCGTGTGTAGGTTCACTTAAACAACATACAGAATTATTTTGAAATTTCAAAATATATTTTTGATAAGTTTATTAATTCTTCTAGGGTAACATGCCATGTTTTGTAACATAGTATAATTATGAAAAAAAGGCATTTCATAGATATAAATGTGTATGGTATAGAATTTTGGACAATGAATAGAGTTTTAAGATCTAACTATTTCTAACTCATAATATTTTAATAACTTGTGACTCTAGGTAATTCACATTATTTTTTTTTCTTCATTTTCCATTTGTAAAATGGAAGTAATGCTATGTCATCATGCTTCACAGGGCTGTTGTCCCCTTGAACATAGCTGTCCAGAGTATGATTTGAACAAAGCTGAAAGAAATACTCAAAACAGTTCTTTCAAAAATGGATAAAATATAAATGAATGCCTAAAATAGCAGAACGTATCAGGCTTTCTCAGTTTCTCAGATACACAGGCTCTAAAGGCTTAAATTGAATAAGACAATTTGTACATGTAGACCCTTCAACTTCAGTGCAAATATATAAAAGTTAAGCAGTTTCAATTTGTGATTTCCACAAAGTAAAATTATTTATTTTAAGGAAGCTAAATACTTTGTATTTAGAAAAATTGTTTTCTGTAGTATTTCAGTTATTAATGTATACAATAGTTATTCATACAGTGAAGTGACTTTCAAAGTAGTTATCTGTAAAGGAAAATAATGCATAAAAATCACATTTGTTACTTTCAGCACATCTGTAGTCACAGCAGCAAGAAAGTATAATGTGGTATCACTATATAAATTAGAAATATTTTATTATAGCATTTAAAATGTGTAAGTACTTGGGGCGCCTGGGTGGCGCAGTCGGTTAAGCGTCCGACTTCAGCCAGGTCACGATCTCGCGGTCCGTGAGTTCGAGCCCCGCGTCAGGCTCTGGGCTGATGGCTCGGAGCCTGGAGCCTGTTTCCGATTCTGTGTCTCCCTCTCTCTCTGCCCCTCCCCTGTTCATGCTCTGTCTCTCTCTGTCCCAAAAATAAATAAAAAACGTTGAAAAAAAAAATTAAAAAAAATAAATAAATAAAATGTGTAAGTACTCAATAGCTTATACATTTTTCTTAGCTGATCCATATATAGTTTTAGGAAATGATTCTGCCCCATCATTTCCTTCTCCTCCTTTCCTGCTGTAGAACGAAGAAAAGGAAAATGGGAGGGAAGCAGGAAGAGCTGTGAGAAATAGTGGCTTTATCAGGTTGTGGGTAAAATAACTGTGAGAAAACAAGAACTGTGAGAAGTAACTGAAAAAGCAAAAGAAATTTTGGAGTATATCCATGGCCTTCACAAAGTTGTGGCACCGACTTGACATTTATGTCTTAAATGAAAAGAGAGAAGAATGAAAAGTGAGTGTCTGATTTCGCTAGTCTAATGTTTGAAGTGGCAGAAGTGACGAGTAGCCAGGAAAAATTCATATAATATAGCGCAAAGAATATTGGACCAGATCTAGTACTATCCCTGACTGACTCTTTTTTTATTACAAAATATTACAATATTGACTGTATTCTCTATGCCATACTTTTCATCCCTGTGACTTCTTTATTTTCATAACTGGAAGTTTTTATCTCCTAATCCCATTCACCTATTTCACCCATTTCCCTATCCCTTTCCCTCTGCAACCACCAGTTTGTTTTTCTATGTATGAGTCTATTTCGGTTTTGTTGTTGTTTTATTCATTTGGTTTTAGGTTCTACATATAAGTGAAATCATATGATATTTGTGTGTCTCTGATTTATTTCCTTAGCATAATACCATCTAGATCCATCATGTTATTGTGAATGGCAAGATTTCATTCATTTTCTATGGCTGAGTAACTACTTCTTTAACCGTTCATCTGTCAATAGACATTTAGGTTGCTTCCATATGTTGGCTATTTTAAACAATGCTGCAATAAATTTAAGAGTGCATACATCTTTTAAAATTAGTGTTTTCATTTCCTTTGGAGAAATACCCAGTAATGCAATCACTGGATAGTATGATATTTCTATTTTTAATTTTTTGAGGAACTTGTCCATAGGGGCTGCATGAATTTACATTCCCACCAACAGTGCACAAGGGTCCCCTTTTCTCCACATCCAACACTTATCATTTCTCATCTTTTTGATATTAGCCATTCTGACAGGTGTGAGGTGATATCTCATTGTGGTTTTGACTTGTGTTTCCCTGTTGATTAGTGATGTTGATCATCTTTTCATGTGTCTGTTTGCAATTGTATATCTTTTTGGGGGGAAAAAATGTCTGTTCAGATCCTCTGCCCATTTTTGATTAGATTATTTTTGTTGTTTAGCTATATTAGTTCTTTATATATTTTTTGATATTAATCCTTTATTGGGTATAGCATATGCAAATATCTGCTGTCAAACAAGAAATAACTGAGGCTGCACAGCAAACCACAAGTTAATTTGGAGTTTTTAGGAATTTAAATTTGGAGGACACAGATTCAGGAGCAACTTGAAACATGTTGCAAGCTGGAGAGGAGAAAGACAGAGTTTGTAAATGAAAGCCACAGGTAAATTATTTTGAAAGAATTGTGATTGGCATAGGCAAAAATAATTAGCATTGGTCTGCATAGGGGAGGTTACTTGCTAGTTGTCAGGTTGGTGTTCAGTGAAATAAGCCTCATTCTGAAAATTGTAATAGGATTGGCAAGTTGTGGTTGGCATGATCTAAAGTTCATGTACCACGTGTAGTTTTGCATAAAACCAACCTCACCAAAGGCCTTCGGCCTCCATTGTAGGGCCCCTTGATGTTCCTAACTTCATTTCAGCTTTTCTGTTCACACTTCTTTTTTTTTTTTTTTTCAACGTTTTATTTATTTTTTTGAGACAGAGAGAGACAGAGCATGAACGGGGGAGGGGCAGAGAGAGAGAGAGACACAGAATCGGAAACAGGCTCCAGGCTCTGAGCCATCAGCCCAGAGCCTGACGCGGGGCTCTAACTCACGGGCCGCGAGATCGTGACCTGGCTGAAGTCGGACGCTTAACCGACTGCGCCACCCAGGCGCCCCTCACACTTCTATTCAGTAGGTTGTTTTTTCATTTTGTTGATGATTTACTATGCTCTATATCAATGATCTCCTGTGCTTTATAAGAACTTTTTAGTTTAATGTAGCCCAGTAGTTTATTTTGCTTTTGTTTTTCTTGCCTGAGGAGATATACCTAGGAAAATGTTGCTGAGACCAGTGTCCAAAAGATTATTGCTTACGTTTTGTTTTTTGTACCCCCCACCCCAGGAGTTTTAAGTTTTCAGGACTTTCATTTAGGTCTTTAATCTATTTTAAGTATATATTTATGGTGTAAGAAAGTGGCCCAGTTTTAGGGCACCTAGGTGGTTCAGTTGGCTAAGTGTACAGTACTTGAATTTTGCTGACGTCATTATCTCAATAGTTCATGACATCAAGCCCTGTGTGGGGTTCTGTGCTGACAGCATGGAACCTGCTTAAGATTCTGTTTCTCTCTCTCTACCCCTCCCCTACTCCTGCTCTCTCTCTGTCTCTCTCTCTCTCAAAATAAATAAACAAACTTAAAGAAAGTTGTCCAGTTTCATTCTTTTACTTGTAGCTGTCCAGTTTCCCCTGCATAATTTATTGAAGAGACTGTCTTTTCCTTTTTGTATATTCTTGCCTCCTTTGTGATAGGCTAATTGGCCATATAAGCATGGATTTATTTCAGTACTTTCTATTCCATTGATCTATATATCTATTTTTGTGCCAGGACCATACTGTTTTGATTACTATAACATTGTCATATAGCTTGAAATCTCGGGTTATGATACCTCCAGTCTGGCACATTATATTTGTGACCCTACAGAATTTACTTTATTATTCTTTTCCTTAATCTTCTCAGGTGTAGTTTCAGTCTCTTGGAAAAATGTATGAAAATATAACTTTAGTCATTTAAAAATATTTTTTACTTTTCACACTGTGAGGAAAATGTTATAGTACATGGTAAAAGTACATTTTTTTTTTAAACGTTTTATTTATTTTTGAGACAGGGAGAGATAGAGCATGAACAGGGGAGGGTCAGAGAGAGGGAGACACAGAATCTGAAACAGGCTCCAGGCTCTGAGCTGTCAGCACAGAGCCCGACGCGGGGCTTGAACTCACAGACCGCGAGATCATGACCTGAGCCAAAGTCGGCCTCTTAACCAACTGAGCCACCCAGGTGCCCCTAAAAGTACATATTTTAAAAAGCATGTTGATTCCTTATCTTTGTCCCTCTCTTTATGGGAAATATGCTCTCTTCTTTAATTAATACTAATCATTCATTAAACACTAAGATAAACTTCATGAATGTCTGATTGATCTAAATAATCAAAATTTGTATTTAATTCTTTTCTTTGAGACATTGTTTATGATTGTTTTCATGCTATTCCAGAGAAAGGTATTTTTCATAAAATGTAAATTTCATTTCTAAATTTCTCATGATGCTATTATTTGTATAAATATTCTTTGTAGCAGTTCTCAAATCATTTTTCTTTATTTACCAAATTATGTGGTAATAAATATTATTTAATCAAAAATGCAGCAGAACACATCCTAAACTTTCATTAGTTTAATATGTTGTCTTTTTAGGGTCTATACAAACTTTAGACTTGTAATCAGATTAGTACACTGAATTAACTTTGGATCTTTGTCCATATTGAAATGAGTGAATGTACCTTATTAATGCAGATATTATTTCATATGTATAATTTTAGTCCTCAAATAAGTAAGACTTCACTAAGGTAACTTGTATTTAAAAATGCGATATAGGGGCGCCTGGGTGGCGCAGTCGGTTAGGCGTCCGACTTCAGCCAGGTCACGATCTCGCGGTCCGTGAGTTCGAGCCCCGCGTCGGGCTCTGGGCTGATGGCTCAGAGCCTGGAGCCTGTTTCCGATTCTGTGTCTCCCTCTCTCTCCGCCCCCGCCCCCCGTTCATGCTCTGTCTCTCTCTGTTCCAAAAATAAATAAACGTTGAAAAAAAAAATTAAAAAAAAAATAAATAAAAATAAAAAAAAATGCGATATATTTGTGACTAAGTAGGATTGAATTTGAATAATGCTACAGCAGACTTAATGCAAGAAAATGTGAACCTTTGCATCAAAAGGAAGTTTTATGTTTAAAAGACTACCACTGAAAAAGTGGAAAAGATAACTTATAGAAAGGGAGAAAATATTTGCAAATCACACATTTGATAAGGGACTTGTATCCAGAATATGTAAAGAACTCTTACAGTTCAGTACTAAAATATAACCCTATTTTAAAATGGGCAAAGGATTTGAGTATACATTTCTCCATAAAAGATAAACAGATGACTAGTATGTACATGAAAACAATGCTCAACACCATTAGTCACTAAGGAAATCCAAATCAAAACCACAGTGATACCACTTGACACCCACTGGGATGGCTATAATAAAAAAGATGGGCAATAGAAAATATTAACAAGAATGTAGAGAAACTAGAATCTTCATACATTGCTGGTAGAGTTGTAAAATGGTGCAACTCTTTGGAAAAACTTTGGCAATGCCTCAGAAAGTTAAGTATATAAAGTTAACATTTGAGCCAGTTATCTAATCCTAAGTATATACTCAAGAGAATTAAAAATATATATTCATCAAAATGTTCATAGCAACATTATTCACAATATCCAAAAGTGGAAATAACCCAAGTGGCTATCAGCTGATGAATGGATAAACAAATGTGGTATAACCATATAAGTGGAATGTTACTCAGCCATTAAACGTAATGAAGTACTTATGATATGCTATAACATGGATGGAACTTGAAAACAGCTAAGTGAAAGAAGGCAGACAAAAGAGGGCGTACATTCTATTATTCCACTTACATGAAATATCCAGAAAAGGCAAACTGTCATACAGATAGAAAGATGAGTGGTTGCCAGAGTATTTGGGAGTTGGGGCTTGGAGAATGACAGCTAATGGCTCCTGAGTGTATCTTCAGGGTGGAGAAAATGTTTTGGAATTACATAGTGGTGAGGTTTGCACAATTCTGATTATCCTAAAACCACTGAATTGCATACTTCCTAAGGGTGAATTTTATAATATGTGAATTATTACTTAAACAGTGATAAAATTAGAATGATCGAGTATTTTCTTAATTGGAATATGTATCAGGATATTCAGGAAAAAAACAGGATACAAAGAATATAATTTGAGGGGATATAATTTAAAAAGAAATTAGTTTAGATTTTTCAGAAGCAGAAAAAAATGCAAACTTTTGAACTTTCATATTTATTATTGAACACAGAGCTACTAATTATATGAGAAAGTATAGAATTTCACTAAATCAGAAATCCAAACGCTACACACTGAGGGATGTAGTGTGTATTTAAATCAGTCCCTGAGGGTTTGTAGTTTATGATTCTAATACATAGATTTCAAAAGCATTAACACAATACTATCATGTATAATATCATACATATCACACATATCATGTATAATGATTAATGTTCCAGTACACACATATACTACAGACACACAGCTAAGAATTACTCTACTCATTTAAGTAACAGGAAAGTTATATTTTAGGGTAAAAAATACTCTTGTAAGTTCACAGGCTTAGGAATTTCCATATTTTAAAAACACACCATTGTAGCAGAATAGGTTGTTTAGTATTTTTGATGAATTCTATATTTTGTTTGAAGTCAGAAGGTCCAACAAATTAACTATTTAATGAAGTGTTACTGAGAAAACATAAAACATTTTTTGAGGTATTATAATTTGATTCACTTTTAATTTCCAATAATAATTTTAATTTGAATACTTTTTAAGTTTCTAGCACATCTTTTGAATATTATGCTCATGTGACCCTCGAGATAGAATGTATAACTATTATTCCTCAATTTTTACCAATGAGGAAACAGAGAAAATATTAAATATAATATTGCATATTTAGATGATTTATTATAAAACCATGATGAAAACCACAGATACCCTAATATACCCCACCCATTTTCTTATCCTGTTTGAATAGTATTGATTGAACAGTGGTGTTGGTGGAATGAGAGAAGGCTATGTATGTGTGTGTGTGTGTGTGTGTGTGTGTGTGTGTGTGTATATATATATATATATATAATGTATGTATATATATATAAAATTGAACAATTAGATGCAACTTCTTATAATATTTTTTGTTAAGTAGGATTTAGAGATTATAAGAGGTTCAAGATGTTCTCAACATAAAAATATGTTATCAATTAGATCATGTTACCATATGTACTTAAAAAATATCTGGGCGGCTGCTGTGTCCTCAAGGCTAATAATTATGTAAGTTAGAAACAACATACCATATGGTTCCTCCTCCCAAAAGAAAGCCAGTTACTCTCTAATGAAGCATTTCAGTAGAGCATTTTGGCTCTTTCCCAAATAAATTCAAATTCGTTTCTTTATAGGAATGACTACTGATCTAATGATGGCCCTGGGTTTTGGTGCCCCCTCTGATGCCTTACGTAACTGTAAATCTGATTCTATCTTTTAAGACAATAGACTGTCACAGTGCAGTGCTCTTACTTAGTTTGCCAAACATCCCTTGGTAGAGAAATCCCTTACCATCTCAAGATGATATTATGGCACTTTTACATTACTCCAACTTTAGAGACTTTCCCCAATTTCCTACCTTCAAGATGGAAATTGGACAGTTGTAACGAGGACACACAAGGTGTTGTTTCATGACAGAAGTTGCAGGATAGAGATGAGTCTCCGTTCTATGTTAGGTAGCTCAGCCCCATAGAAAACACAATTACTAGTGAGCATATTGATGTTCTCAACAGTTGCCTATTTTGGAATTGAGGCCAGTATTTGCCACATCAGTGAATCTTTTCTACCTTTTATTTACTTTTTTAAATTGTAGATTTAAAAAAAATTGATGTTTATTTATTTTTGAGAGACAGAGTGTGAGCAGGGGAGGGGCAGAGAGAGAAGGAGACACTGAATTCGAAGCAAGCTCCAGGCTCTGAGCTGTCAGCAGAGTCCGACGCAGGGCTCGAACCCACAGACCACGAGACTGTGACCTGAGCTGAAGTTGGATGCTTAACCAACTGAGCCACCCAATGCCCCTAAATTGTAGATTTAGAGGATAGAAACTTGACAGAGCACTCTAGTAATAAGGAACCCTTAATAAGGGTGCTGTGTGATATTTTTGCGTTTTAGAGAATACCTGGACTTAACATTTCCTCTCATTTTATTGTCCTTAGAAATTACTTAACATTTATTCTTTTTTTTAAGTTTATTTATTTATTTGGATAGAGAGAAAGAGCCAGAGAGGGGCAGAGAGAGAGGAAAGAGAGAATCCCAAGTAGTCTTTGTGCTGTCATTGCAGAGCCTGACACAGGGCTCCAACCCAGGAACCATGAGATCATGATCTGAACTGAAACCAAGAATTGGAGTCATAACTGTAACCAACGGAGTCATCCAAGTGCCCCAACATTTTATTCTTGTGAAGTACAGTAAATTCCTGAAATGTTAAACACATTCTTCATGGAAATTATTATTTTCTTCTCCTCACCAGTTCAATAACTATTGTCTTTTCTATGAGATAATACTTTTGCATCTTATTAAATGCTAATGTAAGAATATGTGATCATATATTTTCCTATCATGTACTCCCTTTTCTTCCCTTTTCTCATTTTTTCACAGCAAACTGTTTTACTTAGACATTTTTAACAATTCGGTATAATTGTAATTTTTGATAAATGTCAGCTATTGTGACTATCCCAAATAGAGCTACACATTTGAAACTTGTAACATACTCAATCAGCAAAAAGGAAAGAATGAATGAAAAAGAAGAAAGGAAAGGGAAGTGGAGGGGGGAGGAAGGGAGGAAATCAACGCTTTTTAAAATCTTCAATTCCTGAAACTTGATGCATACATTTTTCTCTGAGGAGTGGAATTGTAGTTGTACAGAATAATGATTTGTCGTCATTAAACCACCAATTCATTTAGCTGACCAAGAGAATTTCCTCTTGACCAGACTTCCTGCCCTGTCCACCTCTGTGTATCATCTTTTTGTGAGTTTTTCTCTACCATAATGATCTGTGCTGGGATATCACTTTCTTGTATCAGAGGTCTTAGTCTCCATTTTCTCTTTGTGAACTTCTTTTAGCTCATCCCGTTAATGTTTTAACAGGTTTGCTTGCTTCCTCCTATATTTTTCACAAACTGTTGTTTTCTTGTCATATTTACTTCTTATCCTTGATTTCGGTATGCTTGCTTAATGCTTCCCTTCTGTTCCCAGACCTTAGTGTTCAGTATTTTTTTTTCTATATGTCTCTGTGATAAAGCTGCTTTTTTCTGCAGTTTTTGTCAGAAAAACATTTGATTTGGGTTTGTTGACCTTAAATATGTTATTTTACCAGAGAAAATGGGCTTATTTAGGAATATCAGAGAATTGCGATTTGGGGCAAACAAGCTATGGCAAAAACCATAGGCTGGTCTAACAAAAAAGGAGAACATAATTTTATGGAGAAGGAGGAAGTTGGAAGGGGTTGTTTTGAAGGAAAGTCTGTTGAAGAAAAGCAGAAGTTCAGGGTGATGGATAGTTTCTCGTTGGCTGTGTTGCTGGAGTAGTCAGTTTCTTTAGGGATGCTGTGTATGTCTTTGTTGAGGCCTATGATTGATGATTCTTTCTTGTTAATGATTCTTCTTTCCGGTCTGTAATTGACAGTTCCTCTTGTAATCGTGGTACTGTGTGAGAGCTCCCCCTTCTGGCCTCATGGCTCCATTTTAGTGAGGTTTCTCTATTAAATTTTTCACAGGTTCCAAGTGAATAATCTATAGATGCAGTAACATTCCCTGAAAATCTATGAGAGCAGAGAGCTTCTTTCCTAATCACTGTTGTTCTCAAAACCAAGGCACGATGTCTGGCCCAGTAAATGTTTGGGCCTCGTCTATAGCAGGTCAGATGGCACCCCTATTTATGGCATGTTCAACATTCTTGTTGGCTATAAGTATCACCAGTATCTTGACATAGACTGTGTTACAGAGGGCATGCAATTAATGACATTTATGCTACCTGGGCTAGAAAATCAAAAGATTTTGGCTACTACATATTAAGAGATAAATTTTTCCAGATGCCTCAAAACATTTTGAAGTTGTAGGATCCATGTTTTTATTTTTAACCTAACCTTTCATTTTCATGAATACAATATATTCTTTGTGAAATCATGAAAAATAAATATTCCATTGTAGATATATTAATTGTAGTACAGACAGCTCAGTTGCCCAAGGACATAGACGTATACTGACAAGAGCAAGCTAGACTTTGTCTTCTGATCCTCACTCAAAAACCAAAAGATTTTGCTGTAGTTACAATTAAAGATAGAACATAAGAAAATAATAAAAAATAAATGTCTCTTAATTTTCTTTAAGGTTATTTAAATTTGATGTAGTTTTATTTTATCAGAGCTGACCTTTTGAGCAGTGAAAAGACAATATCACCCCCGTTGAACATTAATTCATACTAATTAGATGTTAGGAAGTCATGTGACTGCAACAGCTGAGCAAACGGACATATCTAAGGAGATTTTAAAATGTGTACCTTCAGACTCTGATATATCTGATACCTTTGCTGGCAATTTGCTGTTGGCTGTGAAAACACTATTGTTTAGACTTACTATCTCATACGCTAGGCATCTAGCAGACATATGGTACATCAGGAACAGAGTGATTTATATTATCTCTTCCTAGCATCATACCCACCTCTTTGTTTTACCTCTCTATATAGCTCTCATGATCATTTCAGTATGAAAGACACTGTAAGTCATATATGTAATAAAATTTTTAGGGGGCAGTTAACAACAGTTCAACTTTGTCTTCTCATTTCCTTTATTTTCCCATCTGCCCTCCATACACATGCTTAAGTTATTACTTTCCCCTTTCTCATTTAAAAACAAGAAGATTCACCCTTCTTGCCAATGGCTAGTGCTGCTATCCTTATAAAACTACAGATAATTAGAAATTACTTACTAATTTGACTAATTTGCTTTGAGGAAATATTTGAGCATGTTATAAATGAGTTAGAAGTTGAAGTAATGAAGCAAATAACAAAGGCAAAGAAGCATTAATCTTATTTTACAAAAGGTCTTTATAGTCACATCCCAGAACAGAATGTCTGCAGATTAAAGAAAATTAACATAGAGGAACAGTGAGATTGTTTGTACAGGCATTATTCAAAATGTGTACCCACAATTTGCAATCTAGTTATCAATCCCCTACCACCTTGTCAAATACTTTTTATTTTTCCTGTTAAGATAACCCATCAAATTTAGACTTATATGTTAGACTACGAGTTGAATCTAGCAAAAGAAATTTCCTAATAGATGAAAAAGCCTGTGATCATGCCATTTCTTAAGATGCCATGGAATTAACCACAGTTTACATATGATAAACACCACTCTCACTTCTCCATTTTTTGTCACCTAATATATTTAATTAGCTGGGTTCCTTTACACCCATACACCATTCCCCTTCCACTGTATTCTATTCCATATTCCATACCCCATCCAGAAGACTTTTTTTTTTTTAATTTAACTCCAAGTTAGTTCATTAACATGTAGTGTAATAATGATTTTAGGAATAGGATTTAGTGATTCATCACTTACATATATAACACCCAGAGCTCATCACAGTAAGTGCCCTCCTTAATGACCATCACCCCTTTTGCCCATTCTCCCACCCAACACCCCTCCAGCAACCCTCAGTTTATTCTCTGTATTTAGGAATCTCTTATGGTTTGTCTTCCTCTGTGTTTTTATCTTATTGTTGCTTCCCTTCCTCCATGTTCATCTGTTTTGTTTCTTAAATTCCACATATGAGTGAAATCATATGATATTTGTCTTTCTCTGGCTTATTTTGCTTAGCATGACACACTCTAGTTCCATCCACATTGTTGCAAATGGCAAGATTCCGTTCTTTCGCATTGCCAAGTAACATTCCATTGTATGTACTCTCTACCATTTATCTTTTGGATAAATACCTCGTAGTGCAATTGCTGGGTTGTAGGGCAGTTCTATTTTTAATTTTGACCTTTGATGGCTTACTATTGCCAATATGTGAGACCTAATAGGCAATTCATAACCAAACCTCAGAATACCTTAGAAGTGTTAACTCCTGCCACACACTCCTATGCACTCTTACAACAGCTCACTGAGAACAAAAAAGCTGAATTAAGTGTAAAGCTCACAATCTTTAAGAGGCTTATAAATATTTAACTTTTCATTTTAATAAACTTATTAAATACAGATTTTCTTAATATACCCACGGGAATGCAAAAATTTGTATTCTAAATGACTAACCAAAATTCATTATATTAATTTTTGAAAACTAAAAAGATGTCTAAGTTTTTATTCATATTTTATATTTTATACGTATATTTTAATTCTTTAATTTTTCCAAAATTAATTTTTATGTTCAATATTTAACAAACGTAATTTTTAGATATTTTTCTTCAATTTGTTAATATTTGAGTTATTTAGCAACATGCTGTTTTTCAGTTGCGCTTTTCTGGGAAACTTTAGGTAGGATGCAAAATAAAGATTACCACAGTGTTGAACAGAACTTCTTCCAGACAGATCTGTCCAGCAGCGCCTGGGTGGCTCAGTCATTTAAGCATCCGACTTTGGCTCAGCATCCGATCTTACAGCTCATGGTTTCGAGCCCCACTTTGGGCTCTGGGCTGACTGCTTGGAGCCTGGAGTCTGCTTCAGATTCTGTGTTTCCCTCTCTCTCTGCCCCTCCCCACTCACACTCTGTCTCTCTGTCTCTCTCAAAAAAATGAATAAACATTAAAAAAAAAAAAAAAAAAACCAACGATCTGTCCAAATATATATCAGTTTGAATCATGACCTGGCATTACTGGTAGGGTAACTCTGGCTTTATTACTTAAATTCCCTGAATCACATGTGAAAATGGTGGCAATAATATATACTCTCTTGTGTGTTGCAGGGTTGAGCTAATGCATGTAGTTAACCTTCAGTCTATATGAGTTTTCATCAATGATGATGGTTATTGTTTAAGCTTAAAAATATATATAAATAAGTATTTTATTTTCTTAGACTCGGAAGGAACATGAAAATTAGAAATAGATGATGATATAATACCAAAGCAGATACGGTGCTATTGAAGTAGTATTGAAAAAAATCTGGGGCGCCTGGGTGGCGCAGTCGGTTAAGCGTCCGACTTCAGCCAGGTCACGATCTTGCGGTCCGTGAGTTCGAGCCCCGCATCAGGCTCTGGGCTGATGGCTCGGAGCCTGGAGCCTGTTTCCGATTCCGTGGCTCCCTCTCTCTCTGCCCCTCCCCCATTCATGCTCTGTCTCTCTCTGTCCCAAAAAAATAAATAAACGTTGAAAAAAAAATGTTTAAAAAAAGAAAAAAATCAAAGCCAACCCAACTTGTTTTCTAATTTTTTTAAATAAGTGTGTATTTAAATAATGCTTCAGAAGACTATACTTTCAGGGATCATTTGTATAGTTTGTTAAATGATGCTTCAAAAGTAGAATTAAATATTTTTTCCTCAGTAATTTAGATAAATATTTTGAAAAAAACTACATGTAACTTTGAAGGTGAAGGTAAGAAAAGGAAAGAGGTAAAAAGTATAATGTTAACTAAAATCTGAAATGTTCAAAATATAAAGTTTTGGGGTACCTGGTTGGCTTAATCAGTTAGGCACCAACTCTTGAATTCAGTTCAGGACATGATCTCATTGTTCATGAGCTCAAGCTCCACATCAAGCTGTATGCCTGTAGTATGTACACTGCTTGGAATTCTCTGTCTCCCTCTTCTCTACATTTCCCCTCTTTGTTCTCTTTCTCTCTCACACACACAAAAATAAATAAACTTAAAAAAAAAACAGAACTGCTTTAAAAATAAATAAATAAATAAATAAATAAATAATAAAATATAAAGCTTATAATAACACAGTTCTAGTTGGTCTCATTTTTAGAATACAAATTATAATGAGGTTACTTGCATATTGTCAAGGTTTGTTTATGTGTGCATATATGTGTGAAATACATATACACATATATATATATTTTAAGTTATTTTGCAGGTATATGAAAAGCTTTCCCAAGTGTCTGTGTGAAATAATATTTTTCATTTTACAATATAATTCACAAGAAAGGAACCAGCAGTCACTTTGGGAAATGACAATCATAGCAATAATATTTACAGTATCTAATATGTATTGTGCTTTTACCGTGTACCAAAAGTAATCCTATAATCCTCCTATGTACATAAAAGTGTAATTTTTATAATAATTCTATAAGCTTTATTGGCACTATTTCATGGTTGAAAACACTAAGATTAATATGCTTTAGAAGTGATATAAACATAGTAACCCTTTAATTTATTTCTTAAAAAGAGCCTTAAATTTATAAAAGTATTCATTGATATCTGTATTTCTACAAACAGGTTCTTCTCATCTTCTAGATGAAAGGCTGCTAGGCACATGTGAAGTATTGTATTTTATAGCCTTTTCTAAACTCAAGGAGGTATTTTTGGCAGAGTTAACACTAGACTACTTAATAGTGATGAAATGAATGTTTGCCTTTATTGGAAAGTAAAGTGTAATTTTAATAAGCAAATAAAAATATTAAACTTCATATGATGAATTAATAGCAAAGAACAGAAAGCTGGACCTAGCAAATTTTTACATTAAAATTTCATTACAGTATTACAAGATGGTGAAGATGCTTAACTGACCATGTCACTTCATTTGGAAATGACTGAAATTTTGTATTAATGTGGTATATATGTATACTTCCAGATGGATACTGAGGATTATCTTCAATACAAAAAAGGATCAAATTACTGTTTATCAACTTCTGTGGTTTTATGTTGTATCAATACATGAAAAGTTTGATCAGTATGATCCTATATCTATAAAACCTTAAGTGATCATTGTAGCTTCCACTGATATTTCTCTCCTGTAATTTATCAACTATTTTATGGTTGTATAGTTATACTAGTAATTTTTGTACCATGTGTTATTTTTCTCTTTTTAACTAGGCGGCACACCTCTGGATAATAGAGACTGTATATTTATGCTTTTGTTTTTCCCACAGGACTTAAATAAATTCTCTCCACAGTAGATGTCTAATAATTTCCTAATTCAGACTATAAACAATAGTACTTGAGTATAAACTTTTTGGCTAGACCCTTATTGTACTATAATGAGTAATCTCTAAAATTTTAACAAATATTAAAACAAGATATCTATTGTTAAATATTTGCTGTACTGTCCAAATTCCTCAACTAGAACTCAGATTTTCTTTTTTTTTTTTTCAACGTTTATTTATTTTTGGGACAGAGAGAGACAGAGCATGAACGGGGGAGGGGCAGAGAGAGAGGGAGACACAGAATCGGAAACAGGCTCCAGGCTCTGAGCCATCAGCCCAGAGCCCGATGCGGGGCTCGAACTCACAGACTGCGAGATCGTGACCTGGCTGAAGTCGGACGCCTAACCGACTGCGCCACCCAGGCGCCCATAGAACTCAGATTTTCTTAAAGGCTTTCATCCAGTTGATGTCTCTGCTTTTCATTTTTGGTCTTCCAATTCTTATAAATACCCAACCAAAGCCCTTAAAATATTTACTTTTAGCATTCCAGGCAGAGCTCTAATACTAAATGATTCATATTCCGATGCTCAGATCATTATCTTTAAAAATGTTATTAGGCCCTGCATGACAGTATGCCGTTTGACCAATAATCCTGTTGAATATGCACACAAAATGTTAAGTGATAAAAATAGCTAAGTAAAATGAACATATCTGCTGAAATGTATATATGTAAGTGGGTGTATTTTTAAAAAATTTTTTTAACGTTTGTTAATTTTTGAGAGAGAGATAGACACACACACACACAGAAAGAGTGCGGAAGGGCAGAGAAAGGGAGACACAGAATCCAAAGAGTCTCCAGACTCCGAGCTATCAGCACAGAGCCCAACAAGGGGCTCCAGGAAATGTGAAATCATAACCTGAGCCGAAGTCGGACATTTAACTGACTGAGCCACTCAGGCGTCCCATAAGTGGGTACGTTTTTAAAGAAAAAAAAAAAAAAATGGCAGTGGAATGGTTACAGCAAACATTCAGGAACAAACACCAAATGCTAAACTAATCATTGGAGTGCCTTGACCTTCTTATACTGGTTCCATTATTTTGTCTGCCCCTCATTAGTGACAGATGGCATGGGTTAGGGTCTCAGTGGGCTGTTCCCATATTTCAGACTTATCAAGATACCTTATTTAATAACTGCGTTATTCAATTTCCAAAAATGCAAGCAAACAATTATGTATAACACTATGCTACTAAGTATGTGTTAATAATTTAGTTTTCAAACTTTAATCTGTTTTCAAGGTGAAAAAGAATGCTGGTGTAGTGAAAAGTGAATGATTACTTCATGTTTGGCCTTCCTTCCATTTTCAACTTAAAAATTAACTATGTACCTAGTCAGAGGTATTGAATAATGTTTCCTTCTACCTAAAATTGCTGTTGAAGTTTTTTTTTTTTTTTTTTTTTTTTTTTTTTTTTTGCCTTATACACTTCCAGTTATCTCTAGGGACAGCTTTGGGTAATATTTTAAGTTACAAAAATATTTTCTTATGATATGATTACATAAATCCTTTATCTACAAACACAAATCATTCAAAGGTTTTGTATTTGAAGTTTTCAAAATAAGCATATAAAGCCAGTGGCTATGTAGCAAACCTCTAAACTTCTTTTTTTCCTTATTCTTGTAAAAATATTTTATGTCTTTCAATTGTAGGAGAGGCATTTCTTTCTATAAAGAAATCCCACCATGAGGTTTCTATTTTGATAATGGTCTTGTGGATGGGGCATTTGGCCGGGTCATCAAATGATCTATATCTTACCAGCTGTACCATTTCCCCACTGCACCACCTGCCTTCCCACCTCCAGACCTTGAGAAAGTCATTTAACTTTATTAAGTACCTATTCCTGTCTTTACTTAAAAGTGCCATGAAAAATAAATTCAATAAATGCTTATAACTGACTTTGAGTAGTATTCATAGGTTGATTTTTTTTTTAAAGGGAATAACATCATCTCTTTGTGTTTTTTTGCTCATCCTATTTAGCCACTTAACCCAATTCCCAACTGGAAAGAAAATCTGTATCAATAGATCTAGTTATCTAGGTCTATAACTAGTTCTATTGATATAGATTTATGGAGTGTTTTTTGAGCATCTTGAGCTTTCTAATGATGTATGGCATGGAGCAGCCTGCATCAGCTGAGCCACTTGTACAATTGTGTTGTGCATCATGTCAAACATAGAAAAGGAGGGATGATGAATGAATACCCTTTTGTTTTGGTGGTTATTAAATGTCTTCACTTTCATACAATGAGAAATTTGATAAACAGAGTTGAGCTTCATGGTTAATGACATTTCCAAATCCTAGAATGTCTGTAAATAATGGAGTAACTTCATTATAAACAATGGAAGATAAAACAAAGAGCCTCTCTTCCTGACACATGAGAATAAATTACTTCGCATCTCATCTCTATTTAGAGAATGATGTTGAAGCCTCTTCATTTATCCTCTGATATACATTTTTGGATAAATGATGGTGGTCTTTTTAAACCTGAAGTCCAAATGGCTTAATACGATAAAATATGTGACATTTTATAGGCATTTTGTAATATGTCTTACATGTCACTATATTGCAGTTACATATAATATCAATTATTCCCTAAGGTATTATGTAGTTGTAGATCATAAACTTTTTGCTTAAATTAAACATCACAGCTGGTTGCTTTAATTTGATGCATTATGCCACAAATGTTTCAACAGCTTGAGTAAAATGAGCCATACTGCAGATTCAAAAGAAGAGCGAAGGTCAACGCACATGAAGCCTAGTCATTTGCAAATTTTCTTTGGGCATATTAAAAAGCATTCTGCAGATTATAGTTTAATGGAATGTAACCAAAAAAAAAAAAAAAAAAAAAAAAGAAAGAAAACAGTAACTATTACAATGGTGTTTTACATAGGAAAGCAATACTATAAATTCTTAGTTTCATTTTAGTGTTTACAATAGCATTTTTTTAATAATGAATATTGTGCTTTGAGAGTGGTGTTTACTTATACCATTTTGAGGCCTTGCCTCTTTCAAACTTAAAACATCACTAAGTCTGCAAAGGAAGGCAGTTAGAAGAAAAGAAAGACAGGAATGATTACCCTCCTTCTCATCCTCTACCCAAAAAGTGCCTCCCAGCCCCAAAAGACTAGAAAACTGTCTTTCACTGATTATTTTTGCACTCCAGAAGTCTTTAGCTAAGAGGATTGATAGTAATACTGTTAAGATTATCATTCATCATAACATAAACCCAATTTTAAAGCTGTTGTGATTTCAAGTATATTCTTGAGCCCATAGTAATTGGCCCTAAATATTATTGTTAAGGCAATTCATAAGTTAAAATAGTCATCACTAATGAGCAGAAAATAGTCTCCCACATTATGTATCAGTAACACAACCAACATGAAAGAAGTTAGTTGGTTAATACTGTGGCATTTCAAGATGTGATAAAAAACATTAATTCATTAGTCATAAAATTATAGCATTTTAAAGCTGAATGAGAACCAGAAGATCTCTGAGTTCTCAACAGTCATCTAATCATCATTTCTCTGTTCAGAAACACTAGTTGTCCTTAATGAGTAACTCTCATATTATGACATCTGGAGCCAAATCCAATCCCATTCATATGTCACTAAACTATACTCAGTTCCATGCACTCTGATCTGGCCAGTGTGTAGTGTGTGTATGTGTGTGTCTGTGCGTGTGTATCTAGCCAGTATTTAATGTAATGTTCTTCCTTTCAACGTAGCTCAATTATTATCTCCTCCTAGAGTTATCCCAAATCCTTTCAACCAAAAATATTTTTTTATTTGTGTATGGATAGAATTTTATTAAGGAATTTAAATTATGTGATTCTTTTAGTCTCATATTCATTATTTTCACAGTGAGAGTAAAAATAAAACTCCTTTGGTTCATGTATCTATCACTCATCTCTTCCTTAGCTCGCCATTCCTCTTTGTACCTAATGTATCCTGAGGTGAATTACATCATTGTAATCTAACACTTTTCTTTAAACATATGAGGAAATTGAGTTTCAGAGATTGTATTTTCTACACACAATAAAATAGTATTATCTCTAGGATCAAAAATTCATTTCTGGCTCACCATACATAGTTGCCTCATAACATATAGGTGAAAAGTGTGCTCTGCTTAAAGTTACTGATACAAGTTTGGAACTGTAGGTTTTGAGGTGCTCAACTCATCTTTCATTATTTTTAGGAGTAAAAAACATGGCTTGACTGCCCTATCTCTTGTCTTTTTCAAGCTGTCCTGTGGACCCGCATTTCTGTAGTTGATTTCAGCAGCAATAATAAGCCGCCTTACCTCACCTTGCCTGCAACTTGGGAGAAAGTAGAATCAATTGAAAAGATTATGTCATTTCTGTATAGAGAAACCCAAATGTGGTCATGTTCCAACTTTGCATTTACATTTCAGTTATTTTTGGGTCACTCTTAGTCCCATGCCTTTGCACTGGTTAAGAACTCTCTTAAGATAGATATTAATCTTTTCTCAATGGAGAGGCATGTATACTATGGAGGTAGATGTTCTGGGTTTGAATCTCAACTATGCAACTTACTAGTTCTGTGATTTTGAGTAAGACAATGAAGTCATCTGTACCTATGACTTCTAATGTGAAAATTATAATAGTGTATAATAATTGTGAGACTTGAGTGAATTAGTAATTGTGAAGCATTTAGAATACCACATTTGTTTCTGCTAGTGTTGGCATTTTCTTACAATTGAAATGGCCATTTCATTTCCTTCCAGACATAAAAAAGAATGCTTTCCAAGAAAAGGGTTCTTCTTTCACATATCCTCAATGACATTACTTCTAGAGATTTTGTTTTTTTCTCAACACTTTCTTTTCCCCCTGAGCATCCAGTATGTTTGAGCATGTATCCTGTTGCATAATTTCACTGCCTAAAATCTTTTATTGGCATAAAACTGCAAAATCCCTGGTGTGTGAACATCCCAGTTTGAAAGAAAATATTATCTTATTTTCACTTCAATGGACTTTTCTTTGTCTACATGAAATGACTAGTGTGGGAACTTCAGGTATAGAAAAGGTGATGGTTGAGGGAATTTTAGCTGTGGGCAGATGTCCAGATAACAATATATTACTCATCATTAAGCTCAGGTCTGGTCTTAAATATGCAACGGGAGGCACTGATAACACAGGCTGAAGTCTGTTTGAACAATGAACCAAGTGAGCTCTTGCAAGGACTTTTGGTAAGAGACACTGACATTAGGAGTCATTGTTTGCTTTTTTAGAACACCTTAAAGTTCATTGGTGACAAGCTTATTCCATTTTATGTAGATTCAGATGTGACTTCGGGAATGAAAAGTACAAACATGTTTTCAAAGAAGCATTGCCATGTTTCCACAGGGTACAGAAGATATTTTAGTGGTTTTATTTTTAAAATTAGGTATCTTAAAATCTTACATTTTATTGTGACTCTTTATACGTTGTTTTTGCATAATTGTTCTGAATATCTTTTTCTGCATAATTGTTTCTGTTTAATTTACTACCTTTCACTGTTTCATATGTAAGTTAAAACTATTGGCTCAAACTAAGCTGATAATCTTTGATACTTACTATGTAGCAGCAATTTATATTTCTAAGAATGAATAAATGGCCTTAACATTTTTTTGCAATTAAAAAGGAAAACTTCTGTGAGAAATATCAACAATTAAATTATTAATTATAAAATATTGAGAAATTTATTTAGCTAATTTTAGTTACTATTACATACATTATCTTTGTCAGTGTTTCCTGGCCATTTTTAATAGCTCTTCTAGATCTTCAAGTGGTTACATACCTCCATTACATATATAGTCATTTTAGTATACTCAAGTATTATTTCTTAATCTCTTAAATTCTTAAACAGGGAAAGTCCTTTAAACTTTTTGAAACTAATAAGAAAACATCATGGTTTTTTAAAATTCAAATTTAAGCATTTAAGATTTATAGTTCAGTATAAAATTCACTCACTTAAATATCAACCTCAATTTTATTTCTATAATGCTACACACACACACACACACACACACACACACACACACGCATATACACATGAGTGGTGGGGCTGAAAGGGCCAGGAGAGAGAGGTTAACACTGAACTAGAAAAAAAAAATAGTGTGTTATTTAAACTTGGGAGAAAAGAAACCCCCAAAAGTGTGGAGATGATGCTTTTGTCCATCTCATTATCCTTAATATAAAAAGAAAAAAAAATAGCGCTGAGAGTTAAGGCCCACTCTATCTTTCCGCTCTTCCCCTATCTATACCAACCTCAAAGTGCAATTCCACTGCTGGGGAAACAGTAATCTACATGTATTTTACAGTGATATCTTTGCCATGGAAAATTGCAAATTCTATGCACTTGTTCTTGGCGTAGAAAATAAATACTGAATTAAATACTGGAATGGGTTAATTTTAAGGAATAGCAATTCAGGGGTGCCTGGGTGGCTCAGTTGGTTAAGCGTCCGACTTTGGCTCAGGTCATGATCTTGCAATTTGTGAGTTCGAGCCCCGTGTCGGGCTCTGTGCTGACAGCTCGGAGCCCGGAGCCTGCTTCAGATTCTGTGTCTCTCTCTCTCTCTGCCCCTCCCCTGTTCACGCTCTGTCTCTCTCTGTCTTTTAATAATAAATAAACGTTACCAAAACAAAAAAAAAAAACAATAGCAATTCAGAAATTTAGTGAACAGTGTTGCAGTAAAGTTGATTTATTCCAATATTTAATGGTTTTCTTCCAAATATGATTGTATTTATTATGTATTTGTGTGAAATCACAATATTGTCTTTTGCAGTCCTTTCTTTTTTATGTAACAGCCAAGCAAAATGTGAATGAAAGTATATCATGCATAATCCCTCATCATGATAATGAGCTAAAGTCAGTAACACAAATTTACCAAAGAACATGGGCAAATATATCTGCCTGTATAAACCTTCTCATACATGAACACACACACACACACAGAGCCATTCATAAACCATAGGCAAAATATAAATTTGTGAATATAAATATTGATATTTAGCAGAACATGGAGATTTATGTTCATTTAAGCTGTTTATTTGCTAAATATTTTATATTGGGCATTTTTTTCTGAACTTTAAAACTATTTATATTTATGATGGTATTAATACTTGCACTTGCAATGTCACAGGGCAGTTGTGACAATCACTTGAACTAATATGTGTGAAAAATGCTTTAAAAACTAGGAATTGAGAAGAAATTGAAAATGTCTTTTAAAGAATTAAAAGAACACAATTATAGCTAAGTTCCATCTTATCATTAAAGAATGAATGATTTTTATTTTATTCATTTATTCCATACCATAAAAAGCATTGAATTGCTTTTTCTTGTTAATTCTAAAATTCTAGCCTAACTTTAATACTGAAAATAACAAAGTCAGTGCCCCCACTCCAGAATATATGGAACAATTTTACTTAAGAATAGGATACATAATTTCTCAGGGAAGTATGTGAAAAAGTCTAGCCATGAATTAAGAAGAATCACACAAATAGTAGGCAATGTCTATCAAGTACTTACATGATCTTACTTGTTGTTTATAACTGTATGATGTAGTTTCTTTTATCATCCCAATTTGATGAGAAAATTGAAGAAACGAGGTAAAGTAACTTTCCTATCACAGTTGCTCTTTAATAAAAGTTATCAGGAAATATTTCAAGCATATAAATGCTTGAGAGGTAAAATAACATCCCTGTACACAAATAGAGTAAGTAGTCAAGTGAGAATTGGAAACCCTGCAATCTGACTCCTGAGCTCATGGTCTTAGGAACTGCTGTCCTTGTTTTCTTACCATATTAGGTTCAAGGATAGTTTTTTTTTAAAGTAAATATATCAATATAATTAATGACAGCAGTAAGGTAAAGGAGACAGCTATAAATTGTTTCCATATGTCAGTAGAGGTGATGTTATTTATCAGCAAAAACAAACAACAAACTTTGTATTTAAAAACCCACAAAACTTTGTTATGTTTCCAAAATGTGTATGTTCACTAAAGACAGTGCTTGTGAATTTAGTTTACTTCCCACTAATATTGATTTGAGTACCTACCATATGCCAGGAATAGTGTACTTGGGATTCATAAAGAATGATGAGATGGAGAAAGGGATTCTGCTTGCCCTAAGAATAAAGGAAGAATAAAAGATAGACAAGTGAAGGCAGTCTGAGACACTTTTCAGGCAGAATGTACAGAGTTCTAAAATAGCCAGATATATATGAGGAAACTAAAAATAATTCATTGTTAATGGAGAGAGGAGTGAGGTGGAGAGTGGCAGAGATGAAGCTGGCAAAAAGGCAGGTGCCAGTTAGCAGAGAGCCTCCTGTCATCCTGTCATGGTGAAGTGCTTTGGCTTCATGCTATGGAAGCTATTTGAAGCCATTTCCGCTTTCAGGTGGGTTATACCTGAAGGCTATCGGGTAAAGTTAAACATAAAGAGATTTAAATAGTACAGAAAGTTGGCAAGGGCCTTGAAAGGACAATTGGGGAGTAGGAGATGCATTTAGGATTATTTTGGGTTCAAACCATCAGATTGGTGACTAATTAGAAAGGAATATGATAAGGTGAACTCTAATATAGAATGTGAAGGGGTGACATGTGGAACCATTTCTGATCGTCAGAAATAGAAGGCAGAGCCAATGAAGGAAAGGAGGAAGCTGATGTGCTCATCATGTTCATTTTTAAATGTCTAAGAGATCGCCAGTAGCTATATCCAAATACAGATAGACACAGATGCCTGGAGCTTAGAGGAGAGGTCAGTACAATGCACTTGGGAGTTGTAAACTCATGGGTGGTACTGAAACCATGCAAAGAGAATCAAAAAGGATTTGGCATAGAGGAGCCTGGATGACTTAGTCAGTTAAGCATCTGACTCTTGATCTCAGGTCTTGATCTCAGGGTCATGAATTTGGGCTCCATGTTGGGCTCCATACTGGGTGTGAAGCCTACATGTAAAAAAACAAAACAAAACAAAACAAAAGGTTTTGCCATATGGTAAGTTCTCCAAAGTTATTTATTGAAAAATTAAAGCAAGGTGTAATGAATCAAGAAAAGCACATTAAAGAATAGCACCATTTAGGGGCAAGAGGAAGCACTCATGGGACAGGGTTGATACATATAATTTATATAAGTTTTGTCTGTGGCTACAAATATATGTACTAAAATTATAAAAGAGTCCAGGGAACGTAAGCAGCAGATTACATTAGTGATCAATTCTAGATAGGGAGGCAAATTGGACAGCTGTACAGAGGACTTCAACAGTATCTCTTAATTTAATTTTATTAATAGAAATAAGCAGGGAAACATACTAAAATTTGGCAAAGCTATGCAGTTAATCTATAAGTATGTGCTACTTTCAACACATTTATGTTTGCCTGAAATACTTTCTGATAGCTTTTATGAAGGAATAACTGGAAGTTGTGGTACAGAATCAGTAAGTGTGAACTACACTTTGTAAAACCTGAGCTTGAAGGTGAAAAGATGAGAGCAAGTTAGAGTGGCCTCAAGACAGGGGAGGTTGTTTTTAAAGATAGGAGAGACTGCAGCATTTTATAAATTGAAGAAAAGGACAGACAGAGAAAGACAGTGTTTGAAATACAGTTTTTGAAATATGGAGGATGTCTCAACAATATAGTTGTGAAATAAAAAATGAGAAAACTCATGTCATTCTGTATGTTTGTCCTTCAAATTCCATTACAATAGAGCTAGAACTGTTACATTTTTAATATATGCCTTAGCATGCTAAAAGCATAAACTCATTTTGTCTAGTTCTGCATTATAATAAAGAACTAAGGGGAGAATGTTGTACTTCTTAGATGACATCATTCAAGAAATTATAGTAAAACAGTCACATAATCTTTTGTTTTCCCCTCCGAGGAAAAAAGTTGCAGCACATTTATATTTTGAAACATCGTCACATGCTTATAGTACTGTCACTGATATCACATGATCACCAAAACAAAGTGGAAAAAGAGCACGTACTGAAAGAAAAGGGAACGGAAGTGTGTTAGCCAACATATAATCTTATATTTCTCAATATTAAGGGCTGTTGCAAAGATAATATAATTGAGGTGATGGAAATGTCACAGGATTGTAATGGAAAATTTATTATTTATAATATAGAATTTCTTAATGACTTCAAGAATTAATATCCCAGATAAAATATATTGCCTTCGACCTGCCCTGTATAACAACACCTACTGTGCGTCTGTGTCAGAAATTCTTTTAGGATTGGCAACATTTTAGTTGAAAGTACCTTTTAACTTTGCCAAATTCACCCCACATTGGGAGATGTTTTTCCATTTGGTCCTTAGAGAGATACAGAATATTTTCCTGAGAAGCATTTTCAGCTATATGGGCGCTATTTAGCATGTTTGAACAGTAATGGAGTTGAGGAAAGGATAACAATGATAAGAGATAGTATTTGAAAAGAATCATGGTCAGTGGTAAAGATGGCATTACAACTATCTCCTGAGTGACAGAAGTCTGTTAATGAAATGTCAAAATTTTTGAATGCCTAAACCACATCCTCAGGTAGAGGCAAATCTGCCAAATGAGGGATAATTCAGCTGTCCCATTACTACTCATTGCATTACCACAAATCCCTTTTCATTGTTCTTTTCATTCCTGTTCGCTCCCTGATCCTTTTATTTTCTTTCCTTAGTCCTATCGCAGATACTTCTACATCTTGGTGTCAGTTCACCATTTTGGGCAAGCTGCTTTGAAATCCTGCTCACTCTTGACCCCAGCCCTCTGTTGCTGTTCTCCAGTGATCTCTGCCCCTCTGCATTCGCCAAGGTCTCACATGAGAGCTGGACAGTCTTCCTAGTCAGACAATCAGTTTTAAAAGTGCTGGCTGCTGTTATAACAGCCCAGGGATTCAAATTCCAAGGGTAGGTGGTCCCTTAACCCTTTCAGAATCCAAGCTGGATCTATCCTTGGGAGAATGATGACCTAGGTAAAAATAATTCATGGTTCCTCCCAGGCTGTAGATGTGGGTTCCTTTTAATCCTCTGTCTCTAATTCCATCTTTCAGGTGTGTTTTCCCACTAAGTCTCAGAGTGACCTATAATGGGAGAAATTCATCTCATGTTCTCAAAATACAATAATTACCAGTGTCATAGGGATTCCTCCCCTGAAAATACCTGTCAGGTTCCATGAAGTATTTTAGACATTATCAGGGGAGGAGTTTTTATTTGGCAGAACTCTAGATATTTCAAAATGGTACAGACAGTTGCCTACTTATGTTAATTTATATGAAGTGATCTCTAACTTATAGCCTTTGAGATTGGTAATAACCACTAATTATTGGTAAGAATGATAATATCAAAAATATATCATGTACCAGATTTTCTTCTCATTTAACCTGAAAACAAGTATATGATGCCACATATTATTATTCTCATTTTACTTACAAAATGTTGAGAAGCAAATAGGTTCCTAAACTTGCCCAAAGTCACCCAACAGAGGTGCTGTGGAGCTCTCTTATTTATAGTGAAGCTACCATTATAAATAGTAGTTTTTAAAAGTACTATGCTTACTCAGTTGTAACAGAGAAAATTAGGGCTCATTGTAATGCTCATGAGGTCAGAAATTTCTAAGCATTCTCCAGTGGAATTTTTGCTTCTGCTTGTAGATATCCAACAAGTATTGCCTACATTGAAACAGCTCAGAAGAAGTGAAACTGATAGCCCTATTAAATAAGAATATTTAAATAAGTATGTTAAAATGGGGGAGCTACACACACAGATATAAATATCCCTTAATGATGGAAGATATAAAACTTACACAAATGGTCACGCAGTGCAAGATGCATTGAAGATGCTCCCAGATGGAGTTTGGCCTTCCTGCATCAGTCCACTGGGAACTGTAGTTGTTGAGGATACTGCCAGCAGGAATAATGATTCTACAAGGAGCAGAAACTCACCTTGTTCATTCTTAAGAATGGCGATTAGGGAGAGAAGGAAGGGGGAATAGGTAGAGATGGAGATTGAATCTTAGTTCTGACTGAGAGGTTTTTTTTTGTATTTTACCATTAGTGATCTGTGTTGCTTACCACAAGAATTAGTATCTGGTTCTATTTTAATTGGCAAAATAAAACTTTTGTTTATATTTTAGCTACTTACATTGGAAAAAATCACTTGTGATCTTGAAGAATGCTTTAATGTTTCTACATATCTTTTCATTCAAAACCCAGTAAAGTTCTTCAAAAGGAGCTTCAGAATTGCAAGTGAAAAACAAGGTGGTTTTGAAATGAATAGTTTTTAAAAAGAGAGAACAGATGTTCTCAAATTTTTATTCAGTGCAATGTCTCTTGATATTACTATAGCATTAGTAAATATTTATAGCTCCATATTGAGCAATTGCCTAGGCTTCCTTTTCAGGGTCAGTAGTTATCAAAATTTATAAATAGTTTCATTTTCATTTGATTAGCAATTTTATACATGAAATATTAGAAATATTTAATATTTTAAAATCAAATTGTGATTAACATTACATAGTGTCATATATTTAAATAAGCTATGCAAGTGTATGTGTTTGTGCAAATACAATTTTTTACAGTTTTTTTTAAATTCTCAAAATTAGCTCTTCCTTATTTGAAATAAGTAGCTTAAAGTATAAATAAAATATGAAAATAAATTCACTCAAAAAGAACATGGAAACAAATTTATTAATGATACTCAGGACCAAATATTGCAACATGAAGAAAACCCATTACAGTATTTTTCTTTTTGCTCAATAGCAAACTTCTAATCTCTTTAGAATTAAAAAAGAAAAAGTCAAAATTAACTTTAAGTACTCTCTGGAGAAATACTGCTAAGTAATAAATACACTTAAATAATAAATAAATAAATAAAAGTAGAGCTTATAAAAAAAAAAGATAGATTATTAATGTAGAGCATGGTCATTGAAACTGACCTGGCAAAAGGAGTAAAGACCTGGATCCTGTTCTTTTGTTTGCTACTTGCTGGGTTTGTGACTCTGGGAAGTGTATTTTACCTCTCTGAGCTTCAGGCACCTCTCTCTTATTTCATGAATTAGATTATAAAATCTTTTTGAGATAAACTGTAGCAAGCGCTGCCACTACTCTGCTCATATCCCTTTTGATTCCTTTATCATTTGCAAACACACACACACACACATACATACACGTGCACACACATACACACATGAAATCCCGATGAATGTTTACCCTCAGTAACCACGACCACACAGTGTTGTCAGTGAGCCATCCTTAGCTTTGGGAACCTGAGGCCACTTTGTTTTGCAGAGCAAACCTCCCTTGATCAATGACTCATCTGTGTGGCAGGATTGATACCCCAGATCCATATCACTAACTCTTTTTCCTTTGGATAGGGACAATTTTGAGATGAGACTTCCCTCTCAAGGGTAGTTTTGCAGGATGGAGCAGAAGCCACCCCCTGAGATCTTGATGTTGGTCTTTTCGATGGACTCCTTCCTTTCCCGGTCCAACTGCCTCATTTTCCTATTATTTTTCCTGGGAGCATTTCCTAATAAATCAATTTCATAGGAATTATCAACTCAGAGTACATTTGTGGATATCTCAAATAATAATTTTGGTTTTCTTTCAATTGAGATATTACAAGCAACAGTATCCTCATTCATTTTGTTTTGGTTTGTCACATTGATTTATGTGAACTCTAGCTAACATCTTGCATTAGATAATGCACATCATCTCCGAAAAATATTGCAAGATCCACTGTACCACAGTGTGTGCCTCAAACAAATCAGAATAGATGTTGTTACAAATAAGACCTATATGGTAATTACTTTAAATAATAAACATGATAATATCATTGAAGGGCTCCTGTAAATCAGATATTTCTCCAGCTATTTAAAAGCTTACCAAAAAATGGGATCCATTTTGAGAATGAAATGGAAAAAGAAAAAAAAAGGAAAAATGTAAATGAAGAAACAAGCAAAAGTGAAAATAAGTAAAAAACATGTGAACTGGGCAATCTTACATATGCATATAAAAATAGAAAATTAACATAGTATGTGAGATTAAGGTTTATTTTAGAGAAAGATATTAGTAAATGACTAATAAAACATGTATGTGATTTCAAGGTCAAATAAACTCAAAGACTGTGTTTTATGTTTCCATTTACTTTAAAATCAAAATAATACTTTAAAAATACTATTTTTATAGTACTTATGATACATAATCTATGCATACATAGTCTTTGAAAGTTAGTTACAAAGTTTCAAAAAGTACTGATATGTGGAAATATTTGCATTAATGACAAAAGAAATTACCTCTGATACAGACTAATTGTGATTTTAATCAGATGAATTAAATGACATAAGTTCTTTTGAAGACTTAAAATATTTCTGAGGAAAAGAATCTTTTTAATATATGCTAATATATCAAAATACCATATTTTCAACTAACAAGTGAAATAAGAAAAATGCTCACATTGCCTAATGTTTTCTATATTTTACAATTATTTAGCTTTAACCTGAGAGTCTGGCTTTTATTTGTTGGGGGGAGAAAAAGTTAACAGCATGTTCACTCTTACTTTGCTTATCAATAATTTCAGATACTGCTCTAAAGTTTCACAGTATGGCATATATCACTTTGACAGATCCTTAAAGAACCTAAATGCTACCTAGACATGTAATGTTACCGAGATCTATACTACACTGCTACATAGACTTCACTCTTGTAATGGCAGCTGTTTTCTCTATCTTCTTCATTTGATTCCAGGTAACCTGTTTTATTAATGTGTATTACCTAGCAAACTGAAATGAAAATTTGTGTTTTTTTTCCTATTAAACACAGTCTTAAATTTTAAATAAAATTATTTAAAAATATATTTCATTATTGGCCTCATGTAATCTGAAGATGAGAACTGATACATAAGGTAGAGTTCCCTTTATTATTAGGCTAAGAAAGTATTATTGTCCCACTATTATAATTTTACTAGCAATAGAATTTTAATTATAAGTTTCTCACTTTTTTACTGAGCACCTCTTATACTGTTTCTTCTTCTTCTCCTTCTTTGACTGTATCACGACCATGTGTACAAAGCACTTGTAAAGTCACATAAAGCTTTAAACCATCCAAAGAAGGATTTTGTTTGTATGTGTGCTTGCTTATCGGAAATTAAGATTGCTGCCCTTACTTTCTCTGGGTTTATCTTTATCAGCTATATGTCTTTAATCCTTTTATCTCAATCTTTCTGTCTTTTTTGTTTTTGCATACAACATATTGCTGGCGATTACTTTCATTTCTTCCATTTGTGTGTCTTTGTCTTAAATTTGTTAAGTTCAATCTATCTTTTGTTTCAGGGAACCTGGGTGGTTCAGTTGGTTGAGCTAGCAACTCTTGATTTCAACTCAGGTTATGATCCTAGGGTCATGGGATCAAGCCCCATGTAGGGGGCTCCATGCTGCTTGGGATTCTCTTTCCCTCCCTTTCTGCCCCTCCCCCACTCAGAATAAACAAATTGTGTGTGTGTGTGTGTGTGTGTGTG